>NC_138773.1:260389671-260739671 GCF_965119305.1 Pelophylax lessonae | reverse complement strand
GCTTGTCCACATTACCCCGGCTTCCCCGTTTCACCCACAATCAGTGCTGTGCCCTGGTCCACGCCTATATGGCCAGATATCAGGCGATACATGGGACCAGGGCCGCGTCTTACTCAGTAACAGAGAAGAACAGATTGTGGGATGAAATCCGGGATGCTGTAAATGCACTGGGTGAAGCACCTCGCCACCGTGACAGTGTGCGGAAGAAGGTCAACGACATCTGTGGGTCCGTTCGGAAGAAGCTAATTGCATGGGCTGCGGAGGGTCTTTATGACCGTCAAGGTCGGCTGGATGAACGTGCACGAAGTTCTCTCTGGGATTATCAATTACCTTTCTTGAACATCATAGGACCCGATACCATCTTTCCCAGAGAGGACTTAGATTCGGATGCTTTGCACCGAGGTAGGATATTATCTTGGATGTCAATTGTGTGAGTTGTTTGGAAAAGATTAACTACTATCCTATGTGTGACATTAAGAGAATGTGATACTTGCCCTTCCAATTGTCCTTTTTTTGTTTTCCCCAACCTGCAATTTGTTCATCTGTAGCACGGATCTCAGCCCCTCCACAGCCCATGCAGCTTGGCGAACCAGACGGACTCACAGGTGTTGACATCAGTGCTGACCCTCCTCCTGGTAGGTCCAATATCATACTGTGCCAAACAATGTAGATGTTTTTTTTTGGCCAAGATAGCTCATATTGCTATGTCCTTTACAGAAGATCCGCAGCAGGGAACACACCCAGTGCAGCTAGGCCTGGAGGAAGGTGTTGGTATGTCTAGTCAAATAATGTTTTTTTTAATCTTATTAACCCCATTAACACACATGTTTTTTCTTAGGAAAGAGTGTTGCCTTTTAGATGTTTACCCTGCAAAACACAGTTGACAGCATTAATGGGTGCCGTCATTAGTAGGCAGACCAAGCCTTCTTAACCTTTGGGAGGGTTTAGCAAGTGTCCTATGAGCCCAGGAAAGCACTTTTGAATGTTTGGCCTCAATGCTTCATTCATGAAGCTAGGAGGGCAATCTGGCCATAATCATTACTGACTAAGGTTATGTACTAAACATGTTTTTTTTTTTTGTTTTTAAAAGAACATCAGGCCCCTCTTGACGTTGCAGCTGGAGTTGGATCAGGAGCTGGCGACTATTCTGCATCCAGTGCTGTGGTATGTGATATAAGGGAACAAGGTGCACATGTAACATTTCAATGGTAGCATTGATTTTGGACTAGATGTGGCTTACATTGTGTGTGTTAAATTAGTGCTATGACATTCTGACGATGCACCAGCACAACAAGAGTTCTATCTTGAACATCAGGGAATTATGTTATAATTTGGTGTGCCACTAATGTTCCAAAAACATCCAGGATCTTTAAAGTCCGGCCCGTCTTTGATTTTCCAGGTCCAAATTCATGGGTATCGTTTGGTTGGGTTGTCCTCTAGCCGATTGATGGCAAGATTTTAGACAACATACGTAGATGTATAAAGTCATTGGTGTAGTAACAGATTTACCAAAAGCATAAACAACCTACCACACCAGGGTTAATTGGGAACACCTTCATGTTGAATCTTTTTTGCCTTTGTCATATTAGTCCTACCAATATAATATGTACCCATTATCAGAAGTGTTGCTAGCTTGGATAATCTTACAATGAACAAGTACTCATTAGAAGCACATCAAACTTTTCAACGTTCTGCTTGGGGTGTTAAGTTGTCAAACTAATCTGAAATATTTAGTCATGATGTTTGATAATGATTTGGTCTATTTCTTCTGCTTTCAGGTAGCCTTAGATGCAGAGGGATTGTCACCTACCCAACTTCGTCCATCTATGCTGGATGTAGCCGAGAGGCTGCTTGATGAGTATCAGGTCCAAAATGAGTTAAGGAGGCGTACTCAGCAATCTACTGAGGCAGTACGTCTGCTCGGGCTCATACAGGAATCTGTAGCAACAATGGTACAGGTTCACCAGGATATGTTACAGGTTCAACAGGATATGCGTAACAGCTTGGTAAGTTTAGCAGACCAGCATCAACGGGATCGGCAAAGTGTTGACACTCAGGTGCTGGCCACACGCCAATGCCTGTTTGGATCTGAAGATGCCCCATTGGCAGAGCCCTCCCAAACATCTCACTCACCTGCCACTGCAGGTTGTGGTAGTGGGAGGGTAATGCCAGTGTTGGCCACTTGTCAGGCAGCTGGGGATGGGACAATTCCTCCTGTAGCCACTCCTAGCACTTCACACTCCGTTCGGACTCCCACACCCCTCAATGAGCAATCCTCCTGCACAACCTCAATGCGCACTGGTTCCACAGTACCCCTTCCACCTGACTACATTCCCTCCACACCTTTATCACTTCACTCCTCCCCAGGCCGTTCTTCTTTTTTGTCACCAATGCGACATGTCGTTTGCCCCCGCACCGTGGACCACAACAACCAATCAACCACCACTCCCCACACATCTTCACAACCCTTGCACCACCAGCAGCATCAAATAGCCTTGGAGCAGCAACGATCCCATCTCATGGTAATGGCACACGTTACCCAAATTCTTAGGCTGAGCACAGAGCAGATGGGACTATTGGCACAAGATCTTCAGTCTGGGACATTTCCAGGGTTCAACACCCTGCATCAGCAGCAGCCTCAGACACAAGATCTGATTCTAATGGGCCACTTTACCAGAACTCTAAGGCTAACCCCAGAGCAGATGGGACTATTGGCCCACCATTTGATGGCAGGAACCTTTCCATTGCTCACCACACTGCTTCAGTCACCACCACCACCACCAACTTAATTTCTTTTTTTTTTTTTTTTTTGGGTTTTGTTAATGATTGTTACATTGGCCAATTTGTGGGGCCATTTTTTTTTTAAATTTGAGGGTGGCACAATATGATTTATTATAGTGCTTTTTTTGGGGATGAAATAAAATTTTATGCAAAATGATTAGTTTGTGTTTGCTCTTTGGTTTTTTAGGAGTGTTGGTGGCCAAGTAATGGCCCTGGTTAATGTAGGCATTTATACACACGTGCTTCTCGATCTCCAAACATATGATTTCATGTAAATTTAGATAACTCAATGTTCACATAACGACCCAAGAAAAGGTCTCCCTTCAAATGTAGCTTCAAAACAAGTCTCAAGGCTAACATAAACCAAAGCCAACATACTAACAATTACAGACCACACCACTCAAGTAAACAAATACAACACAAAAGACATTCGATGTGTACACCAAAAAGAAAACTTGGGTAATAAAATAAATGTTTTAATAACACATGTGGGTGTCTACCAACTGTAGCGTACAAAAAATATATTACAATATATAATAGAATGAACTAAATTGCCAATGTAACATTTGTGTTGCAAAGAGCAACATACTTAAATTTAATTTAGATAAACATTTTAAACATTTTTTATGTTTTGACATCATTTTTTGAAAGGTTTTCACAAAAACAATTCTTTTTTGTAAACATTTGTGGTTTTTTCCGTTGCCATAAAAACAACAAGGCTTATTTGTAAACATTTTTGGTTTTGTCCGTTGCCATAAAAACAACAAGGCTTTTTTGTAAACATTTGTGGTTTTGTCGGTTGCCATAAAAACAACAAGGCTTATTTGTAAACATTTGTGGTTTAGTTTGTTACCAAAAACAACAAGGCTTTTTTGTAAACATTTGTGGTTTTGTCCGTTGCCATAAAAACAACAAGGCTTTTTTGTAAACATTTGTGGTTTTGTCGGTTGCCATAAAAACAACAAGGCTTATTTGTAAACATTTGTGGTTTTGTCCGTTGCCATAAAAACAACAAGGCTTTTTTGTAAACATTTGTGGTTTTGTCCGTTGCCATAAAAACAACAAGGCTTTTTTGTAAACATTTGTGGTTTTGTCGGTTGCCATAAAAACAACAAGGCTTATTTGTAAACATTTGTGGTTTTGTCCGTTGCCATAAAAACAACAAGGCTTTTTTGTAAACATTTGTGGTTTCGTCCGTTGCCATAAAAACAACAAGGCTTTTTTGTAAACATTTGTGGTTTTGTCGGTTGCCATAAAAACAACAAGGCTTATTTGTAAACATTTGTGGTTTTGTCCGTTGCCAAAAACAACAAGGCTTTTTTGTAAACATTTGTGGTTTTTTCCGTTGCCATAAAAACAACAAGGCTTATTTGTAAACATTTTTGGTTTTGTCCGTTGCCATAAAAACAACAAGGCTTTTTTGTAAACATTTGTGGTTTTGTCGGTTGCCATAAAAACAACAAGGCTTTTTTGTAAACATTTGTGGTTTAGTTTGTTACCAAAAACAACAAGGCTTTTTTGTAAACATTTTTGGTTTTGTCCGTTGCCATAAAAACAACAAGGCTTTTTTGTAAACATTTGTGGTTTTGTCGGTTGCCATAAAAACAACAAGGCTTTTTTGTAAACATTTGTGGTTTAGTTTGTTACCAAAAACAACAAGGCTTTTTTGTAAACATTTTTGGTTTTGTCGGTTGCCATAAAAACAACAAGGCTTTTTTGTAAACATTTGTGGTTTTGTCCGTTGCCAAAAACAACAAGGCTTTTTTGTAAACATTTTTGGTTTTGTCGGTTGCCATAAAAACAACAAGGCTTATTTGTAAACATTTTTGGTTTTGTCCGTTGCCATAAAAACAACAAGGCTTTTTTGTAAACATTTGTGGTTTTGTCGGTTGCCATAAAAACAACAAGGCTTATTTGTAAACATTTGTGGTTTTGTCCGTTGCCAAAAACAAGGCTTTTTTGTAAACATTTTTGGTTTTGTCGGTTGCCATAAAAACAACAAGGCTTATTTGTAAACATTTTTGGTTTTGTCCGTTGCCATAAAAACAACAAGGCTTTTTTGTAAACATTTGTGGTTTTGTCCGTTGCCATAAAAACAACAAGGCTTATTTGTAAACATTTTTGGTTTTGTCCGTTGCCATAAAAACAACAAGGCTTATTTGTAAACATTTTTGGTTTTGTCGGTTGCCATAAAAACAACAAGGCTTTTTTGTAAACATTTGTGGTTTTGTCGGTTGCCATAAAAACAACAAGGCTTATTTGTAAACATTTGTGGTTTTGTCCGTTGCCATAAAAACAACAAGGCTTTTTTGTAAACATTTGTGGTTTTGTCCGTTGCCATAAAAACAACAAGGCTTTTTTGTAAACATTTGTGGTTTTGTCGGTTGCCATAAAAACAACAAGGCTTATTTGTAAACATTTGTGGTTTAGTTTGTTACCAAAAACAACAAGGCTTTTTTGTAAACATTTGTGGTTTTGTCCGTTGCCATAAAAACAACAAGGCTTTTTTGTAAACATTTGTGGTTTTGTCGGTTGCCATAAAAACAACAAGGCTTATTTGTAAACATTTGTGGTTTTGTCCGTTGCCATAAAAACAACAAGGCTTTTTTGTAAACATTTGTGGTTTTGTCCGTTGCCATAAAAACAACAAGGCTTTTTTGTAAACATTTGTGGTTTTGTCGGTTGCCATAAAAACAACAAGGCTTATTTGTAAACATTTGTGGTTTTGTCCGTTGCCAAAAACAACAAGGCTTTTTTGTAAACATTTGTGGTTTTTTCCGTTGCCATAAAAACAACAAGGCTTATTTGTAAACATTTTTGGTTTTGTCCGTTGCCATAAAAACAACAAGGCTTTTTTGTAAACATTTGTGGTTTTGTCGGTTGCCATAAAAACAACAAGGCTTTTTTGTAAACATTTGTGGTTTAGTTTGTTACCAAAAACAACAAGGCTTTTTTGTAAACATTTTTGGTTTTGTCCGTTGCCATAAAAACAACAAGGCTTTTTTGTAAACATTTGTGGTTTTGTCGGTTGCCATAAAAACAACAAGGCTTTTTTGTAAACATTTGTGGTTTAGTTTGTTACCAAAAACAACAAGGCTTTTTTGTAAACATTTTTGGTTTTGTCGGTTGCCATAAAAACAACAAGGCTTTTTTGTAAACATTTGTGGTTTTGTCCGTTGCCAAAAACAACAAGGCTTTTTTGTAAACATTTTTGGTTTTGTCGGTTGCCATAAAAACAACAAGGCTTATTTGTAAACATTTTTGGTTTTGTCCGTTGCCATAAAAACAACAAGGCTTTTTTGTAAACATTTGTGGTTTTGTCGGTTGCCATAAAAACAACAAGGCTTATTTGTAAACATTTGTGGTTTTGTCCGTTGCCAAAAACAACAAGGCTTTTTTGTAAACATTTTTGGTTTTGTCGGTTGCCATAAAAACAACAAGGCTTATTTGTAAACATTTTTGGTTTTGTCCGTTGCCATAAAAACAACAAGGCTTTTTTGTAAACATTTGTGGTTTTGTCCGTTGCCATAAAAACAACAAGGCTTATTTGTAAACATTTTTGGTTTTGTCCGTTGCCATAAAAACAACAAGGCTTATTTGTAAACATTTTTGGTTTTGTCGGTTGCCATAAAAACAACAAGGCTTTTTTGTAAACATTTTTTTTTTGGTTGCCAAAAACAAGGCTTTTTTTTTTTTTTTTTTGGTTTTTTTGGTCCCCAAAAAAAGGGTTTTTTCTAAATTTTTATATTTTTTTTGGTTGCCAAAAACAAGGCTTTTTTTTTTTTTTTTTTTTTTTTTTGGGTCCCCAAAAAAAGGGTTTTTTATAAATTTTTATATTTTTTTTGGTTGCCAAAAACAAGGCTTTTTTTGTTTTTTTTTTTTTTTTTTGGGTCCCCAAAAAAAGGGTTTTTTATAAATTTTTATATTTTTTTTGGTTGCCAAAAACAAGGCTTTTTTTGTTTTTTTTTTTTTTTTTTGGGGTCCCCAAAAAAAGGGTTTTTTATAAATTTTTATATTTTTTTTGGTTGCCAAAAACAAGGCTTTTTTTGTTTTTTTTTTTTTTGGGTCCCCAAAAAAAGGGTTTTTTATAAATTTTTATATTTTTTTTGGTTGCCAAAAACAAGGCTTTTTTTGTTTTTTTTTTTTTTTTTTGGGTCCCCAAAAAAAGGGTTTTTTATAAATTTTTATATTTTTTTTGGTTGCCAAAAACAAGGCTTTTTTTGTTTTTTTTTTTTTTTTGGGTCCCCAAAAAAAGGGTTTTTTATAAATTTTTATATTTTTTTTGGTTGCCAAAAACAAGGCTTTTTTTTTTTTTTTTTTTTTTTGGGTCCCCAAAAAAAGGGTTTTTTATAAATTTTTATATTTTTTTTGGTTGCCAAAAACAAGGCTTTTTTTTTTTTTTTTTTTTTTTTTTGGGTCCCCAAAAAAAGGGTTTTTTTTTAAACTGTTTTTGATTTTTTTGTTAGATTTTTGTTTATAATGGGCAACAATTACAAATGTGACATTTCTTTGTGTTGCAACGTGCAACATAAGTAAACAAACCACAAAAAAAAAATACTAGGATCTTTTTAAAGGTGTGACATTCCTAACGAATGGCTCCTTAGGGTCTGGATCCACGCCACAAAGGTGTTCCAAATATAGAATTCGGTCTCCGCACCACCTCATATAATCCAGGAGGACCTCGTAGGTGAGGTGGGTGTGCCCTGGGTAGAAAAAAACATGACAATTAGTTTTAGGCAAAATGATCCAAACAAGGATTGTAATTAATGTGCCTCAACAAATATGCTTAGGAGTCTATTGGTTGGCTTTTATCAACACTCTGAAGCAAATATGCTAAATTGCTGTTGTAAACCTTAAACTCAAACTTTCACAGCAAATTGTTCAAAAGGTTACATAAGATGGCTTGGAATGTTAGTAGCAGTTCCACCAAAGCTAAGTAAAATGCTTTTCTGCATGTAAACACAAGCAATCATTTTGAAGAATGTAAGGTGTTTTGGGTTCAATTGGTCAACACGATACATGTGCACACATTTATCTCTATCACCATTGGAATCTGTGGAGCGTTCTCTCTCACTCTTACTGTCTATAGATTGAACCTGACACATAGTAGAGACTCACCCTTAGGAATTTTGAGGGCCAGTTCTGGACGGAGCAGATGTGTCTGCTCCCCTGATCTCCTTTCCGCCATCCCAGCTGTGTTAAGAGAGAAGAAAAAGTTTATCAACAAATGGACTCACGCTAACTGTAGGTTACGCAGTCATGAAAACGCTCTAACACCCACTCATTACCCCTCCACATTTCCCTGAAAGTTTTATTTAGACATTGATATGGTGGTGATGCAGATTTGTACAGTGCAAGCGTCATTCTTCTGGGTGAAGCTTGTAGCGTTAAGGATACGTACTCCCTGCTTTTGTGCTGATTGTGTTTTTCTGATGTTTTTGGTGCCTCAGCCCTGCCTGTTCTAAGTGTTGGAAACATATCATTTTGGGAGGGCTGCGGAAAACTAATCAGGTTAGACTTACACTCTCTAGGTTTTTGGGGACAAGAGAAATAACAATCCTCCTTTTTACATGGCCCCTGTACACACCTCTAGGCACCTCCCTCCTGTTGTTTGACCCCACAGCAGGCAGCTTGCTATGGAGGCACATGAGATGAAGCCAAGCACCCTGTGCCTGTTCAGGCACTAGGCTGTGAGCCAGCCTTGCCCCCCTCCCTTCCAATGGTCTCAATGATTAGGAGTGACAGCATCAGGAGGCAATATTGGCATGCTGTCACCTCAGTTAAGGAGGAGGGGGAGTCTGTTCCAGACAAGTATTAGTGCAAAAATTTGGACCGTAAAAAATGGTCCCAGTAAGTCTTAGGGGGAATATGCACACCTATCACTTGGAATACTAATGCATAGAATGCATTCACATAAAGAACCCGCTGCCTTTAGAACAACTTGAAGCCTGAGCGGGGACATACACAGTTAGCATTTCTCCACTTACTAAGTAGACACATTACTGGAAAAGCACACAACTTACCATCATCAGGTTTTTTTGGGGCCCCTGAAGTGGATGGCGTGGCTGGCTCTGGAGAAACTGCACAAAAAGAACACAAATTGTGAACTGGAATGTGGTACATTACCGAGGAAGAGTATTTATGAAAGATTGACAAACACACATTTTCAGTGTTGACTAAATCAGGACATGATTAAATTACAATGTCCCCTAAAAATTTACAAGTACAAAGCACACCATTTCCAATGTAGAGAAACTAACACCAATTTAGAATAGGGTGGCTTGAGATAACTTACAAAAGATAACATGTCCTGTAAAGCTCCCCAAAACCACCTTTCAAACATGAAGGTTAAGCAAGAGTGTTTCATGACCAACCTTCCTGTCACATATAGCAAAACTACACTTGCTTTGACTCCAACTTAGATTATCCTAGATACACATCATCCTAGCACACACAATTCATGTGAGAATCTAATTTTAGGTACTTACAGACTAGTTCAGGGGAGCCTGGAGTGGGGGAGGATGGGGAAGACCCTACATGGGGGGATGGCGTTGTATCTCCTAGAAACACAAAGACACAAATACAATCCTTGAACAAAAGCTATTTGATAAAGGCACACAGAAAGTAGTCTGGAAACATTGAAGGTAGTAGTTACAGTGGACTGGGTAAGCAGTGGCCCCTCTTCCCCAGTCCTCCACAAAAAACATCCTCAATGTCAGCTGCTACAAAACCCCAATGTCAAAATATATATATTACAGCCCTTATATTTACCAGGACACATTGAACACACAAACACATGTAGAATACTTACTTCCCCTTTGAGGAGAGCACAGGTCCTCATCCGAGTCGGACCAATTGGCCTCTTCTTGGCCAACAGTTTGTTCCTGGCCCGGATCCAGGCGACTTGGCCCTGCCTGAGGCTCCTCTCTTGCTGAAGTTACATCAACCACAAAAGAAAACAAAACAAACAATCATTCCTCCAAGTTCGACCTAATACACAACACACCAGCACATCCACATTACTTACAGGGGGCCTGAGAAGGCTGAGCCGCAACATCCTGATCACTGGTTTCTAAAATAAAAGAAAAACATTATATATTATTTATGGACACAAATAGGCAGTAACCTCTCATCATGCTAGCACCATACTCAATGCCCCTACAATTCAGAACATAGAAGTGCACTTACACCAATGAGATGCATTGACCATGTTTTAAAACAGGAGGGCACCATGCAAATTAAGCGGGCGCCTAAGGCCTCGCACCTACAGGGGCCTTGCGGCCAGTGGCGGAGCACCAACATTTCGAAGGGCGCAGTCAGGGAAATCTCCCAAGTAAAAGATTGCTTTCAATCCTCGGATCAAAAAGTTGCAGCAGTGTGCTGCAGTCCCTTCACTGCGTCTGCCAGGTGTCTGTTGTCCGCTGACACTTACTCCTCCTTCTCTGCCTGGGGATTGGCCGTCTGATCATGTTATCCTAAGATGTGGAGGAATCGGTAGGTGTGTACCTGCACCAGTAGGAAGTGACTGGCCGGTCAACTCACTCTGCTATCATCAGTTGTTGCTCTGGGAGGAGAGCTCCGCCCTGGACCCGGAACATACAGGTAACCAGGCCCAGACTTGATATTTTGCAGGCTGGTCATAGATTTGTTGTGTCCACTATGCAAAGTGGTTGAGTAGCCCCAGGGAAGTTGGAAGAGTCTGAAAATGGTTGGTGGAGGAGGAGGAGAAGAAGGCCCTGGGTGGCTGGGGGACAAGGAGAGGGCCCCTGGGGGTTTTCTAGAGGAGGAAAGATCCACAATGACGCCAGAGTCAATTGCCAAGGAAGAGAGTGGAGCTGAGCAAGTCCTGCCTATCTGACATGAAAGCCAAACATGGTGTAGATGGAGCCCTTTGCCCTACACAATGACAGCACCAGAGGTGGAAGGTGAGTGGTAGCGGGTCTTTGACATTATAGAGCATATGGACTCTGTCCATTATTGGTAGTTTTGTTTGGAGTTGTCCTTTAGATGTTTAACTGTGTTGTTTTTGACCCGAGCTGTGAGGGACTGAGGTATGACAGCCCACTATGCTGAGACTTATAGTGCCCTAGAATGTTGAGGACTGAGGAATCCTTAGTCCCTAACAGAGGGCACTACAAGTCTTAGCATAGCAGGCAGTATTTCCTCATTCCCCTACAGAGAGGATTACAAGTCCAAGCAGGTAGCCTTCTGCAGTGGGACTTGTTGTGCCCTTGACTGTGGTGGACTGAGGAAGGGAAGTGTAAGAGGGTCTCTGTAAGCTCAGATGTATGGGGGAGCTTTGGGGAACACAGAGTTCCCTTTTACACCAGAGTCCCCAGCTTCCCCCCTCAAATAATGGTTCCCAAACTCTCCTTATATCAGAGTCTTCACACTTCCCTCTTACAGTGTAGTAAGTCTGGAGACTCCGATGTAAAGGGGGCTCTGTAAAATGTGATTAGAGATTAGAAATTTCTAACATTTTTATTTTCTACTTACGATCCACAATTTTCAGCTGCTCAAATGGCTCGCTGCCTCTGACTGCATATTGGAGTGTGGCCGTCCTCCTCCTCCCCTTCTTCACCAAAAGCACAAGAGGGTGCCGTCCGTCCGCTTTGGCTAGAAGCAGAAGAAAAAAAAAAAACATAAAAAATACGAATGTACATAGTAGTATTAAAGGTTGTGAAGAGACACTTGATGGAGGTAGGAAAGGTAGGAGCGAGAGGGAGGGGGGGGGGGGGTGTTGGTATTAGTGTTGTTGCATAGCTAAACACATGTCCACCTACCCAAAAAATTGTAACCTATCTGGTCACATGTAATGTATATTTTTACTTACCGGAGATTTGCTCCACAGCCTTTAGCAGGAGCTTGGGTGAGCGCCTTTTGGCATCACTCCAGGCCCGCTGCAGATCCACTATCTCAGGCAGAAACTGAAATCTCCGCTGCAGCCTCATCCGGAGACGACACATCATCTTGTGCTTTTGGTGAAGATGCGTATAAACTTTATCATACCCCCAGAGGAGGAGGAGCTGTGGAAAGAGCAGTGTATGTTTGAGTCCAAGTATGTCCAAAATAGTACAGTCTTCAAATAACATGCTAGGTCGTCTTTGAGATATTGTAGAACAAAGAATTCCATTTCTGGTGATACATATACATCGATGTCCAAATCTACCTCCATGACATAGGTTGCCCCACACTGGTGATTTCCTCTACATGATATAGCCATTTTCTCAATTGGCCTTTCATGACACACCCAGGGCCGCCATCAGGGGGGGACAGGCAGTCACTGTATTTACAACCTTATTGCTGTCCATTTAGCAGGGTGCAAGTAACTTTACACACATGTAGCATAGGTATCAACTTTTGTCACCATGTTAAAAGGACAGCAGTATGGGTAGCATTACAGTGACTGTTATTAGTCCAGGCTCACTAAACTAGCCAATGCTTGGAAAAGCAAGCCATGCAGATTGCTTTTCAGGTCCCTTTTAACACGAGCTGTCTGATTGGGTGTGGCTGTTAATTTTTGACGCAGACCTGATAAGCCCCTCAATTCTCCTTTATGGAGTGTTATATGTAAATGGGATTGCTTCATTTGAGATGCAGATTTAAACTGTGTATGGCCAGGCTGAAGGTACCCAAGTTGATTGGTCGATCACCTGGAGGACAACGTACAACCAGTCTGTCAGATTTTACACACACTTATCGCTAGCATCTCTTGTAGCCACTAGCAATAATCACTGTGTTTTCCTGGCAGGGGCAGCACCAGGAGAACACAATGGCTCCGCAGGAGGGTTTCCCCTGTCTGTGTTGATGGTGGAATCAAGGCAAAATGTTTTTCCTGCAAGCCACGGGACAAACAAAGATATTTTTTTAATGAATCCATGATTTTGCCAAAATGGAAAAAAAAAGATGTTTGCTTTGTATATTCTTAAGTTTGCTACATAACTAGAACATGTAACAGTGTTATATCATTGCAGGAGATTTCCCTTCACTTCCTGTCTTGGTGTCACCAGGACAGGAAGTGAGGGAATCTCCCGTGGGGATACAGCCAGCAATTCTTTCCTTTTTATATATACTATGGACATTATAAGGCAACAATTGCAAGCTATTTCCCCACAGTGATATTCCCCTCACTTCCTGTCTTGGTGACACTAAGACAGGAAGTGAGGGAAAATCTCATGCAATGATATCACCCTACTAGAAATTGTAGTTCCGTCTAAAAAGTATACATAAAGTAAGCACTTGGTTTCCAAAGTGGCAAAATTATGGAGGAGTTAAAACCCCATAGTGTGATCGGGTAATCTGACGGTGTGTTCCTACACTCCTCAATGTGTCTGTTCATTAAGCTGTGCTGAATTATCCTTGATTCACAATTCCTGCAAGAGTTGCACATGGTATGTGGGAGATGCAAATTTAAGGTGGCATAATTATCCACACAATCACACATAATCCTTTTTAAAGGTCACCAGCAGAATTTGATGGCATAGTGGTTCACAGCAGTGCCATCATATTCCAGTTAGATCTGTCAATTAACAAAGCAATGGGATCTGGGGGTGTATTTAACTTGCAATGGACACCCCCATTCATTATCATATGGCAGTGTGAGATGGGTCTGTTGGGAATGTGATCCATTGAGACAAGTGATTATACACTCATGTGTTTCTTTTAGAGGTGATTTGTTCAAGGCAATCCTTTGAAGACATGACCATTCCAGATTTTTGTGATCACTGATTCCATCTCAGGTGAACCAATTAGCTGCTGTGTGCAGATCCAGCTTATGATGGTAAGAGTGTCAGACAAGACAAACGGGGCCGAGCTTGCAGTGTGTATGGATGTATGTAAGGCAATAATTTTTGGCATTATGCATTTAGGGAATATAATGTTTCTAATCTTGCATATATGAAAAGGGTCAATACATTTGTCTTTATCTAGATAGATTCCAAAGCGTCAGAGCAATCTGTCACAGATAATTGGGTTTCATTTTGTGTAAAAGTTGAAACGAATCAAATCTATCTATATACAGGCATAGCCCACTTTAAGTACACAATGGGACCAGGGCATGTATGGAAACTGAAAATGTACTTAAAGTGAAGCAATCCCTTTTTTCTTTTCTCGATGCATGAAAATACACCAGCTCCATTGTAAATTTTGGCCACATTGACATAGCCTTACTCCCAAACCATGTGGGAGCATGTTAAGGGGATCCAGGACTATGACATGATAGATTACCTAGGCAAGCTGGCCAGCCACAAAATGGATATGGTGTAGTCCTGGGTACCTGGGTACCCTGTCGTTGCTCCCTAAGTTTGTTATCCCTGTCACTTATGGTTTGTGAGCAGTGTCATGGCAAGCTGAACAAGCTGTGTCCTTACTCACGATTGTATATAAAGTGAGTGTACTTAAAGCAGGGTATGCCTATCTATATCTATATAGAAAGTTCAGAGATGTGAACCTGTTCCCTATTATATCCACTAATATATGGTATATAACATATTCTATAATGTATCTAATGTATATATATTGTATATAATATATACATAGTATATATATTGTCTAATATATATATTTTTTAGATACACATACATACATCTATATATATATACACATATAATATATATATATATACATACATATAATATAATATATATATATATATAATATATATATACATATATATATATACATATAATATATATATATATACATATAATATATATATATATACATATAATATATATATATATATACATATAATATATATATATATATACATATAATATATATATATATATATACATATAATATATATATATATATACATATAATATATATATATATATATACATATAATATATATATATATACATATAATATATATATATACATATAATATATATATATACATATAATATATATATATACATATAATATATATATATACATATAATATATATATATACATATAATATATATATATATACATATAATATATATATATATATACATATAATATATATATATATATACATATAATATATATATATATATACATATAATATATATATATATATACATATAATATATATATATATATACATATATACACATATATATATATATACATATATACACATATATATATATATATATATATATATATATATATATATATATATATATACACACATACATATATATATATATATATATATATATATATATATATAGGGAACAGGTTCACATCTAGGAAGTTTCTATAACAGGAAGCTTCTAGATCACGTCTAATAGGCAGAAAGTGCATGCGCAGATCAGCAGACCAAAAGTTTCTTGCACACCCGCTAGATAAGCGACCCACCCAGCCACCATCCCCCATCCCGCACCCTGCACACTCACACCCCCTCCTTACCTTACACACAAATGCCACGATTTCGGCTGTAAACAGTGCAGGAGCCATGATGCACACTTACGACAGGGCCTGGACAATTTCCGGAAACGTGTGCACGCAGCAAAAGTTTCGTTTCCGGTTTCATGTATAAATGTGAGAACGCGGTTTTGTATATTCGCGAATTCGCGAATAGTGAACATACACAACCATTAAGCAGATTTAACTTAGAAAAAGAAATACAAATACATACATTTGTGGACACCAGAAAACTTTATTTAGACACATGAAGACATTTTAAAAAAAAAATTGGAAACATGCTGTTTATTACATTTGTATTTTTCAAACCAAAACAACCTTTGTACAACATTTAGACCATATACATCGACAAAGAGCCCATAATCAACAGATGCATGTGCAGATTGACAGAATTATGTTAACAGCAATAAATACTTACAGAGAGTCAACACACAACACAGCCAAATCTCACCTCCATAAATAACAAAGGGCCAAAAATGTTACCCATAAAACATGTGACACACAAATATATTGGACCTCTTCGTAGGTCAAATCTTTCCTGATGTCTGAGTGAGCTATATATAATCCAAGCAAACACACCCAGAATGGTAACGCCCAGTCCAAAAATTAACTGTGTGTATCCTGTGTGTTTTGGAGCATGCTCAGTTGCCAAAACAAGGGAAATAGAAATGAGGAATAGAAATGTATGTAGGTGTGTATAGTATATGTGAATTGAAAAAATTCTCTCTTGAAGTTTGCTAGTCATTATTTAGAATGTTTAGATACAGGAATACATACATATATATACAATTACGTGAGAGAGAGAGAAATATATATTTAGGGAAACAATTGAAACACACCTTTTGGGATTTGAGAAGTGAGATTGTGACGATTGACCAGATATGTAAGCCAACAATCTGACTCATCACTCATGAACATCCCTAAATTTGGCGTGGCAATTATATCAGGCGTTCTTATGTGCATTTTGGCTGGCGTTTTCACAGGCGTTTTGACATGCATTTTTTGGGCAGGCATTGTTATATGAAATCACCTACAAAAGCCCCAAAAACAGACCACAAACACGTACATGTGAACGTAGCCCGTTTGGGGGCGTTTGAGGGGGATTTGTCCAGCTCAAGGATCAGCTCCCAAAACAGGCAAAAAATCCAATCCTATTCAGTTCAATGGCCCCTGTTCCCATGTGAGCATTTTGACGGTATGAGGAAAACACCCAACGCTCACTGAGAAATAGCACAATGATTAGGGAGTCTGCCTTCCTGCTGTAGGTTTGTAAGTTCGAATCCGGAAGGTGCCCTCTGTATGGGCAACACTTGGATATCTCCAATCCTCCAAATGTTGACATCATTAATTTTGTTCATGTTTGAAAAAGGCATGTGTATCAGCAAACTTTTAATCCAAAGACATGAACAAAATACAAAAGATGCCCCATAAAGTCAATATGTAGCAATATTGTGAGCTAAAGCTCTATTTGTTTGTTGGGCATACTTTGCTAATTAGCCAAGTATAAGGGATATATATATATATACCTTCAGTTAAATGTGTAGTAAAATGGTAACACTTGGCCATACCCATATGGAAGAAAAGGTAGTATTTGCAATATATTTCTAAAAACATTCTTTGGAAACACATAAAATATTGTCAAAATTGTGACATTTCCTTGATATGTGTGAAATGCTAATAATCTTTCTTTGAAATATGTTTTACATCTATTTTTTTTCTATCTGACGACCAATTCCCCAATGTAATATTTTGTGGGTTTTTTCAGAGAATGTGGAGGTTCTATATAAACACTGTAGATTTGACTGCTATGATTTCGGAGTTAGCAGGAAAGGTGTATGGAATGTGATGGTGTTTACTAAAGGATCCCTTGTTGGAAGTGTGCATGTTTTTCCAATTCCGCCGGTTTTTGCCATTTTCTATGGGCGAGACAGCGGATTTGCAAGCGGTATTCAAAAAAAAATTGACCCAAAATCGCGCTGGCGAAATTTTTTGAGCCAATTTGACGTTGCGCATGCGCACATTCGCGAGTTCGCAGCTCGCGGCTGGAGGAGCTGTTTAACCTTTCCACACTTTCGCAGATATCTCTCTTTCTAAGTCAGTTTTTGAGATTTTTTAAACGCAAGTCATCTCCAAATTGACTTCCACACCTTCCACAGTGATTTGGGATTTTTGGGGGTACAGGGGAAAATTTGGCTAAACTTTAGTCGAGCTTTTAGCTGGCGTGGTTTTAAGTCGCGCTCTGACCATATTGCATCTTAATGAATCTCACACTAGGCGCTATTTTCCGCCCGCCGTTCTTTGAATGCCAATTTCAGACTTAAATAATCGCCGCTTCGCAAAATCACGCCGAAACGCCAATTCGCCGTACTATGAATCAGGCCCTGTATCACACAAAAAAAGTTCTTAAAAATTGTCATTTTTGATAGAGAGCCAATTATTGGAAAAAAAAAAAACTTAACAAAAAAAAAATCTCGTTGGATTTATTGTCTGGGGGGCCTAAAAAGTGTACCTGTGAAGTTTCAGCTCTGTAGCATGTCCAGAACCAGAAAAAAAAATAGAATTAGGGTTAGGGTCAGGGCTAAGGTTAGGGTTATTTTTAGTGGTTAGAGTTAGAGGGGTAGGGCTACTAACTCTAACCCTAAGTATCTCACCGTAACCCTAACCCTAGCCCTAGCCCTAACCCTAATTCGTATTTTTTTCTGGTTCCGGACATGCTACAGAGCTGAAACTTCACAGGTACACTTTTTGGACCCCCCAGATGCTAAATCCAAAGAACTTTTTTATTTTTATTTTTTTTTAATTTTTCCAATAATTGGCTCTCTATCAAAAAATTACAATTTTTAAGAACTTTTTTTTGTGTGATCCCTCTCCGGCATGCCACAGTCCAGGTGTTTGTCCCCTTTGAAACAACTTTTCCATTACTATTGTGGCCAGAAAGAGTCCCTGTGGGTTTTAAAATTCGCCTGCCTATTAAAGTCTATGGCGGTTCGCGAACAGCGAATTTTATGTTCGACATCACTATGGAAGGGTTTGGTCACCCTGCCATAGCAGTCACTGTCAGTTCACCCTACTCTACATTACGGTCACCCTGATATGGAAGGGTTCGGTCACCCTGCCATAGCAGTCAGTTAAAGCGGATTTCCGGGCACAGAAACCCTTTTTCAATAAACATACCCCCCGGACAGTCAGGTCTAGCACTTTCCACAATGGCTAGCCTCTCATCTGTCCCGGTTCGCACTTACCTGCAATATGAAATACTTACTTATAAAATTTCTTCCACAGCGTTGCCATCTCTCTTGTGGGCAGCTGAAGCCGGCGCGGTCCTCTTCTGCGTCTTCTTCCGCGTCCTCTTCTCCCAGAATGCGCCTGCACCGGCCCCTCTCGTCACTTCCGGTGCGGCGCCGCATTCCTCCACTGCCCCGGAAGTGACGAGCGGGGCCAGTGCTGTCGCATTGATTCCTGGGAGTGATGACGTTCAGCTCCCAGGAATCATCGCGAGACAGGAAGTGACGGCGGAGCCGCAGCGCTGAGGGAGGAAGTACCCTGAGGTGAGTATTTTCGATCTTCAATTACAAGGTGAGTAAAAAAAAAAAGAACCTAACTATCCAATTCCTTTTTAGGTGATGCAGAACTAGCAGACGGGCACAAAAAAAAGATCAATTTTGTGCCCGGAACTCCGCTTTAACCCTACACTACATTACTGTCACCCTGACACTTCACACTTTCCCTACAGAAACTAAATTTTTGAAGCTAACTAAAGTGTAAAGGAGCACTCTAACTACACTAGATATCCCTTTCCTCACACTAATAAATGCTAAATGACACTTTTAAAGTAAAATTAACAGAACTGCTTCCACTCTCTTCCATGTCCAGTATAACAATGCTAGGAATTTGGCGGGGGCTATCTTGTATACCGGGGGGCGTATTCACTAATGATTGGACTATAGACCCCCTAGTCACTCCAATCACATTCCTAGCATTGTTCTGCCCCCTCAATTGGCTTTTGCTAATGGTTCTGGTCCAATCACAGGCTTTTAAAGCCCATTTCCTGAACCATTGCATTTTGGTCCTGTTTCTGTGGGGCAGCCCACTGAAATGAATTTGCTGCCCTATACACAGCTGCACAGATGTGAACCAAGGGCCTGTTCACATGTGAGGTTGAGGGGTGGTAAAACCACACGCTTTAACTGTGTTTTTACCAACCCCAGCTGTTCACCCTGTAGCTGCAGAGACAGCAGCTGGGGGTGGACACATGCTGTGGCTGGTATACCCCCTGGTGAATGGGGCTGCACTACAACCACCCCACAATTGTGTGCATTGTACACAGTTACAGCATAGTGATGATGCATTAGAGCAGGGGTGCTGAACCTTTTTTCTGCCAGGGGCCATTTGGATTTTTGTAACATCATTTGGGGGCCGTACAAAATGTATGCATTAATGTAATAGGCATTGCTTTGCGGCAAAAAACGCTGTAAAAAATTGTGTGACTTTGAGGTCACAAAAGTGTGAAAGGGGCCTTCAGTAATCAAGGTATAGTGTGCCCCCTTTCAATGCAGAGAGACCACAGCGTGCCCCCTTTCAATGCAGACTGACCACAGCGTGCCCCTTTCAATGCAGACTCGTACCCGCTTCCAGATTGGCTAGGAGGAGGATCCGTGTGACATTAGCGGTCACACAAATGGGTGGGCTCGGGCCCCCCCCCCAGCTTTACACACCCCTCCATCTCCATACACCCCCCCCAGCTTTACCCACCCCTCCATCTCCATACACCCCCCCTAGGTTTACACACCCCTCCATCTCCATACACCCCCCCCAGCTTTACCCACCCCTCCATCTCCATACACCCCCCCAGCTTTACACACCCCTCCATCTCCATACATCCCCCCCCCAGCTTTACTCACCCCTCCATCTCCATACACCCCCCCAGCTTTACACACCCCTCCATCTCCATACACCCCCCCCCCAGCTTTACACACCCCTCCATCTCCATACAGCCCCCCTCAGCTTTACCCACCCCTCCATCTCCATACACCCCCCCAGCTTTACACACCCCTCCATCTCCATACATCCCCCCCCCCCAGCTTTACTCACCCCTCCATCTCCATACATCCCCCCCAGCTTTACACACCCCTCCATCTCCATACACCCCCCCCAGCTTTACACACCCCTCCATCTCCATACACCCCCCCAGCTTTACACACCCCTCCATCTCCATACATCCCCCCCAGCTTTACACACCTCTCCATCTCCATACATCCCCCCTTGCAAGTTAGTAGTAGTTAAACATCACAGACCTCAGATCAGAGCGGCGCTGTGGCAGAGTGTAGATAGCTGATCCCGCCTCCTCTCCTCCGTGTACTGTACAGGAAACACACAGGAAGGGGGAGGAGCAGGTTCAGTCAGTGCTCGCTCTGCTTTCTGCACTCACACACAGGCAGCTGGGGAGAAAGACCAGCTGCCGTGTGTGTTTAATTTGCTGAGGATCGGGGAGCTACGGTCTCCGCTGCGCTTGGTCGTTTGGTCTCCTCCTCTCTATACATACAGGGGGCCCTCCCAGGCCCCACAGCATGGGGCCCAGTCGCCATGGCGACCCCTGCGACCCCTGAACGTCCGCCCCTGCCTCGCAGGTACTCTTGCTGGGTGTAGGGACAGGCCCTGCCTCTAAAAATTAGATACAAAATTGAAATCGCATTGACTTGTCATACAGGTGCAGAAAAATTGGGTCTTTGGTGTTGGTGGTGCCTTAACACCGTAACGCCTCAGTTACTTTTGCTGGGCGCAGGAACGGGCTCTGCTGGTAAAAATTCCATTTGAATTTGAAATCGCATGAACTTGTCATAGAGGTGCAGAAAAATTGGGCCTTGGTTGTTGGTGGTGCCTGAACACCGCAACCCCTCAGTTAAGCTGGCCATACATTATACAATTTTCTTGTTCAACTTCCTTTAGATTTACCTTCCAACTATGTAGTGCAAGGGTCTGCCTAACTGCATACAAATTGAAAGTGTTTAGGCTTGACCTTGTATTACATGGTTTTGGTATATCTAAAGGAAAGTTATACAAGAAAATTGTATAATGTATGGCAAGCCTTACTCTTGCTGGGCGCAGGAATGGGCCCTGCTGGTAAAAATTCCATAAGAATTTGAAATCGCATGAACTTGTCAGAGGTGCAGATAAATCGGTCCTTGTTTGTTGGTGGTGCCTGAACATCGCAACTCCTCACAGTTACTCTTGCTGGGCGCAGGAACGGGTCCTGCTGGTAAAAATTCCATACAAATTTGAAATTGGCTGAGATCAAGTGTAGTATCTGTTCTTATCAGTGATCCAGTGGGGGTGCTGTGCTGTCATCGGACCTGGCCAAGGTCGCGTGTCGGCTATGCAAACCTGCTGGAGTAATGGGGACATGGAAGGTTAGTATCAGCAGAAACTGAAATTGGGCCTTTGGTGTTGGTGGCACCTGAACACCGTAACCCGTCGCAGTTACTCTTGCTGGACGCAGGGCACAGACTGTTAAAAATTACATTTGAAATTTAAATTGTATGCACCTGTCATACAAGGGCAGAAAAATTAGGCATTGGGTCTTGGTGGTGACCTAAACCAAAAACATTGTTGGAAGCTAGCAGCTTCCTTGCATTTATGAACATAGATATTAAATCCTAGCCGCCCCCATACAAAGCTAGTCAATAGAGATGGACGAACATCGGCCGAGGCGGTTCGCGAACGCAAGCCGCAAATTTTCTCAAAGGTCCGCGAACTGCGAGTTTGCGGCGGGCCCCATTGACTTTAATGGCAGGCGACAATGTCATAACAGAAGTATTGCAATTGAAAAAGTTGCCCTAAATTTTTTTTTTTTTCATAAATCAGCCAGAACTGACAGCATACATTGTCTAATACATATAGGGTCCATTCACACATCTGTAAAATGGGTCCGCATCCATTCCACAATTTGGCAGAACCTTTACAGACCCATTGTTTTTCATTTCCAGTCTGAAAAATTAGGCATTCACAGGATAAAGAACTGGGGGCCTAATTTATTAAACCTCCAGCCTAACTCTGCTTTGGCTTGTTTGTTTCTCGCCGCATTCCAATTAACTCGCGCAGTTGTGAATTGGACAGCGTGACACCAACAGTGAATTCCGCTTTCAGCGGCGTTGAGCTACGCTGAATGGCGATCGCGGCTTGTCAAATTCTCATACTTATGGTGGTGGTCTAGTGGGTTTGTGTACATATCCTCTGATTCATGCATCTCACTCTGCCGTAGGTTCGAGGCTGACCATCTCCACCTAACTTCTTTTGTGTATTATTTTTGTTTGTTTAAAAACTCTTGACGGATTGGATCATTTCTATTGCTACAAAATTTACATCACGTACATACACTGTGAAGCGCTTGCAAACTTACATTATCCACTTTACCACCGGAGGATTTTGCTGTCTTACGTCTTGGCCACTTTTTGCGATTCGGCACTGTGCGAATTTTACTGACAATTGCGCGGTCATGCAACGCCATACCCAAACGAAATTTACGTCCTTTTTTTTCCCACAAACAGAGCTTTCTTTTGGTGGTATTTGATCACCAGTGTGATTTTCACTTTTTGCGCTATAAACAAAAAAAAAGCGTACATTTTGAAAAAATAACAATATTTTTCACATTTTTTTTATATGAAATTCCCCCCCAAAAAATGTAAAAATCAAGATTTTTTTAAATTTTTGGCCAATTTGTTTTCTGCTACCTATGTTTGGTAAAAAAAATCACAATAAGCGTATTTTGATTGGTTTGCGCAAAAGTTATTGCGTTTACTAACTAAGGGAAAGATTTCTGTCATTTTTGATGGTTTTTTTTTTTTTTTTTTTTTTTTTTAACGAGTAATGGCGGCGATTTTTTTATTTTTGGCAAGACTGCGACATTGCGGCGGACAGATCGGACCCTTGACTGACACTTTTGGGGGTACCAGTGACATTACTACAGTAATCAGTACTATACATATGCACTGTTAAAAATTACACTGGCAGGGAAGAGGTTAATTTTATTGGAGAGGGAGGGGTTAATGTATACCTGGTGCTTACTGACATGTGTGGGGGAGGTGACTGAGTGACACAGGGACAGATCGCATTTTCAGCTATGCTGAACCCTGCCTGTCACTTAGGAGATCCGCCCGCTTTGTTTACACAAGCGGGCGGATCTCCAGACTCAATTCCCAGATGATCGGGGAAGAGCAGCAGCGATCGCCGCTGCTCCTCCCCTGGCCCGACTCCCGCTGTGACTGAATACAGCGGGAGCGAGCCTCCGGCGGTGCGCCGCCGCTGACAAAGGGGAGTGTCTGGCGACGTAGGTCTATGTCGCCAGGCGATAACGAACCGCTTTGCCGCAGTAGAGCTCTAGTGAGCAGTGGCAAAGTGGTTAAGTTCAGCGATTTCATAATCTCATCTTTGTCTAGATTCGAACTCATGCTTGAACGGTGCAGAGCAAACCATTCTAACCACTACACCACTTCAGGTCCACATTAAAAACTCACATTTTTTCAATGGTCTTCTTCCTAGATTCCTTACAATGTTCAGTACTTTAGCTATATGTGCATTTTAGCCTTAACACACTCCTTTCTTTTCACCAAACCGCTCTATTCTGCAGAATAGCTAAGTGCTTTGCAACTTAACTACAGTTAACGTCATGCAATGTCATGGTTTCAAATCCCAACAATCACTACACTTGGATCTCTTTTCACTATCATTTTTCTTTGGTTTTTGTTTGTATATATATTTTTTTTTTGGGGGGGGGGGGGCTCTATACAGAGCACTAATGGAACAAACACAATTTTAACTGTATGAGTGTGGTCCTATTTTTCTGGAGCTGCAATTGTTTACACATTTACCATGGTTGTTGAATTTCAGGAACAACAAACATATGTCTGGTATTGGACTCTCCATATTTTAACACAGACCCTCATAGTCCAACACTACACTTTGCCTCACACCTCAACACAATACTGTCCCATCCCTACCCTACATTCCAACCCCTCACATCACCAGTACATGCAAAGTGCAAAGCCCCGGCATTGGCAGCTTAAGTCTGTAGCCACCCACAAAAAATAGACATGTTCCTTACAAAATTATTTATTCTTCATGTAATTACAGCATAAGGAGGGATGCAGCAAGGTAATATTGACAGTCTCCAGCCCCTGTGCCTTTAATGCGCCAGCCCACGATCTTTGCTCCATGGCTACATTAGGCAAAGATACGGGATTCAGATATCTTGAGCAAGTTCAGGCAGAGTCGAGAAGCAATTTTGCACCTCTACCAGCTCATAGAGGACAGACATGGCCAGGTTGCTGTTCAGCTTCCAAGCCACTTCTGAAGTTCCAGGGTGTTTATGTTGGTGATCGAGACCAGTTCTGGGCTTGTGCCTCCCAAAATATCCACTGACCACAAATGAGGACGAGTGGAGTCCATGAAGGTGGGTTTCTACCAGCTACAACCGCAAGCAGTACCACTCCTGGAAAATTAAAGCAAAGGATAAGCCATTTCATCATGACAATCACATCTTACTGCCCGCTTGCTTCATTTTTTACTTCATTTATTTTCTACATCACGAGTGAAATTACACATTTTCACACACAAACCAGAAATAATTAATGCAAACATTTGAATACACACCTGTGACGCCAGACAGCCCATCACCAAAGGCTTCTCAGGGTACGTGCCATGATTCCAATCCAAGATGTCCAGATTCAGCAAAATGATTACACCATAAGATACCAAGCAGCCTTTAGTTGTCTGTGCCACCTGTGTAGTTATTGACAAAATTAAACACCTGCCAGGTCTTCTCATCCCTCTCCACTATTTACAATACCAACATGTTTCTGGTTTGAGGTGCGTGTTCTTGCTCAAGTAACACAGTTTAGGAATGTTGACTACACTTTATCTAGAATGGCAAGTGTCATTGGCAGATGATAATTACCATCTGTCTCCCTGTGAGTGTCAACTCTGCAAAGTAGCAAGTTAATACACATGCCATATCTTGAGCGGTTACAGTACTTACATGTAAAGTGGCAATTGACCAGGGCATTCCGGGTGGCCATCCCTGCAGCGGTGCTCCGCCGCCTGGGGGCCACCAGCTGACGGACCTCTGGCTCCCTCTCCTCCGTCAGCTCCCAGGATTCATCCCGGGCAACGCACATGTTGTGCAACACGCAGCACACCAGGATGATCCTGGAAGCCTTTGGAGGAGAGTACAGGAGTTCCCCCGAGAAAACGGGATTTGAGAAGACCTATGGTCAACTCAATAATGCTCTGGCTTCTCCGCAAGGCCCTGTTGTAGTTATGTTGTGCTCGGCCCTGGGGGTACCTGATTGGAGCCATCAGCCACGTCAGCTGCGGGTAACCAGCATCCCCTGAAAAGAAAAAAATATATACATTAGTTCTTCATATCATGTGACTTTAGATGACTCATCAAAATGGGAGACAATGATGCATTTTTCAAAACAACCTGCTCATCTGTGTCTAGGTGTGTGCTTATATTACCATTGTGACAGTATTCACCGTCACTGGAATTTAAAGACAAGTAATGGTTTGGATTGCTTCATATTTGTCAGCAATATCTCCATATAGAAATATTAAGA
Organism: Pelophylax lessonae; assembly: GCF_965119305.1. Lineage (NCBI taxonomy): Eukaryota > Metazoa > Chordata > Amphibia > Anura > Ranidae > Pelophylax > Pelophylax lessonae. The sequence goes on along the minus strand of NC_138773.1, from coordinate 260,713,862 downwards.
TTTTATTCCTTGTACAGTATGAGGTCCCTGACCAGGAAGTACAACTCCTAAAATGGTCATTCCAGGAAGTTCAATGTGGAGACGGGGGGCCTAATTCACTAAGTTTGGAGTAGAGCTGCTCACTTCTCCAGAAATAACTTTAGCCTAAAGTCTCTTTGAGGGTGTTTGTCCAGGTAAGCTCCTGTTGTTCCTGGTTGAGCTCTATATTCTTTGGTTTTCTAAACTTTTAGACTTGTTGGGAATTACGTTCTTTTTCTGTGTTGTTTTCCAACCCCTCGTGCAAATACTGCTTTCAGACGTCCCAATGGTCAAGAATTATATGGAGCTGCGTCTGTCAATGAACGATAGAGAAAACTGGATTTTTGTCTTACCGTTAAATCCTTTTCTCTGAAGTTCATTGACAGACGCAGCACCCGCCACTCTATCTTGAGTGGGTTGAAGTTTTCCTCTAAACACTGCTTGCAACAAAACTGACAGCTATAGCAGATTGTGTGGGTGTATACCTGCAGGGACTGCCCCATAGGTGTGGTAAAGCTTTTTCCTGCCTAGTGTTCTACTCCTGTAGGGGGCAGCATAACCCAATGGTCAAGAATTATATGGAGCTGCGTCTGTCAATGAACTTCAGAGAAAAGGATTTTACGGTAAGACAGAAATCCAGTTTTTTGGGTGCAACTCTGTATTAAGAAACTTTCGGTGAAGATTCGTCAAGCTTGTGCAAATGATTTACAGATTTACACAGTAATTTTTTCATACATTGACGCCTACTTTGAAAACAATGAAAATTGATTTTTTTTTTTTATACAATACAGGGTACATTTACTTGTTCAGTAGATTAAAGCAGAACTCCAGTCAAATAGGATAAAAAAAATGGAATAGCTAATTAAAGATAAAATAAAAATAGCTTTTCCTACAATGATTTTTTTAAATGAACCCATTAAACAGTTCAAACATGGAAAAGTCTGGGCTAAGATCACTTTCGACAACATATGTTATTTTTTTCTTTTTTTTTTTCTGTGTAGCTATCTGATTTACTTTCAAGTATTACTTGGGACTCTACTTCCCTTACTTCTAAGCTAAGTCCTGCCATCTGCCTACTCTCTTTCCAATAGGAGTGCCCCTAAAGTGTTACTAAACCCACAACCGTAAAATCAGAGTTTATATGCAGTAAAGCATGCTTGTTATACTCACTGAGTAACCTAAGAGGATAATCCTCTCCATTGTGTAAAAAGGCTTTTTGATTCTGTCTTTTTTGATTTTCCCCTTCTTCCATTGTCCCCAATCCATCTCCTGGCATTACAGAGCCTTGGGGGGGACTCTGCACATGCTCAGTTTTGTGTGTATTGCTAAAGACTTTTTGTGTTGTTTTTTTTCTTGAGAGGGTGCATTTGATCAGCCCAGGCCCAATCATCCCTGTCCAGAAAGAGGGTCAGGGGTTCTGCAGCCTCATAAGACAGTCATAGTATAATGAAAACTCCTCCTACAACCTTTAACCAGACACAGATAGAAGTCACAAGACTGTTATATACTGCGGATGAGAAAAGGTATTTAGCAGTTTATATTTACTAAAATAATTGCATTTCCATGTCCTGTGTACTTTGGGAGACCAGATATAGTGAATGCAGGGTCCTGGGTTTAGTAACACTTTAATAGACACTGAAGTGCTCCCACTAGACAGAGGAAATGCACTTAAGCAGTGCTTAGAACAGAAGTCAGAACCCAAAACTGGGCAATAATCCTGCAGGTTGCAGGCACACTGGAGCACCAATAGCACCCAGGGCTAACACCTAGTTCAAATGTACCTATTGAATAAACTGTGGGGTATGCTGGAAGTATATCTTGTATCAGCCAACTTCTAAAGCATAAAGTTTTGGAGATTTATGTATATCTTTTCAGTGTTCATCATCAGCAGACCCCTATATCACACTCCCATATTCATTTCATACCATAACCTATCTCCAATTGATAGCTTATCTGTCTTTTTAACAATACCAAAGAATACTTATTATTTCATATGAAACAACAAGTAGATATATTTGCCCACAAATACATATTCTCAACATTAGCAGCACTTTTTGGAAGTTTTGCAGCTAAATTTTTTTTTTTTTAAAGAATAATGCAATTTCAATGACATGCAATGTTTATCATTAAAATGTTCCGTGATGGAAATCCTAATTTGTTTGGGTGTGTTTTTGTCTTCACTTCATCTCTATTAATATACATATTCTAGCAGGAGAGATTAACAGCATTATAACCATTATAGCATTACAACTAGAGATGCACTGATACCTTCTTTTTTCCAGAAGAGTACGAGAACTGAATACTTGTGCTCAAGTAATAAGTGTTATAGTGCATACTCACATTTAAAACAGGGTACATCAGCACTTCTGCGAGAACGTGTGCGTCCCTTCCTGGTAATCTCCATCACTTCCCTACGCGTTGCGTCACGTGCGTCTTGACTTCTTCCGGGGATATGTATATATTCTAGCAGGAGAGACTAGCAGCATTATAGCATTACAACTAGGGATGCACTGATACCTTCTTTTTTCCAGAAGAGTACGAGAACTGAATACTTGTGCTCAAGTACTCACAATACCAATTACGGATACATTTGTGGTGCGATTTGAGCCCATGCAAAATGAATGGGCTCAAATCGCACTGTAAAGAATTGCATGTGATTTGAACAGGAATGCTGTGCAATTCCTGTCCGAGTCACATATAGTTTCCCTCACCGCCTGTGTGAACCCAGGCTGAAGTCACTTTTATAAGCCTAGGTTCACACAGGATCAGTGGGGGGAAACTGCATGTGATTTAGACAGGAGTGAGTGAGTGATGGAGGCTCAGAGCGGAGAGTGGGTACCGACAGTCACTGCTCCCTGCTCCGAGCACACTGAGAACTGAGTGATCAGTAGTCATGTGATCACTCGGGCTTAGAGCCAACATGGGATACCTGCAGCATCACACCAATGTTGCTGCATGGAGGTCAGTATAGATTTTTTTTTAATAAACTTTTGTTGTAAAGTGATACTAAAGTCGTGTTTTTTTTTTTTTTTTTTGGCTTAAAAATGGCAAAATGTCATACCTGATCTGTGCAGTGGATTTGCACAGAACAGCCCAGATCCCCCTCCTCTTGGGTCCCTCTTCGACGCTCCTGGCCCCTCCCTTCTGATGAGTGCCCCCACAGCAAGCAGCTTGCTATAGTGGCACCCCCACCACCTCACTGATTTTGATTGACAGCAGTCAAAGCCAATGGCATTCCGCTGCTGTCTATGCCAATGAGGCTCTCCTGCAACATCGCTGGATAGAGATGGGGCTCAGGTAAGTATTAGCGGGGCTGCTGCACACAGAAGGTTTTTTTATCTTAATGCATTGAATGCATTAAGATAAAAAACCTTCTGACTTTACAACCACTTTAATATCACTTTATAATTAAAGTGTTTGTTACCCCAGCATTTCATATTCCTGATAAGTGCCTGCTGTACTATGTATGGAAAAGTGTCCTGATGGAGGCTGGCTATAAAGTGCATGCCAGATGGTACTTGGACCCAGAGCGGGTTTCAAAAATGTACCCAGGAACTTTGGCCTCCTTCTTCAGGGGGTGTGGCCAGATAGGTTCGGTTCTGCACACATGGTGGACTTGTCCCAAAGTGCGTTGTTTCTTGATGAGAGTACATTCCTTTATTTTTTCAGTTGCAGGTCCCAAACATAAGGTGTTGACTCCAGGAACACTTGATGGTAGATCCCCGGACAGACTCATCTTCTTTTTCTTTTTGTACTCCTTCTTTTCCCTCTTACTCCCACCGGTGGCCCTGTGACCGCCCCTCCCCCCCTTCTTTCATCCGTTCTTACTAATGTTCAACAAAATGTCAGTAATGGGGAGTAGTATCCCCCATAAGTGACCATAAATAGTAGATCATTTGAATTTTATACTATAAGCTAATTGTCTTCTCAATCTAAAGATCTCTTCAGAGAGGTCATGTACTTATGACGTGTTCAATCTCATAATTTCTATATATATCACAGGCGGACCAGACAAGTCTGTGATGGCCTTTATTCATTCCTTAGGGCGTTATGGAGATAAGTTAACCACTTGCCGACCAACCGCCACAGTTATACGGCGGCAGGTTCCCGCAAATCGCCGTACCTGTATGGTGGTCCGCAGGAGCGCTCCTGGGGGCATGCGTGCACCCACTCATCAGCGGGGAAGCCGATCCTCGGGGCCCGTGGCCGCGATTGCCACTGGGCACCCGCAATCGCTCCCGGTGAAGAGAGAACGGCGGTCTGCAGTTGTAAACACACAGCAGACCGTTGTTCTCTGGAATCAATGAAGAGCTCATGTATTCCTCCTATTTAGGATCATAGGTCTCTGTACTGATTTCACCAGTCCATCCCCCACACAGTTAGAAAACACCATCTAGGCTCACACTTAACCATTTGATCACCCCCGGGTTATCCCCTTCTCTGCGACTGTCATTATTACAGTAACAGTGCATATTTTTAGCACTGATTACTGTATTAATGTCACTGGTCCCCAAAAAGTGTCAAGTGTCAGTTGTCCGATCTGTCCGCCGCAATGTTGCTGTCCCGCTAAAAATCCCAGATCGCCGCCATTACTAGTAAAAAATAAATAAAAATGACATAAATCTTTACCCTAGTTTGTAGACGTGATAACTTTTGCGAAAACCAATAAAAATACGCTTATTGGGATTTTTTACCAAAAATATATTGCCGTATACAAATTGCCCTAAAATGATGCAAAAATTTGATTTTTATTTTTTTTTTTTGGGGGGGGGGGGGTGTTATATAGCAAAAAGTGAAAAATATTTTTTTTTCCCCCAGAATTGTCGCTCTTTTTTTTTGTTTAGTGCAAAAAATAAAAATTGCAGAGGTGATCAAATACCACCAAAAAAAAGCTCTATTTGTAGGAAAAAAGGACCTCAATTTTATTTATGTACAGTGTTGTGCAACCGGGCAATTGTCTGTTAAATTTATGCAGTGCTGTATCTCAAAAAATAGCCTGGTCATTAAGGGGGGAAATTTTCTGGTCCAGAACTGGTTAAGTAACTATTTTCATATGTGGTCACACTCTTAGTGGGGGATTATAGGGAAGACCATGGTCAGTTTCTTCACTTTGCCATGGCTCTTCTACGTCCCCTCTTTTATCACTTGTCTCTTTATATTATGTATGTATGTTTTTGAAGGTACAGGGCTTAGAAAGGATTGTTCGCTGCTCTGCTTTGTACTGTTTATTCTTTACTTTTCAAATGTTCAATAAAAACAACTGAAACAGGAAAAGTATCCTGATCTCTTTGCATTGCTTCCTTTGTGTGAAATCCCTGGTGTTCCTGCCAGGCCATCTGTTTTCCTGTTGAAAACTGGCCACACTAAGCAGGAGAGCACATAATGGTCAGTTCTCTACTTATGCTGGGAACTCGGCCTGCTCTGCTCCAATGATGAATGAAACACTTGTCCTGACACGCCCCACTGAGCAGCCATTCACTGGGAAGCTCAGTGTGCTGCTGCTTCTCCTCCCCCCCCCAACTCTTATGCAGCTGAGAACAGAGGAAACAGAGGGAATGTGATCACTAAGTCCCGGTTCACACTGAGGCGACCTGTGAGGCAACCTGGTCGCCTCACAGGTCGCCGTAGGTCGCCTCCCATACAGAAGCTATGGACCCATTCTAATAAGAGCGACACAAGTCGCTCCGACTTAGAAAAAGGGTCCGGAGCTTCTTTGGGGCGACCCGGAGGCGACCGCCATAGACTTCAATGTTATGAAGTCCGTGGCGGCCGCTCCGAGGTCGCGGCGCGCTGCTCGCACCGCGACCTCGGAGGTCGCCTCCCGAAGTCAGATCGCCCCTATGTGAACGGGGCCTTATAAAAAAGGAATAAAAGATATTTGTAATCATTTTTTTTATCTATACACACATTTTTTTGCCTTTTGTTTCAATTTTCAACGGAATGGGTTGTTTTAGAAAGTGATGGTTTACAATTAGTTTACATTATGGTCCTAAAATGTTTCTTCTACTCATTGTGTCTTTATTTTTTTATCCAACTTTATTGCTATCACACGTGAGCTGACAAACCCCTATGTGATAATATTAGTGGCCATCATTTTTCTTGAAGTTTGCTAAGGGGGAGGAAAGGGTGAGCTAGTTTTGTTTGCAACAGGGAAGGGGGTGTATGTGCAATTTATTCATGCATATCTAATGTGCGTTCCTTCACAGTCGGTGTATGAAAACACAGAATAGGAGATTAAAACTAAATGATACAGTTTATTGTATTTTTTTTGGTAGGTTAGGTCGGTCCTCCTATTACAAAGTTTTGCTAAAATCTAAAGTTGATTGCATGGTTGTAAGAATATACTGTCAGATTGTAGTGTGTATTGTGACCAGTCAGCTTTTCTTAACAGTGTTATATTGAAAAAAATGAAAGCTGATAAAACTATCCAAGTTCACCCTACCTGAAGTCCTGTCAGAAGTCCAAGTACCCCACCCTTTTTTCTACTTCTTAAAAAAATTATACATTTTCTTAACCGCTTGCCGACCGCCACAAGTAGATATACTACGGCGGTCAGCCCCGGCCAGGCAAAGTGACGTATATATACGTCACTAGCCTGTGACCGGTTTGTGAGCCAATAGCGGGAGAGCGCGCGCCCCGACTCGTTCACTGAGGAGTCCGCGCGTGTGACCGGCGGACCCGATGTCCGCCGGTCACACTACGATCGTCGGTAGAGAGGGAGAAAGGTGGGCGGCTTATGTAAACAAGCCGCCTGTCATTCTCCCCTGTGTAAAAATGGAGATCAGACGGTTCTATGTAGGACCGTTGATCTTTGTTTTTACACCAATAGCAATGTCCCATCACAGTTAGAAACACGCCCCTAGGACACACTTAACCCCTCCCTCTCCAATACAGTTAACCCCTTCCTTGCCAGTGTCATTTTTACAGTAACAGTGCATATGTATAGCACTGATTACTGTAGTAATGTCACTGGTAACCCCAAAAGTGTCAAATGTCAGTCAAGGGTCCAATCTGTCCGCCGCAATGTCGCAGTCCCGCAAAAATAATCGCAGATTGCCGCCATTACTCGTTAAAAAAAAAAACACCAAAAATGACAATCTTTCCCTTTGTTTTTTTTTTTTTCCCAAAACGATTTATTGATACAAAGAGTATGGTAATAAATCATACAAACATTTGAACAATCCGATCAACATTCTCGGTGTTCAAGGTGTAAGTGAAGAAAAACAGGAAAGCATATAACAGAATTTCATTTCCAAATAACAGAATTTAGAAAATGTTTGTATGAGTATGTATAACAAAACAGAATAGGTGCGGGTGAGGGAGTATTTTTTGTTTCATCAAGTTGCTAAGTGAAAAGCAGAATAGAGTTGCAGATTCGGAGATAAATTCAGTTCCTTGAATGATATAATTGAATTATGCAGAAGTTAGCTGTAGGTGATAGAGGGGAGAGGTTGGTTCCCAGCACCAACCTCTCCCATGGAATGAGAAGGATAAGGGTAGAGAAGGGGTAGAGGTGAGGAATGAGGGGAGGGGGGAGGGGGATTGGGTAATGGGAGTAGTGACTCAATATAAGAAGGCAAATGTATAGGTGACGGTTAGGGAGTTGTTGTTAAGTTTGAGTAAATAGATTAAAGGGTTATATGTTGCTGTATTTTAGGTGGAAAAGGGGACTTCATTTCATAATTGAGATGTACGTGTTTGTTTCTCGGAATTTGTTCCAAGGATTCCAGGTGGAGGCATATTTGAATAGTGAGTCATGGGAGATGGCAATGAGCTCTTCCATCTCTGCCAGTTTGTTAATTTGCATGATCCAGTCTTTAAGGGAGGGGACCTGAGTGGAGCCCCAGTGTCTTGGTATACATAGCTTAGCTGCATTGACTAGGAACATACTTAAGGATTTGCAGTATTTTCTATTGGCGTGAGGTTGTAAATGGAATAGGTATGAGAGAGGTGAGTATGGTAGTGAAGTGAGCGTTATTTCATGAATAATGTTATGTGTTTGTTTCCAAAATGCTTGGATAACGGGGCAGTTCCACCAAATGTGAAGCAAACTCCCTTCATTTTCATGACAACGCCAACATTTGCTATCAATGTCCTTGTTCCAACGGTGAAGGAGAGAGGGTGTACGATACCATCTTGATAGAAGCTTAAAGTTATTCTCTTGGGTGGAGACATTGACGGACCCCTTGTGGACAGCATAAAAAATCCTAGTCCACTGGGCATCTGATACAGTGGTTTGTAGATCGGTTGACCATGCTTCACAAAAAAGGCTATCTCCTGGGATTGTGTTTTCCCAGAGGATAGAATATAATTTTGATATTAGATGAGGTTTATGGTTCGGTTCAAAACATAATTCTTCAAAAGATGATAATTTAATGGGTTTAATGATGTTTTTTAGGCTATGAAGCACAAAGTTTCTGATTTGGACATAATTCCAGAATGGGATCCCAGAAAAATGTGGGAGGGAAGTCAACTCCTCGTATGAGCGAATCTTCCCTTGGTTAAGAAAATGTATAATCCTTGTGTGGTCATTGAAAGAATTGTGGGCGAAGCGCAAGTTTTTATGACCTGGCGGGAATTGAGGGTTGTGTAAGATGGGTGAAAGGGGACCTGGGACGGAGGTGATGTTCTGAGTTCTGTAGATGTTGTGGAAACATTTTAAGGTAGGACCTATCAGGGGGTGTTTAAGCATGTTTGAGGGTATAGAATCAAAAGGACACCAAGGAAGGGTCGCCAAGGGAGAGTGAGAGAAGAAGTTCTCTAATGGCACCCAATCTTTCTCTCCGCCTCGGGTGCTCCATTCCACAATACGCTGTAAATGGCAAGCATATGCATATTTTTGTAGATCAGGGATACCCAAGCCTCCTTTTAGTTTAGGTTTCGTGAGTTGTGTGAAATTGATTCTGGGAGGCTTGCGGTCCCATATAAAGGTTCTGCATTGGGAGCGTATTTGTTTAAAGAATTGTATCGGTATATGTATTGGGAGGGTTTGGAAAAGATAAAGAAATCTAGGAAGAATATTCATCTTGAAAATTGCAGCTCTCCCAAACCATGAGAAATGTGCTTTTTGCCAGGAGGATAGGTCTTGTTTAATATTTTTCATCAGGGTGACATAGTTTAGTTCAAATAATGCTGAGAGACGTTTGGGAAGTTGTATTCCAAGATATGTGATGCAGTCAGAAGTCCATTTGAAAAGAAAGTTTCTTTCACATTTCTTGACTAGACTATTGGAGAGAGTAATGTTAAGGGCTTGGGATTTTGAAAAATTTATTTTAAGGTTTGAAAGGTCACGGTATGTTTTGAGGGATTGTAGTAAGTGTGGGATAGAAATGTGAGGGTTGGAAAGGAAGAGAAGGATGTCATCAGCAAAAGCTGCAACTTTATAATGTTTGCCCTCTATCTCGATTCCTCTTATATTATCATTAGTACGAATGGAATTCAATAAAGGTTCTAATGTTAGAATAAATAGCAAGGGTGAAAGAGGGCAGCCCTGTCTCGTTCCATTTGTGATGGGGAAGGCGTCTGACAGGAGGCCATTTACTCTTACTCTGGCAGAGGGATTATGGTAAAGAGCTAGTATAAAGTTTAGAAGTCTGGGACCCAATCCCAGATTATTCAGTACCGCTTCTAGGTAGTCCCACGCCAGCCTGTCAAACGCCTTCTCCGCATCTAAGGACAAGAAAAAGCCCGGTTTTTTATGCGAGGTCAGATAGTGGTGAATATTTATCGCTTTTATAGTGTTATCCCCTGCCTCTCTTCCCGGGACAAAGCCAACTTGGTCGGGGGAACAGCGGGAAGGGATGAAGGGAAGTAGCCTATTTGCTAGGATCTTCGCGTAAATTTTTAGGTCTACGTTAAGTAGAGAAATGGGTCTAAAGTTAGATGGTTGGGAGTTATCTTTTCCTGGTTTGGGGATCACTGTGACGTGTGCTTCTAAGAGTGATGGGTTATCATATTTAGATGAGGCAAAGGAATTGAAGGCTCGGAGAAAGGGGTCTACCAAAGTGTTTGCGAAGGTTTTGTAGTACACTAAGGGTAGTCCATCAGGTCCTGGACTTTTGCCCAGCTTCATCTGTTTGATTACAGTGTTGAATTCATCAGGCGTAAGAGGTCCGTCAATGTCTCCAGCTTGCTCCGGGGAGAGAGCAAGTAAGCCGTTTTTACACAGGAAATCCTTGAACAATTGTGTTTTGTCTGGGGGATGTGAGTTGTGAGTGGAAGGATCATTCAGGTTATACAACTTGGTGTAGTACTTTGCGAATTCTTTTGCTATATCTTCGTTTGTATTGAGCTTCCCTCCTTGTGTTGAAGTTAGTGAATGGACTATATGTGAGCTTTTTTTGGAGGCCAAGGCTCTGGCTAGGTATTTGCTACTTTTGTTACCGAATTCATAGAATAGTTTTTGGGATAGGGTGAATCTTTTTCTGAATTTTTTGTTAAATTCGTTTCTCAGTAATTGTCTTGTTTCTTCTAGTTCAGAAAGAGTGGATTGGGCTTTTGATTTCTTGTGTGATGATTCTAGAGAGCTTATTTTTTGCAGTAAAGAGTTGATATAGTTTTGATGTGTTCTCTTACGTTGTGCTGAAAGCTTGAGGAATAGTCCTCTGAGATTGCATTTATGAGCTTGCCATTGTGATAAAGTAGAGGAGTCAGGGGTGTCATTGAGATGGAAGAATTCTAAGATTTGGGTAGAAATTTTATCTATTTTTAGAATCGGCTAGTAATGTGGGATCTAGTCTCCAAGTTTTGGTGAATTGGTTAGTGTTTGGAAGAGTTATTTTCAGTGTAATTGGGTGATGGTCTGATATAAACATGGGTTCGATGGAGGTGCTGTCAATAAAAGGGATATCTTTTTGGGAGATGAAGAAATAATCTATTCTGGAGTATCTATTGTGAGGGGCTGAAAAAAATGTAAAATCTTTGGTGTTGGGGTGTGTGATTCGCCATGTGTCATGTAGTGTGAGTTCCTGCAACTGCAGCTTGATTCTACGCAAAGCCGCAAATGGCAAAGAAGCTGTTCCCGTGGAGGTGTCCTCAAGCGGGTTAAGGGCCACATTGAAGTCACCTCCTAAGATCACCACTCCCTCTTGGAAGGCTGCAAGGGAAGCAGACGTCTCCCTAAAAAAGGAAACTTGAGCTTTATTTGGGCTGTAAATGTTAGCGATTGTTATTGGGGTTTGCCAGATATGTCCTTTAATAAAAAGGTATCTGCCCTCTGGATCAATTAAAGTGTCGGAGATTTTAAGGGGCAATGATTTAGACACGAGGATAGATACCCCTTGGTTTTGGCCAAGGGATTCGTTGCATGTATCACGGTTGGAAAATCTGTTGAATGAATTTTGGGGATCTTGTCAGATCGGAAGTGCGTTTCCTGTAGTAGGATCACGTCTGCTTTAAGTTTTTTCATGGACAGCAAGAGTTGGGATCTTTTCTCAGGAATGTTGAGACCCTTGGTATTGAGTGAGACACATTTCAGGGTGGCGGGTCTGGATATTGTGTTTCCTTGTGAATTAGATTTACGTGTAGGAGCCATCTGTTTCGATTAATTTATGTCTATTGGGAAATTTATGAGTCACTACTCTTTAATTATTTGGTGAGTATGAGATTTAGACGTAAGGAGAAGGAGAGGAGGATCAGAGAGGGGGGAGGGAGGCGGGAAATATAGGAATTAGGAGAAGTAGTCTGACAGTGTTTGTAGACCAGCTACAGCACTAATAGAGGTCAGTTAGTGTAGTTCAAGAATGTCTTGAACTGGTTAGGTGCGTGGAAGGATTAGGAAGGTGACACTGTAGTTTTGATGTCAATAAAGCCTAAGAGAGTTTAAGGCAGTGCTCGCCCTGCAACTCCCGTAATTATAGCCAATGTTATTATGCAGTTGGACTGCCAAGGTTGAATAAATCATTGTGTATGAGTTAGAGTGAGGATAACTGGACCGAGTACAAAGGATCACCGAGTGGAATGTGTAAGAGTGGTACACAACTATATCGTAAGAACGTGAGGATGTGTATTTGTAAGTGTAGAGTGGTAGGACTAGTATGAGTATAACTTTAAGTGCAAACTGGAAGGAGAACAACAAAGTATATGTCAATATCTGTTCTCCAAAGCCGCAATGTTAGGATCACGGCCTGCAGAACAGGCATGTGTAACATGAAAAGTTGAAACATACCTTCAAGTAGAATAAACTGGACAAAGTGTAACAGTCAAGCATATATGAAAGTGGGTTAGTCGTAATTCAACATCGCCATCTAGTGGAAAAATTCCAGAACAGTTCCTAGAAAATATTGTTAGTCCAACCATACATATTATAGTTAGCAAGAGCATGAGTGAAACAGACAATACAATGATCAGGTAACTATAAACCTTACAGGAACAAAAACTTGTATTGAAGAGAGCCAGGTGTCCGCTTGAGACCCAAACCTAAATATGTCTGAGAAATTCGCTCCTTATTTACTGATATATATATATATTTTTTTTTCTATCAGCATGAGCTGCGAGTTAGGTAATGTTGTCTAAATGCATAGTGTGATACTTCTGGTGGGCATATTTATAAGAATCGTGGGTAGAAGCCCAGCAATAGAGTGTATCACTTTTGAAATGGACAACAGAGGTCTGTATTGGGTATTTCTAATAATTAAGACGTTAAAGGAGATTTCCATTTTTGAAAAGCAACTAGAGTCGGAAACAGACACCCGCTCCATCAAAATTCAGTAAGATCAGGTTAAAGAAAGGTGTTTTGCTGTGATGATTATTCTGTTCTTGGCTTCCTATGGACTGGTGAAGAAGGAACGCCGCTTCTCCCTGGGGAACTGCGATTCACCAGGGAGGATGATCTATGCGGTGAATTTTTCCTGCGTCTGGAGGATCTGGTAGAATCTTGAGGGGGTATATCCATTGCTTCTTCATGACGGGGCCTCTGCGGAGGGGAAGGGAAGTTCCAATCCGGGATGTGAACTAGAGGAATGCGTAGCGAATCACAAAAGGCTGGTATATCTTCAGGGAAACGCAGCTGCGCTGTGCGCCCCCCCCTGGTACCTGCCGAAAGGCAGAATGGGAATTTCCATTTATAGGGTATGTCTTTGTCTCTCAGAATATCAAGGAGGGGGCGTAGGGATTTTCGTTTTTGTAAAGTGATCTGCGACAGATCTTGAAACAATTTAATCTCAGCTCCCTGAAAGGTGATCCTGCCCCGAAGCCTGGCTTTGTTCAGGATTTCTTCTTTTAATTGAAAATTCACCACACAGCCCATTATGTCTCTAGGTGGGTCTCCTTCTCTACCTCTGGGTCTGAGGGCCCTGTGCAATCTTTCCATCTCGATTTCTGAATCATGTGGTCTTTCTAACAAGTCGTTAAAAATGAATAAGACAGATCTCATGAGATTAGGGGTCTCAATGGATTCTGGAAGGCCCCTTATTCTAATGTTATGCCTTCTGCCCCTGTTTTCCAAATCTTCCAAGTGTCTATTCATTTCTCTTAGCTGAACTGAGTGGGAAGTAAGGGCTTTTTGTGCATCATCTATTTCAGATTCGTGTCGGTCCGTGAGGTCTTCCACCTCATCCAATCTGCTGGTAACATTCTGCACATCTCTGCGGAGCTCCGCTATGGCAGAATTAAGAGGATTTGATGTCATCCGCAAGTATTCTCAGGTCATCTAAACATAGAGCCCTGGATGAGTTGGTGGCATTGGGAGGGTAGATGGCAGCGGGTGGATGAGAGTCATTAGGTGGATGGACGATTGCGGACGAATGGGTGATAGTGGGTGTATTAATGGCGGCAGGTGTATGGTTGGAAGCGGATAGATGGGTGACAATAGGAGGAAGGATGGCAGCGGATGGATGGCTGGCAGTGGATGAGGTATGGGGAGAGTCAGATTGGCTCAGGGTGCAGGTGGGGGCAGACATTTTGTTACCTGAGTTTTGTGATGAAGATGGGGTCTCCTTCTGGTGTACTCTGAAGATCTCTGCAAACTGTTTCTCCTTGTGTGCGTCTGGGTCTCTGGGTGAGCGGGAGCGGCTGGAGGATGATGCTCGGTCCGATTTCCCCTTTAGTGATGTGGTCATTTTGGCCTGGAATGTGCTGTAGGGAGAGCAGGGCGGCAATGCACGGTCCCTAGGTGGTCATCTGGTCTTTTTCCAGTGAGAGGGTGAAACTGTTCAGGGATCCAGAAGCGGCCGGGAACCGCTGTAGGAAAGGCCGCGGCTGCACACGTGTGTAGGCCGCGGCTTGATGTTTCTAATCGGTGCCTCTTTTCCCTGAAATTCTTGTCAGATCAGCTTTCCAAATGGTAGGGCAGTGCTCAGGATTCATATATTTTCTTCTATAGAATGGGATTGGTGCAGCGCTAACACAATTGAATCCACAGTCCATACAAATGTTCAAATGGATCAAATACAAAAGTGCAGTAAACAAAAGTTCATCAGAGAGTGCTCCAATAAAGAAGGGAAACTGTCCACCACTTCAAACTTGGAAAAAGCCCCGAGTGCAGGAACCGCCACCAAGATAATAAATGGCCTCTTACCAAATTGCAATGACCCCCATTACAAGGATCAAAGACAGCCTGTGTGATCAAATCAGTGCCCAGATCGACATGTATCGATTCCCAGTGTTCCCTCAGCAGCTCCAACCGGAACAAGTGAACATAAGGAAAAGAGGGACAACTCCAATAGTGAAGTACGTTCACAGGTTTATTCAGTAAAAGCAGAGTGGCAACTCACGTTTGCATGAAGAAATCACAGCATGTCTCGGAGCTATACTCTCAGAACCTTTGTTTCCAACCAATAAAATGGCCGCCGTGTCTCCTTGCTGGCCTCAGCACGACGAACCGCAGGCTCCTCCTCCGACCGGTTTCATCAACACGTGACTTCGTCACACCCCCTTTTTATTCATGTATGTTTTTATCTTTACATTTTAGCGCAGCAATATCCCCATTTTTATATATTTTCTTCTGTCGCTGGAATCCGGAGCGGATGCGGCCGGATGCTGCAATAGGAAAGTCTGCGGCTTTACCCGGGACTAGGCCGCGGCTGGATGATCCTGAAATTCTTGTCAGTTTAGCTTCCCAGATGGTAGGGCAATGATCAGGATTGATATTTTCCCTTTTGTAGTTGGAATACGGGGCGGATGCGGCCGGATGCTGCAATAGGAAAGTCCGCGGCTTTACCCGGGACTAGGCCTCGGCTGGATGATCCTGAAATTCTTGTCAGTTTAGCTTACCAGATGGTAGGGCAATGATCAGGATTGATATTTTCCCTTTTGTAGTTAGAATCCGGGGTGGATGCGGCCGGATGCCGCACTAGGAAAGTCCGCGGCTTTACCCGTGACTAGGCCGCGGCTGGATGTCCTCGAACGGCTGCTTTTCCCGGGAAATTCCGTATCTACCGGGTCCCCTGGAAGACGGGTAACAGATGGAGGCTAAGAATATCCCTCTATCGGGGGAATAGAGCGAGGATTGCAGCGGATTTTTAGAAAAGTCGGCGGAGCTCCTCCCTTTGTTAGTAAACGCGATAACTTTTGCGCAAACCAATCAAAATACGCTTTTTGCAATTTTTTCGTATGTAGCATAAAACAAATTGGCTGAAAATGTTAAAAAATTTTGATTTTTACATTTTTTTGGGGGGGGGGAATTTCATATAAAAAAATGTGAAAAATATTGTTATTTTTGCAAAATTTACGCTCTTTTTTTTGTTTTATAGCGCATGATCAAAAAATCGCACAGGTGATCAAATACCAACAAAAAGCTGTTTGTGGGAAAAAAAGGACGTGAAATTCGTTTAGGTACAGCGTCGCACTACTGCGCAATTGTCCGTTAAAGTCACGCAGTAAAAAATCGCAAAAAAAAAAAACCCTGGTCAGGAAGGGGGTAAAATCTTCCGGGGCTTAAGTGGTTAACCACTTGCCGTCACTGCACTGCCTTTTTACATCGGCAGTGTGGCTCTCCCAGGCAAAATCACATAAATAGGCATCATCTGCCTGGGAGGCCACTAGGGGGCGAGTGCGCGCTGCCGAAGGCACGCTTCCACCCCGATCGTCAGCGGGGAAGGCAGTGAGGGTGCCAGGTGGCTCCGATGGTCGTCTGACACCGGCGATCTCCCCCCCTGACAGAGAAGGACGGACGGCTGATGTAAACACAGCCATCTTTCATTCTCCCTGACATAATCACATAGACCATGTGATCCTGCTATATAGGATCGCATTTCTCTGATCATTTCAAAAGCCCAACCACCCCCCCCCCCCACACAGTTAGAATCACTCCCCTAGGCTTACATTTAACCCCTTGATCACTCACTGGGTTAACCCCTTCCCTGCCAATGGTATTACAGTAACAGTGCATATTTTTAGCACTGATTACTGTAGTAATGTCTCTGGTACCCCCAAAAGTATCAAATGTCAGTCAGGGGTCCGATCTGTCTGCCCCAATGGCGCAGTCCCGCAAAAAATCGCAGATCGCCGCCATTACTAGTAAAAAAAAAAAAAAAAAAAAAACAATGAAAATTACATAAATCTTTCCCGAAGTTAGTAAACGCAATAACTTTTGAGCAAACCAATCAAAATATGCTTATTGCGATTTTTTCTTTTTTTACCAAAAATATGTAGCAGAAAACAAATTGGCCTAAAATGTTAAATTTAGATTTTTACATTTTTTGGGGGAATGTTATATAGCAGAATGTGAAAAATATATATATATTTTTTTTTTTTTTCAAAAGTGTTGCTATTTTTTTGTTTATAGAGCAAAAAATAAAAATCGCACAGGTGATCAAATACCAACAAAAGAGAGCTCTATTTGTGGGAAAAAATGACGTAAATTTAGTTTGGGTACAGCGCTGCACGACCGCGCAATTGTCCGTTAAAGTAACACAGTGCCGAATCGCAAAATGGGGCCTGGTCATTAAGCAGCAAAATCTTCCGGTCTTAAAGTGGTTGAATCTCCTATATTGAATAGTTGTAAGTTAAAGAATTTGTTATAGGGTTAAAGACCTTGTCATTAACCTAAAAAAATATGATTGCAGGTAAAAGCACAGAAATATAAAGTATTTAAAGGCTTACACACAGCGTTTTGTGGGTTTATCTGTGACATCCAGCCATTGCACACAATGCAGTTTCATCTTCCAGGAAACTTTCTTCCACTAATAATAGAAAACTTGCACTTGGCTTTAGTAAAGGCTAAGTCTACCTTAACCAACCCAATGCTGGCATGTGTCTTCATTTCTAAAAACTGTGGCGAAAAATAAGATCACCTTGCGGTGTCCACTTTCCAAAAAGGGGTAATTTTGGGGGTGTTTGTAATGTCCTGGCATTTTTAATTAATATGTTCGAAAACAAAGTAAAAGAAACAGATTTTTTTTTTTAAATGTGAGTCTTTTTTCCTTTATATTTAGGTCTAAAAAACAAATATACATTTGTTATGATTCTAGTGCTGGTCAAACTATTATAGAACCGAAAACTGAAAAGTTACCTGGATAAGAAGGGAGCGTAACATTGAGATGGTCATGGGAAATAGGGTCCTTATGGGGAAAAAAATATATTTTTTTATTTACTGTAACTGAGCACTAGGTGGCAGTCTTGATTTGGTTTTGCACTGTAGTTTTCTTACAATATTACTACACTATATTACCAAAAGTATTGGGACACCTCCCTACACAAACATTAACTTTAATGGCATCCCAGTCTTAGTCCGTAGGGTTCAATATTGAGTTTAAGTAGGAAAAATAACTGTGCTTGCAGAAACAATCGGCAACAATATGTGTGACAACACAAGTAAACAGTGAAAACAAAAAAATTGCACTAAATCGTTACAAATCCTAAATATCATACAAAAAATAGTGAGAAAAAACACCCACAATTCATAAATATGAAACACCAGTGAAGTGAAAAGTATCTACAAATTTGTTCCTCCCACAAGTGTATACAAGCATACTCCGTTTTTAAGTACACTTACGTACACTCGCGAGTGCGGACACAGTCTGGTCAGCTTGGCATGGCACTAATCCCGGTTTTTAACATTGGCGTCTATAGGAAATCTTGGTCAGCTTGACATGGCACTGCTCCCAAACCATAAGTGACAGGGATACCAAACTTGGGGAGCACCGAGAGGGGACCCAGGACTACATATCCAATTTGTGGCCGGCCAGCTTGCCTAGGTAATCTACCATGTCATAGTCCTGGATCCCCTTAACATGCTCCCCGAACTTGGTGTTCTTGTCACTTATGGTTTGGGAGCAGTGCCATTTCAAGCTGACCAAGATTTCCTATGGAGTTAGTGTATTTAGATGCATTGAGAAATGAAAAAAGGTATTGCTTCACTTTAAGTACATTTTCGTTTTACATACATGCTCTGGTCCCATTGTGTACTTAAAAGTGGGGTATGCCTGTAATTGGCATCACCCAAAGTGAGGATCCTCCCCCAAGATAAGATGGCCTCTTACCATAATAAGGGGACCTGTCAATAACCTGTGGTGTAACCCCACCAGGACAATCTGAAATGTGGGTTTACTCCAAAGACTGATGGAATGGTAATTGGCTCTAGTATGTAAACTTGTAAAATAACGACCTTGGACTGTAAGCTCCTTGAAAACTGATGTGAGTGAATAAATAGTATGTAAAAGTGCTGTGCAGTGCTATATAAATACTTGTATTAAATAAGCAGAAGAACTTAACAGAGAAGTATGGCCAAAGCTCTTGAGAGCTGTTCCAGGCTCCGACAATGTCAGGATCTACCTGACCGGATCAGGCAGGATGGGCTTGACCCGCAGCTGGCTCAATCTTTTAGCAAGTCGCCAGCCGCTCCCGCCCCTGCAGAGCCTGCCACTCCCCTGAGTGCTGGAAGGGCAGAGCACAGAGCGATGATTGACAGTCAGCACTGAGTGCTCAAAGCATACATGAAAACCGAGCAATCAGTGGTCTTTGATCATTTAGTTCCCGGTGTAGAGCTGGCAGATCGATGCTGCAGCCATTTAGGTGACTATGAGTGTTTGGTTTTTTAGTTCCCACACTTCTTTTAAGCTTAAGTCCCGGTTCACATTAGTATGATGACAGACATTGCATGTGGTTCGGAGCGCACTGCTCTGCAAATCACATGTGATGTCTGTGCAATGTTAATTCAGCCATATAGATGGTATGCCTGAATTTGCATCGCATTCGGACACATCTCGCACAGGACCCTTTTTTGGGTCAGAGCCAGAATCGGTTCACACCTATGTGATCCGATTTATGTCCGAACTGTCAGTTCACACTGATCTGGGGGTGTCATTAACTGTGTATTGACACCCCCAGCAATTCGCATATGGCAGTGTGAACTGCCTGCAAGTTGAATTTGATGCGGGAACCCGCAGTGGATTCGCAGAGTTCCCGCATCGCATATGTGTGAACCGGGACTTAGTCTATTTAAAGTAATAAAATATTTTACTATTAGATATATTATGAAAAGATTATATCTTCCTCAGATTTCGTCATGTTACCTTTTTTCCAGATATGGGAATGGGAACATTTTCCTACGCTTTTCCCAACAGGAAGTAATAGAAAACTTTGTTTCCAAAATACAGAGAACACCTGTAAAGGGAATACACAGGTAACAAAGGATCGGTGATTCTGATGACATCATTGGGCTAATATGGCCATATTTGGTCAATGACATGGTCCAAACTGGGTTGGGCATAACCTTAGCAAATTACCAGTCACCGGTTCAATTATAGATTGTGAAACTCCTCAGACGCAGACAGCGAAAGAAAAAACCTTAGGCTTTAAAATCCTTCCCTATTCTATTCCAGAGTTAAAACAACTTTGCTTTAGATACATTTAGAGCCGGTTCACACTACTCCGACTTGTCAGGTGATTTGGTCGCCTGACAAGCAGCGCTCCATGCTGTGCAATGGAACCGTTCTAATCAGAGTGACTCAAGTCGCTCCGACTTAAAAAGGTTCCTGCACTACTTTTGGGTGAAGTCGGAGCGACTTGCATTGACTTCTATTATGAGAAGTCGTTTGCAAGCCGCGATGAAGTCATGCTTAACGGGCGACTTCAAAGTCGGGGCGACTTGGAGTCGCCGCTGTGTGAACCAACTCTTAAAGGTATTATTTTATAATGAGAAGATCTGTTACAATATATTGTATGCCCAAATATATTGTACGTGGGATGCAGTGGGCAATAAAGTGGTATAAGATTTCTGCTGGATGTTTGCTTTCTTTGACTCAGCACGGTGGAGCTGTTGTCCTTCCTTTAGTTACTATGGGAGCTGCAAATCTACATGCTATGTTATGAAAGGGAGCTTCTAACAACTCTCAGAAATATGTAGAAAATTGTTTTTGTACAAGTGTAAAAATTGAGCCAGCTGATGATTATGTAGCTATATTGTACTAGCATGTAAACAAAAGGTGCAGCACTAAAAAATCTAAAATGAGTGTCCAAATCAGTGCTATAACAAAATATAAATATAACGCGATCAATAGCCACATATCAAACTATAATGAGGCTAGTCCATCTGCTAAGGATCCAGTCAAAGAAATTGTAAGTCCTTGAAGCGCGTCATTCAAACGCTATAGTGATTATAGGGAGAAGATCTTCTTGTTATATAGGTTAAATGAAAAGCCACC
The DNA here is from genome assembly GCF_965119305.1 of Pelophylax lessonae. NCBI lineage: Eukaryota > Metazoa > Chordata > Amphibia > Anura > Ranidae > Pelophylax > Pelophylax lessonae. Next base: position 260,693,262 of record NC_138773.1, on the reverse strand, counting down.
AGTGCACTTCTTATATATAAAGTCAACTCAAATAGTGCTCCCCTCCACCGTGCCTATACACTCACCAGATGTCTGGTGTATATACACCTTGAGTGTTATTCAATAGGAACTGTTATCACGCCCGGGATCGTTCCCTAGTCAGAACCTGGTGTCCTTAAAGTGGAGTTCCATCCTAAAAAAAACTTTTCACCGTCCGCCAGCTTACACAAACCTGAAAAAAAATTGGATAATTAAACATTTTTTTTTGTTTCACTTACCTTGTTTTTAATGAAAATATACTTACCTTCCTTCCTCTTCCTCCCTCTGCGGACACGGTGCACGATGTTACTTCCTCCTTGCATTGACTCCTGGGAAATGAGCGTCATCCATCCCAGGAGTCCATGCGCCTGCACCAGAGTCGCTCGTCACTTCCAGGGCCAGGGTTTTCTGTGAACACAATCCACCGTGCCATTCGCCGTTGCCAGCTAAAACGCTATAGGCCAAACAAAAAGCCTTATCTAAACATGATCCAGAAGCGCAGGCGTTTTCTCTGGGCCAAGGATCATTTAAAATGGACTGTGGCAAAGTGAAAAACTGTTCTGTGGTCAGACGAATCAAAATTTGAAGTTTTTTGGAAAACTGGGAAGCCATGTCATCCGGACTAAAGAGGACAAGGACAACCCAAGTTGTCATCAGCGCTCAGTTCAGAAAACCGCATCTCTGATGGTATGGGGTTGCCTGAGTGCGTGTGGTATGGGTAGTTTACACATCTGGAAAGGCACCATCAATGCTGAAAGGTATATCCAAGTTCTAGAACAACATATGCTCCCATCCAGACGTTACCACAACGGATGACACCGCTGACATCCATTTTTGCGTCTATTCCGTTTTTTTAAACAGAAGAAAAATAGGGTTCTCTTCCGTTACAAAAATTGGAACTGATACGAAAGGACACAAATCGGATTTCAGCGGATGGACATCCACAATCCCATTGACATGCATTATGTCCTTTTTTCATCCGGAAACGGATGGGATTATAAACGGACATACGGACCGCCCGTGTGAACGGACCCTTAAGCTTTGACAATAAAACCTGGAAGCTGATTGGTTTCTATGCACAGCTGCACCAGATTTTGTACTCAACAGTTTTTGTAAATAAACCCAAACAGTATAGATTTTTGTTTTCAAATTATATATAATTCCATCCATATACTGTACATGTACATATATCACTTACAAATTATTGGTGACACTCACCTAGGTGACAAAAGGTAGGTATATGCCCACAAGATATGCACATCAGGGTAGACCTGTATAACAATGAAGATTATAAATTAAATTGAGAAATAATAAATCAGCAACAGCCAGTGCCCTAATAATGTAGGGTAACGCCCCCTAGTAATAACATATTGTTCAATAACAAAAAATGACAGAAGAACAGGGACTATAGTATATCCATAATGTAGAATATATATAAACTTTTTAGGGGACTCAAAACGATCTTCCATATACAATATATGAAGTATGAGGAGCATAAAAGTACTAACATCATGGTTTATACCAGCTTTTCTCAACCAGGGTTTCACAAAACCCTAGGGTTCCTTGAGAGATTGCTCAGATTTCCTTGAGAAATCAACAATGTTTGACTCATAGATATTTATCCACCAACACCAGTAATTTTTTTTTTAGCTATCTGTAAGCAGGGCATTGTTTCCACTGACCACCAATAGGTTTTTCCCCACTGACCACCAAAGTAAGAGGCTCTCTTTCCACTGACCAATGTAGGAGGTTCTCTTTCCACTGACCACCAGTGTAGGAGGTTCTCTTTCCACTGACCACCAGTGTAGGAGGTTCTCTTTCCACTGACCACCAGTGTAGGAGGTTCTCTTTCCACTGACCACCAATGTAGGAGGCTCTTTTTCCACTTTCCAACATTGTAAGGAGCATGCTTGCCACTATTCTAATGCAAGGGGCATTCTTCTTAATGGCCACTAATGTAAGGGGGTATTTTCCACCGACCACCTTTATGAGGAAATACTACAAGTTTCACTGTCTGGTTATTATCATTTGTTTAAATTCATTATTATTCATACATTCATAACTTTGCTTTGTATACAGCAGCCCTTGGTGTCAAACACATTAAGTACGTGGAACCCTTTGTTTTTATTTATTCCTATGTCTCAGCTTACTATTTATGCTAATGTATTGTGAGCTGTAGATACGGTAATTATTTATTGGCAATGGTTTCTTGAGACCTGAACGTTATTTCAAGGGTTTCTCTCTGTTAAAAAGGTTGAAAAAAGGCTGTTATACACTACTGACAGCCCACTGCTTGGGAGCCATAAAGTGTATTTAAAGCAAAATCACAATTTTTTAGTGTTGGATAGAACAGGGCAGGGTTAAAATTAGTGATCGATTGATATCGTTTTTTTAATACCGATACCAATATTTTGGCAATCGGATATCGGCATCTGCCGATATTTTCGGACATTACATTTTTCTTATTTAGGTACTCCTTGTGGAGGGATCTGAGGGTCTAAAACCCCTCCTTGGCACTGAAAAGCATTAAAATCGCCAAGTTTGGCTGTTTTGAATGCTGTGAGTTTGTTTTAATTCAGCGCCCAGTACCCGGAAGTGATGTCATGACATCACTTCCAGGTTTTTTACATGGAGACCCGGGTCTTCTCTTTGGCGACAGCGGTGGAGGTAGGATGCCGGGTCCCCTGGTGGGATGGGAGACCCGGGGGAGCCGCGGGAGGGGGGGCGTCCCCTCCCACTCCTTGTAATGACAGCTGAGCGGCTTCTCAGCCGCATCGGTTGTCATTACAAGTCAGCCGTTGACCATCGGCTATGGACACCGGTACCGGGGTGATGCTTCTAGCTGCAGGCATCACCCTGCACTTTCCCTAAATATCGGCAATATCGGTAACCTCAGGGGCCAATTCCGATATATCGGGGAAAGTGCATATCGCCCCCCGATATATCGGTGTTGCCGATAATCGGTCGATCTCTAGTTAAAATCCCCTGGTTTTTATTGCTATGCCCACTGGAGATACTCACCTTCCTGTGACCAATGGAACCTAGACTGAAAGTGAGGGAAAATCCAAAATTTTCAACTGTCACCACAACAAAAATAGAATGGCCACTTGTTCCACTAACAGTCTAATAGAGGATTTACTTTCACTTTGTAGAGATTTCCTCTCACTTCCTATTGTGTTTTGAGCAGTGGCGGCTGGTGCGTTGGGGGCGCAGGGGCACCGCCCCCCCTATTCATGCGTCCGGCCCCCTAATCTACATGAGGGGCGCCGGACGCATGGAGTTCAATGTTTTTTTTTTTTTTTCTGAGTCGCCTGATTAGAGCCAGAGGCTCTAATAGGCTTCAGAAAAGGGAGGACCTGGGGTGCAGAGCAGTGCGCCCCGAGCCCACCTATTGTGTGACAATAGTGAATGAAAATTCGCTATTGTCACTTGGATCCTCATTCTGGCCCGAAAGGCAAAAACCATGCCATTGGCCGAGGAGGAGACGAGAGGGCTCGAGGAGACGCCGGAGGACTGAGGAGAAGCCGCCGCTGCATCAAGTAAGTGCACCTGTCTGGGGGGGGGGGCACCCTACGCTGGTCACTCTGCATTGAAAAGGGGCACACTGATCTCTCTGCATTGAAGGGGGCACACTGATCTCTCTGCATTGAAGGGGGCACACTGATCTCTCTGCATTGAAGGGGGCACACTGATCTCTCTGCATTGAAGGGGGCACACTGATCTCTCTGCATTGAAGGGGGCACACTGATCTCCTCTCTGCATTGAAGGGGGCACACTGATCTCCTCTCTGCATTGAAGGGGGCACACTGATCTCCTCTCTGCATTGAAGAGGGCACACTGATCTCCTCTCTGCATTGAAGGGGGCACACTGATCTCCTCTCTGCATTGAAGGGGGCACACTGATCTCCTGTCTGCATTGAAGGGGGCACACTGATCTCCTGTCTGCATTGAAGGGGGCACACTGATCTCCTGTCTGCATTGAAGGGGGCACACTGATCTCCTGTCTGCATTGAAAGGGGGCACGCTGATCTGTCTGCATTGAAAGGGGGCACGCTGATCTGTCTGCATTGAAAGGGGGCACGCTGGTCACTCTGCATTGAAAGGGGGCACGCTGGTCACTCTGCATTGAAAGGGGGCACGCTGGTCTCTCTGAATTGAATGGGGGCACGCTGGTCTCTCTGAATTGAATGGGGGCACGCTGGTCTCTCTGCATTGAATGGGGGCACGCTGGTCACTCTGCATTGAATGGGGGCACGCTGGTCACTCTGCATTGAAGGGGGCACACTATATCTTAATTACTGAAGGCCCCTTTCACACTTTTGTGACCTCAAAGTCACGCAATTTTTTTACAGCGTATTTTGCCGCAAAGCAATGCCTATTACATTTTTCTGTTTGCGCCCCCCCCCAAAAAAAAATTTTGAGCATCAGCCGCCACTAGTTTTGAGACCAGAAGTGTGGCTTTCCATTTTGTGACACTTAGACTATAGGGTGACAAAGGGAGTCCTGGGTTTCTAGGCACCCACTGCTATGCTAGGGGGTACAACCAAAAGACAAACAAGTGGCCACTGCCCCCATCTATAACTGGTCTTTGCAGCAAGGAGCCCTGGAAGGGCGACGTATGTCAAACAAATACAAAAAGATTTCCAAGCTCAAACTTACCAACCCGCCAGTGACCAACCAAATTGACCTGTCTAACAATATGCGTTAAGAATAAGGGTTTAGTCTGCACACGTTTGCAAATGTGTGCAGACTAAACCCCTGTTCTTAATGCATATTGTTGGACAGGTAAATTTGGTTGGTCACTGGCTGGTTGGTAAGTTTGAGCTTGGAAAACTTTTCGTATTTGTTTGACATACTGTACGTCGCCCTTTCAGTGCTCTTTGCTGCAAAGACCAGTTATAGGTGGGGGCAGTGACCACTTGTTTGTATTTTGATTATATTGTTCAGGCAATGCACTGACATCTTTGCTGCCATAGTGCTCTATATGCTGGGTGTTTAGTGTGCCTCTGTACCTTTTTAAGTAGGGGTGAGCTCCTTCCAGGCTTACCTGGCCTCTACCTTTCCATTATAATGCATGTGCTCCCATTGTGCAGACTCTCAGAAGTTAGAGGGTGCCTTGAAGGGGTCTGTAGCTTACGCTTGTACTGTAAAATCTTGGATTGAGAGTAACTTGGTTTGAGAGCGTTTTGCAAGACAAGCAACATTTTTTTTAATAAAATTTGACTTGATAAACAATTGATGTCTTGATATACAAGTAACGTCATGTCACAACTGAGTATAAAAGAGAAGAGAGGCGCCTCTAAGTGTAGCAATATGGTTACATTTAATGAATGTTCAACATTTAGCAACGCACATGGTTGATGAATAAATGAGGCACATCTAAGTATGCAGGCATCCGGGGTAAAGCTGTCCACACAGACCATTCTCCTCACCGCAATCAATGTCCTCCCTTCCACGCTGTGCTCCACAAGTGCTTCAAGCCTCGCTTTCAGATCACTCTACTATAGGGTAGTCTTCCCGGTCATGACTGCAGACTGACAGCAATGAGAGCTAGTGGTGAGGAGGATGGTCTATGTGGACAGCTTTACCATAGATGCCTACATTCTTAGATGCGCCTCTTTTAACCATCAACCATTTGAGTTGCTAAATGTTGTACCTACATTATATGTAACCATATTGCTACACTTAGAGGTGCCTCTCTTCTCATTTATACTCTGTAGCGCTCGCTGGCTTTTGTTTCTAATTCCTCTGCGGAAGCTGCCATTTGTGGATGAACATGTCATGGTTACACAACCTATCACATTGCTATGATCTTTTTATATGGACTATACAGTAAACCCCCCTCCATTGCGGGGGTTACGTTCCGAACCCAGCCGCGAAAAGTGAAATTCCGCGAAATAGAAAAACCCTATTAAAATGCATTGTAGGCATGTTTATTTTACTGTCACTGTACGTGTAGAAGCATTTTAAGGTCTTTAAACACACTTTTAAAACAATAGAAACTCATTTAAACACATAAAAGATACTAAGAGACATAGCAAGAGCTATGGAAAACACAAAAATATTTCATTTTTAATGATTTATATAGTAAAATAACATTACAAAAAAAAAACGCGAATTACCGGGACCGCAAAAACTGAACCACGATGGAGCGGGGGATTACTGTAAACTCAAGGTCTTATGAATAAATGGTTGTGGAACGAATCATCTGAGTTTCCATTATTTCTTATAGGGAAATTCACTTTGATATAAGTGTTTTGGATTACAAGCATGTTTCCGGAACAAATTATGCTCGCAATCCAAGGTTTTACTGTATTTGCAAATGTGTGCAGACTAAACCCCTGTTCTTAATGCATATTGTTTGACAGATTAATTTGGTTGGTATTACATGCTGTTCATACTCATTCAGTCACTGAGACTCGTTTTCTGTATTCTGCAAAAAAAACCTGGTTGATCCTGCTGCTCCTTATCTCCACCTTCTGTCCAAGTCCCCAATTCAGCTAGGGATTTTTTTGCAGAGCTGTGGTGGAAACTCTGCACATGCTCGGTTTGTAGTGAGTTTTTATGCTGAGCATTTCCATCTGAGCAGCCCATGTGACTATATAGTCACACATGTGGTAAATGACAGCCCTCTCCCTCCCTCCTTTTCCATGCCCACTAACCCGCTAAACATAATAGTGGCAGGATATTATGATTCTAAGACATAGGCTGGAGTGGTGTGACACAGCCTGTGACTGGCAGAACTCCGCCCACACCATATTATTCCAAAAAAATACTATTTTAATGGTCCTATTAAAGCAGTGGGAGTTAAAAAAAAAAAACACAGGAAAATTATAAAAAATACTATATATATATATATATATATATATATATATATATATATATATATATATATATATATATATATATATATATATATATATATATATATATATATATATATATACATATATACATACATACATACATACATACATACATACACACATATATATATACATATATATATATATATATATATATATACATATATATATACATATATATATACAATTTATTAGGTACACCTGTTCAATTGCTTGGTAACAAAAATTGCTAATCAGACAATCACATGGCAGCAACTCAATGCATTTAGGCATCTAGACGTGGTGAAGGCAACTTGCTGAAGTTCAATCCAAGCATTAGAATGGGAAAAAAAAGGGGATTTAAATGACTTTGACCGTGGCATGGTTGTTGATGCCAGACGGGCTGGTCTGAGTATTTCAAAAACTGCTGATTTACTGGGATTTTCATGCTCAACCCCTCTCTCTAGGGTTTACAGAGAATGGTCTGAAAAAGTGAAAATATCCAGTGAGCCGCAGTTGTGTGGACAAAAATGCTTTGTTGATGTCGGAGGTCAGAGGAGAATGGGCAAATGGTGCCACTCCTGTCAGCTAAGAACAGGAAACTGAGGCTACAATTCGCACAGGCTCACCAAAAATTGGACGATAAAAGATTGGAAAACGTTGCCTGGTCTGAGGAGTCCCAATTTAAGCTGTGACATTCAGATGGTAGGGTCTGAATTTGGGGTAAACAACATGAAAGCATGGGTCCATCCTGCCATGTATCAACTGTTCAGGCTGGTGGTGTAATTGTGTGGGGGATATTTTCTTGGCACACTTTGGCCCTCTTAGCATTGTTTAAACATTACGGCCTACCTGAGTATTGTTGCTGACCATGTCCATCCCTTTATGACTACAGTGTACCCATCTTCTGATGGCTCCTTCCAGCAGGATAATGCACCATGTCACAAAGCTCAAATCATCTCACCACTGGTTTCTTGAACATGAAAATGATTTCACCGTACTCTAATGGCCCCCGCAGTCACCTTAATCCAATAGACCACCATTGGGGCGTGGTGAAATGGGAGATTCGCATCACGGAAGCGCAGCCGACAAATCTGCAGTAACTGCGTGATTTTATCATGTCAATATGAACCAAAATCTCTGAGGAATGTTTCCAACACCTTGTTGTATCTTTACCATAAAGAAATAAGGTGGTTCTGAAGGCAAAAGGGGGTCCAATCCGGAACTAGCAAGGTGTACCTAATAAAGTGGCTGGCGAGTATATGCTGGGAGTATATGCTGTATGTACTGAACTTCAAAAATAGTTAATCTAAAATGCTTTTGTCCTTCTGATGACATTGGCACGCTAGTTTGGCTACTGGACTATTATGAAGATAGGACACAATTCACTAATGAATTTCAGATTGCAAAATGTTCCCTGAACAAATTCCAAGCATTTGTGTCACCTTTGTACAGATTTTTTTGCTGGATGGGCGGATATTTTAGTAAACCATAAAAGGGGCAGGTCCCAGGTATATACAGAGTCTACAGGAAAGTGTGAAATTGCAGAAACTGTGAATCTATAAAATCAAAAACAATTCTAGCTTGATGATTTTCATGTTATAGCATTGATACTCTAATGCCAAGAGAAATTAATACCACAGATATAAGACAGAAGATAAAGACAAAATACATTCATGAGTATTTTTTTCTTTATTCTGCAGTTGCCTATGCTGAGGAAATTGTTTTTGTCCATTTAGAAGCACAAAAGACTGAATTTTATATATAAACTGAGATTTACTGTACATTTGTAGTAAACCTAAAAATGGAAATGTATTACATTTTGTTTTGATGAGGGCTAATAATGGCATCATTGAGTGAATTGTATACGCTAGCAGACCTGTCTTTGTGGAGATACAATTTAGGTTGTGACCTAGGGTGGAAACGTTTTAGAAGATCAATATATTTTTATTTCTTTTCTTTACACATTGGAGTATAAACTCTTCATAAGACTGAATGTAGATTGCAGCACATGTGTGAAGGACCCAGAAATGAAGCGAAGAGGCAAACCAGGCCACAAAGTGTAAACTTGAGCAGGGACAGGTGAGTGTAAGACTTGCCATTGCAAGGAGCGAGAGAGGGCATCAGAAAGCCATTCATGTAGCATCTCAAAAAGCGAAGATACATTTACATTTTAATATTTAAATCAACCCATTGGCAGGGAATAAGGCTGCAATACATGCCTTCACTCTGGAGCTGCTGCATAGTATAATGTAACCTGAAAGACTGATAAGATACTATGAATGCAGCCATATTGCCCTGGAGATACTGCCATATAGAAAAAGCTGATCTAAAGAGTCTGTCAGGTGGAAGGAGTCCGCCCAGAAAAGAGACTGTCCTGGAGAACATGCCATGTGAAGAGAGACTCCCCCAGAGAGCTTATTATTGAAAGACTGCCCTATGAGTCTAAACGGAGATAGGGATTGCCCTCAAAAGCTGTTGAAAGAATGCCCTGAATACATGCTACAGAGACTGTTATGTAGAGAAGATGTTGTGGACAGCCAGGCATGTGGACAGGATTTGCCCTGGAAAGTCTGTCATGTAGGAGGAGCCTGCCTAAATGAACCTGTCATGGGGTAGTAGGCAGGATTTTCTTAAGCTTACTTATAACTATTAAATAAGACACCTTCAGACTTAAATTTGGAATGAAAGAGGCCGCGGCCGTTTATTATTTTACACATTAAAGATCGATAAATCTTTTAAACTTTAAATAACAGCAGTATAGAACAAACCCGGTCCCAACGACCCAGGTTGTCATAACTCAACTAAATACATTGACACATCCAACTTAAAATACAACAAACGTCCCCCTTCGACGTGACCGAAGGTGACCCTAAAATAACAAACTGACCGCGACAAACAAAAAGGGGGAGGGGGGGGGGGTGGGAGGGGAACCGCTGGGCTGTCTTCTTTCTTCGCTGCTTGACCGACGGAGTGACGTCTCCTCTGTGAGGGGATCCTTAAATGGGTCCTCTTGAACCCCTTCAGCCAATCAACTTTGAACTCTTCATAGGCGGGAGAAACCGGCTCAGACAGGTCAGGGGCTTATTCTCCCTAGATACTAAAGTAAGCTAACTAAACCCTATAGCCAATCAGCTTATCTTAAACTCTGACAGGCTCTAAACTGCCTGACAACTTAAACTCTGCCTATTCCTTCTCCTAAACTATCCTCACCTGCCACTACCCCATGAATAAAAGGGGGCCATTCGTTCCCTTTTCTTTTCATGGGGTAGTAGGCAGGATTTTCTTAAGCTTACTTATAACTATTAAATAAGACTCCTTCAGACTTAAATTTGGAATGAAATGAAACTTTAAATAACAGCAGTATAGAACAAACCCGGTCCCAACGACCCAGGTTGTCATAACTCAACTAAATACATTGACACATCCAAAAGGCAGGCGGCTCACACCCGCCTGGCACACCCCCACCACGCGGCCTCTTCCACGCAAGTGCCCAGATTGGCATTAAAAGTATCTAGGCCAATGTCTGATAGATGGGTGTCATCAAACCTGTATAATCCACTAGTACCTCCCTCCAGCTCTATATGCCGAAAGGATAAAATACCAACGACGCGCAGCAGCTTCTCCAAAGCCCTGTTTACGCGCTTACGGATTTTCTCAAGCGGTTTCAAATAACAGTGCTTGAACCAAGCGAGTCTAGGTATAATCTCTGAAAAAACAATGGTCAAAAAAGGGAATGTTGACTTTAATAATTGCAAGTCATCCCGGATAGCAAAAATCAAGTCTAATGTTCTCGCTCTGCCTACGTCATTCCCCCCAAGGTGTACAACCAAGACATCCGGGGGGGGGGAGAAACTGCAGTAGTCTAAAAATTTCCGGACGAAATTCCGACCACAGCATACCTCGCTTGCTAAACCACTGAACCCTAAAGTAATTGGGATCCAAACCGATGTTTTCGCCATAAGGACGTCTTCTGGCTCGTGCACGAGCCCAGTGCACGAAAGAATGTCCGATGATCCACACGTCCAGACATTGACCTGAAAAATTTTTTAACAAACAGTGTCAGGGCGGATGTAAGTTTGAAAAACATCCGACTTCCACCTGCCCAACTTTTTAACAACTTGATCATCGAGACCCAATCTTGCCGCTTCAGTAGCAGCACCAATACGAAATGAATGAGAAGTTAACCTTTCCTCTTCCAAACCCAATTGAACGAGACATTTTTTAAAAACAGCATTGAATTGATAGCCAGTCAATGGCCTACCATCCCGATGATTAAACAAAAATGCAGAACCGGCCGATCTGATTGTCAAAAATTTTTGTAATAAACGTACCGGACATATTGAAGAATTGAGAAACCTGTGCAAAATAACGCGCTTCCCAACACCCAATTGATCCGTCTTAGAGAAGCGTATTAAAATGCAGCATGACACGTCAGATAAAACCGCATCCGAGAGAAAAAGACCAGAGCTAAGCGTCCTACTCGTCGGCACCAGCTCCGATATCCTCAGTGCTGCAAAAAACATCAACGAAAAAGCCGCCCGAAAAAGGACCGACTCGTAAAAAGAAAAACAAACGACCGACGTAACTGCACACAAGCTCTCCAAAAGTGGGACAGTAATGGGCTTCCTAGAATCGGGCAAGAATTTCGCTTTACGGTAACCCTTCAGGGCCTGACGCACTGTAAAAAAGGAAGAGCATGAAGGGAAATTTTTTAGCTTAACGAAAAAAGATACTCCTGCCAGAATTTTGTTTACATGAGACCAAGCATATTCCCTATGGAATAAAGAATTTAAAAAAGACAAAACCAAATTTTCCGAAAAACTATCGGGGGATGCACCCAAGGACTGAAGATGCGACAGCCATAATGACCATGCTGATTGGTATCCCGCCATGGTCGCCGGAGCCAAAGAACGCAAAACATTCTTTGCTACCAAGTCTAGACTATGTGCCATAGGTGGCTCGGGTAATGACAGCTCAGCTCGTCCGCTTCCGGAAACAGCGTAAAAAATCGCTCCATCTGTAAGCGAGACAAAGCATCCGCCAAACCATTATCTTTGCCGGGGACAAAAGTCGCCTTAATCCAAATATTAAACGATAAGCATTTAGCTACTAAATACCGCAATAAGGCTATAACAGGAGGGGATTTTGAAGACAAACAATTGATAGCGAACATCACCCCCCTGTTATCAGTCCGAACCATTAATCTTCTGTTCCGAAAATGATGGCCCCAAATCTCCAGGGCCACCACAATGGGAAAGAGCTCGAGAAGAACACTGTTGCGTGTATAACCCAATTGAACCCATTTCTGACACCAGCGATCAGCGCACCAATGCGTGCGCCAAATGGCGGCAAAGCCGACCGAACCCGCTGAATCGGTGAAGAGACAAAAATCCTTGTCAAGAACAAATTCTTCCTGCCAAAGACTTTTGCCATTGAAATCCGTTAAAAACTGGAACCACACCAGCATATCCTCCCTGACCTCCTGAGTTAACCTCACGTGAGAATTTGGCGACTTCAGACCCGCAATCGTTGCATACAGTTTCCTGGAAAATAGCTTACCCAGGGGAATAACCCTGGAAGCAAAAGCCAGCAAACCAAGCAAGGACTGCATCTCCTTAAGGCGAACCTTACGTCTCCGGATCAAAGTTAGCAGGCAAAACTTCAATTTAGACACTTTGTCTAGCGGGAGCCTAAATTCCATCTCATCGGAGTCGATTGTGATGCCTAAAAATTGAATGCAAGTAGACGGAAAAGCCGTCTTCTCATGTGCCAACGGGATCCCAAACAGCTCGCACAACTGAACAAAACCATTCAGCAAGCGCGAGCAGTCTGTAGACCCTGCCCTTCCCAAGAACAAAAAATCGTCTAAATAATGGACGATGTCAGTCGAATCGCAAAGTAGCGAAACTGCCCATTCCAAAAAGGTGGCAAAACACTCAAAATAAAAACATGACAATGAACATCCCATGGGGAGACATCTGTCAAAATAAAAATTATCCGAAAAGAAAAACCCCAGGGAATTAAAGGCGTCCGGGTGAACCGGCAGCAGACGAAACGCCGATTTGATGTCCGCCTTGGCCATCAAAACCCCTTTGCCCAGACCCCTTAATTTAACCAAGGCATCGTCAAACGAAGAGTATTGGACCGTAGCTAAATCCTCGCTTATTTCATCATTTAAGGAATCCCCGAAAGGAAACGACAAATGATGAATAAGCCTGTAAGAATTAGGCTCCTTCTTTTGGACAATGCCCAAAGGGGAGACCCTAAAATCCTCAAAGGGTGGGACAGAGAAAGGGCCAGCGAATCTACCTAATTCAATTTCTTTACTTACCTTTTCGGCCACAACCGATTCCAAACCCGCCACGGATCTAAGGTTATCTACCAACTTACAACCCTTACCGTAAAATTTGGGAAGAGGGAAACCATCCTGAAAGCCCTCAATTAGTAGGGTGGCTCTCACCCTGTCTGGGTAGCGCTGGAGCCACGGGAGCATGGCGGTGAGGTTCACTGGGGTTACCGCCTTTGTGTATAAAACCCGGTGCCTGACCCCCTTGCTTCTTGAAGCATTTTGCAATGGGGTGGGCCCCAGAGCAAAAGGCGCATTCGTGCCGATACTTGCACGAACCCGGCCACTTACAGACGGATTCGTTGAAGTTAAAGCACACTCCTTTTCTAAATTGAAAACCCGGAGAGGCTGCTTGGGACTGTTGACTCGGAAAGGGCTGTCTGGAAAAAATAGACCTCTGGGGGAGAAAAAGGTCCAGCCAAAGGCTGACATCCTTAGTTCCCCATTTCATGGCAGGCTGCACCGCCAGTTTTTGGCGAAAAGCCACGTCATACTGGAACCATGACGTCCCACCGAAATTCTTGTACGCTTCTAATATGACATCTGCGTGTTGGAAAAGCCCCACACTTTTGGTAGGGAATTTCTCACACATTACTGATGAAAAAATAAAGAAACCCTGCAACCAGTTATTGAAAGATTTGGAAACAGGGCGCCTACGTTCCTCATCATCCTTCCTATCCCCTTTAGCAACAAAATCCCTAGCCGAAGGCAACAGTGACAACATATCAATAAAATGTCCCTGCCATATCCTCTCCTTAACTGATTCGGATAGGTGGAAACCTAGCGGGGACATTTCACAGGTGAGAGTTTCCCTAAGGGAAGTCTCAGGTAAATTTTGTGATTGAGCCAGGAGATAAGAAGCAGACATCTCAGAGTGCAAGCTCTGGGGCCTATGAGGTTCAACCTCCAAATTGCCCATATGAGGAACCCAGACATCCCTAGGTGAAGGGGCATGTTGTGATAACCCCATATCGCCAACGGGGTTGGCAGATACTGTCGTATCATTGGCCGGTGTACCAGTCTTGCAGGACCCAGCAACCGGACTGTTCTCAATCATAGACCTAAAATCTTTTAAAAAATTTTGAAGTAAGCCAGCAATGGCTGGCAGGGGGGTACCGTCCTGAGCGACAGCACCCCCAGTGTTAATAGCTGAGGTAACCTGTGTTCCTAGGGGCCCACTGCTCAAGGCAGATGCTGGTGACCCCTGCTGCTGTGTCCAGGGGGGCCTAGGGGCCCTAGTAGGGGCTGGAGGCCCGGGCTGCTGTGTCCCAGAGGGCCCGGAGTCTAAATGTCTGGCTGGCGTGATAGGCAAATTCCCTGGGGGCCTAGCGAGGAATGTGGGGGCTGGCATTGTGTCCATGAAGTTCCCCTCACCTGATCTCGCCGGCGCGATCCCCTCCGGATTCCTGGTCCCGCCGATCGATCCCGCCGCTTCCGACCGGGCCTCGCTCCGGGTCCTGGAGCAGGTCTTCCCGCTGGTCTTCTCCTCGGCGAGTCTTCGCCTCCCCTCCCGGCGCGCCTGACGCCCGCCGGAGGGGAGAACCGTTGGCGCGGAGTGCGCCGCCTCTTCGCCGGCCCGATTCCTTGGCCGGTTCTTCCGGGTGTGGCGCGCCTGCGCACATCCCTCTCCGTGACGTCGTCCACGCCCGGCGTCACCGACGATGACTATCTTCCTTCCGCGCCCGCCGCGTCACCGGATCCTCTTCCGACGTCTCTTCCGGCGGCCACCGTCTGCGCCGGTCCTGCGCGGTCTTCACCTTCCGCAACTTCGGATGCAGCGACGAGCGGCAACTCGAAACACCGCTGGAGCCAGTCTTCACCGCCATCTTCTCCCGCCCGCTCGATCAGTCTTCTGAGGAGGCTCATCTCGGCTGAGGTAAGCGGGGGCGCCTAACTCCTCTTCTTCGTCTCTTCTCCTCTTCACAGGAAAGCTGCCGCTGACTACTTCCTCCCCGACCGCCTGCTGGACTACCGACAGTGGACAACTGCTCCCGCCGACGATGGACTCTGGAACCGCTGGAACCGCTGGGCTGTCTTCTTTCTTCGCTGCTTGACCGACGGAGTGACGTTTTCTCTGTGAGGGGATCCTTAAATGGGTCCTCTTGAACCCCTTCAGCCAATCAACTTTGAACTCTTCATAGGCGGGAGAAACCGGCTCAGACAGGTCAGGGGCTTATTCTCCCTAGATACTAAAGTAAGCTAACTAAACCCTATAGCCAATCAGCTTATCTTAAACTCTGACAGGCTCTAAACTGCCTGACAACTTAAACTCTGCCTATTCCTTCTAAACTATCCTCACCTGCCACTACCCCATGAATAAAAGGGGGCCATTCGTTCCCTTTTCTTTTCATTCTTAGAGAGCCTGCCCTGCAGTACTTCCTCTGTGGAGTAATCATTCCCTGCAGAGCCTGCCATGTGGAGAGAAATAATTCCTTGGCGAACCTGAAATGTAGGATAGAAAGTATGTTATGGAGAACTTGCCATGTGGAGAGTACTTGCCCTAAGTTGAGGGCATAATGCAACTTGGAAACACCCTGCTCTGAGGAACCTTTTATCTTCAGAAAGACTATCCTGGACAGACTTCCACCTGGAGAGAGCTTGCATTGAAGATCTTGCCTGAGGAAGAAGCCTGCCATGTGGAGACAACCTAGACTGAAGAGAATGCCAGATTGAGGGAGCCTGCCATGTGGAGGGAGACTGCTCTGGAGAGCCAGCCTGTGAAAAAAAAAATTCTCTAAAAAGTCTTAGGGGGAAAGCCTGTCCCGAAGAGTCTCTTATAGGGAGAAAGACTATGAAGAGAAGGCAATGTGCAGAGAGTCTTCTTTGGAGAGCCTGCCATGTGGACAGTGCCTGCTATTAAGAGTATGGTTTGTTAGGGCATCCTGCTCTGAAGAGCCTGGCCTGGGCAGCCTTTCATGTAGCCTGCCATTTGGAGAAATGCTGTCCTGGATAACAAAAAATGTGGATATACTGTCCTGAAGAGAGACTGGGGCAAATTGTATGTAAAGTGACTGCCTTGGAGAATTTGACTTGTAGAGGAAGTTTGCCTTGGGGTGGAACTGCCCTAGAGCAGCCTTTTTCAAACAGATTGCCCAGGCACCCATGGATGCCTTCAGGTTTCTTCAGGGGTGCCTTGGCAAAATGCCTAAAAATTGTCCAAAAAATTGTATACAAGCCAGCAGGTAGATCAAGCCTGCCGTTTAGGTATGTAAAGCCACAGGTTTTCATTGTGCAGCATCACAACCTTCCAGCCATCACTGGGGTCACATTAGCTGAGTGGGGGAGAGAAACGGAGGGAGAAGAGAAACATTGCAATACTAATCAGTACCAATGTGCAAAGCTTTGTATACTTTGGAAGAATAAATCACCACTAACGTTGGGTGTTCTACGTGTGTAGATGTTGCGGCCTTTTGTAAAACTATTCGTTTTGTTTTTAACCACTTGCCGACCGCCGCAAGTAGATATACTGCGGCGGTCAGCCCCGGCCAGGCAAAGTGACGTGTATATATACACGTCACCAGCCTGTCACCGGTTTGTGAGCCAATAGCGCCCCGGCTCGTTCACTGAAGAGTCCGTGCATGTGACCGGCGGACCCGATGTCCGCCGGTCACACTGAGATCGTCGGTAGAGAGGGAGAAAGTCAGGCGGCTTATGTAAACAAGCCGCCTGTCATTCTCCCCTGTGTAAAAATGGAGATCAGACGGTTCTACTATGTAGAACCGTTGATCTCTGTTTTTACAATAGTAGACATGTCCCATCACAGAAACACGCCCCTAGGACACACTTAACCCCTCCCTCTCCAATACAGTTAACCCCTTCCCTGCCAGTGTCATTTTTACAGTAACAGTGCATATGTATAGCACTGATTACTGCAGTAATGTCACTGGTAACCCCAAAAGTGTCAAATGTCAGTCAAGGGTCCGATCTGTCCGCCGCAATGTCGCAGTCCCGCTAAAAAAATTGCAGATCGCCGCCATTACTCGTTAAAAAAAAAAAAACACCAAAAATGACAAAAATCTTTCCCTTTGTTAGTAAGCGCGATAACTTTTGCGCAAACCAATCAAAATACGCTTATTGCGATTTTTTTTTTTTTTTTTTTTTTTTTTTTTTTTTTTAACCAAACATATGTAGCATAAAACAAATTGCCCGAAAATGTAAAATTTAGATTTTTCCATTTTTTTGGGGGGGGGAATTTCATATAAAAAAATGAGAAAAATATTATTGTTTTTGCAAAATTTACGCTCTTTTTTTTTTTTTTTTTTTTTTTTGTTTATAGCGCATGATCAAAAAATCACACAGGTGATCAAATACCACCAAAAGAAAGCTCTGTTTGTGGGAAAAAACGACGTCAAATTCGTTTAGGTACAGCGTTGCATGACCGCGCAATCGTCCGTTAAAGTCACGCAGTAAAAAATCGCAAAAACACCCCTGGTCAGGAAGGGGGTAAAATCTTCCGGGGCTTAAGTGGTTAATATTTTAGAATGGGGTGCCTCGAGATTGGGCCTAATTTTAAAGGGCGCCTTGACTGAAAAAAAGATTGAGAAACCCTGCCCTAGAGAACCTTCTGTGTAGAGATGAAATACCATGGACAGTTTTCTATAGTTATGGTCTAACAATTAGAAAAAGATTTTAAACAATGCATTTAGTAGCACTATAGAAACTTAGTTCCGGGAATGCCGATCTCCTGGTCTCTTGTTGCACTCAGTGGTTCCTCACATGTCACTACATGTCACAAAGTGACTTGTAAGTTAGTGGGTGGTATGACTAAAAACAAGGGGGATCAGCAGGTCAACACTCCAGGAAGTGTAAGTTTCAAAGAGGGCAAGAAAAATTTCTCATCAATAGGCGGCATTTATGGCATGGCCAGTGCAATGCGTAAGGATTTACTCTCTTCTTTGCAGGGAGTGCTTCCTGGGTAATTTTATTTTTCTGACAGAATCATATAAACTCTTTGTGGCCAGCATGCACAGAATGCCTAAGAAATTAGTAATTTAAGTTTAAGCCCTCTTTTTATGTAGCAATATTTCCAGGCATTGGGTCTGCCATCGTGACCGGAAAAACTTCCAACACATTTAAGTTGAAAACCCAAGTGTGAGAACTGAGACGATGACCATTCCGCCATCTTTGGTTTGTGTTGTTTGTTTTATAATGGGGATGGGAGAAGGGAATGAGTGGAATACTCCTCTGGCTCAACTAGGTTTAACTGGGACACTTTGTGGAAAATACCGGTTAGCGCTGTCCTGATGCCAGCTGAATGCCGACCAATGCTTCCTGGCGCTTTTAAATACTGTTCTGCTGAAAGTGCTGAAACTTCGATTTTAACTCCTTGGTTAACTCAGAAGATCCAGGACTGTAATGGTCCTTGACTCTTGACACTCTGTCTAGCTCAAAAATCCTGTGTATGACTCCCTCCAGCCCTTCACTGACTGAGGTAGTTCTTTGTAACTGCTTGTACTGCTGCAACTCTTAACACTGCACACTTAACTCTTCAGGGCCCAACCGCTGGCACCCCCTCTACACTTCCAGGGTCCTCTCTCTAGGCAACCCCCTTAACACTTCAGGGTCCTTTCACTAGCCAACCCCCTTGACACTTGAAGGCTCCAGGATCCCTGGGACCTTCCCCGGAGTGGTCCCCTCTACACTAGGCAGACCCCCAGGGGCAGTTCACAGTACTCACGACCTTGGAAGGCTTTCCTGGAACTGAACCCCTCTTTCTCCACTGGTCCTCGGCACACCGGATCCTCTCTGCTGCTCAACTCTCTCTCTTCTGGATACTCAGGCAGTCACCCAAGACACCCGATCCTTCTGACAGGAGGAGAGACAGCCGTTCTCTCCCTCCTGGGACTCTGCTTCCCGCAAAAGCCGCTGCATCATGCGTTCCCCTCAAACTTATACCCACTCCCAGAATCCCTTGCGGGAGAATCTGCCTTCTGGGGTAGATACAGGCCTGAATGGGTCACTGATTGGGTTTCCTCCACTGCCCAATGAGAATCCTCTCATGGAGCCAGTGGGGAGACTCCCCTCTCAGCAGCCACACCTGTGAGACATGACAGTCCAACTGAAAATCATGGCCCTGCTGTTAGGCAGCCAAAGCCCATTATGCTTTTACCTAGCACCTACCTTGTAGGGTGCTACATCTACATTTTATTAGGAACTTAATTAATGATTTATATTGAAAGTGAATAGTACCAATAGTAAAGTAAAAAAAGTTTCTAAGGAAAATACACACTTCATACATCTTATCAAGTAGTGCACATTGGTTTCGATTTTAGTCTCGGTGTGGGACCTACTGCTCTTCCTCACTGTGTCATTGTGGACCATATCTGAACCAAAAAATAACTTGATTCCCATGATGCACTGGTGGCTCTCCCTACTCTGATCTTGCATTAGCTGGTTTATCAGATTGATGTAGTAGACGGGACATGCACATACAATGAATTTGTCAAGCTGTTGCATTCTGAATTTGCATTTCCGCGTAAATGTATTTCTTCACAAACATTTCCACAACGTGTAATGCATTCTGAATTTGCATGTCAGCTTCTCTACAATTGCAAGGAATAAAGGTTATAATCCAAACTGATAAAATGTAGTTATTATGACAAATACAGATGTTGCACCCTACAGGTCGGTGCTAGGTAAAGATATAGTGGGCCTTGTCTGCCTAACAGCAGGGCTGTGATTTGTTAGGTAGGGTGTCAGGGCTTCCAGATGTGCCTACTGAGGGGAGAAGTATCCCCACTGGCACCTGACTGGCTTCTCATAGGGCAGTGTGGGAAGCCCAATCAGGGGACACATCCCAGCTTGTAACTACCCCAGAAGGCAGATTAGGCTGCAAAGGATTCTGGGAGTGGATATAAGTTTGGGGGGAAGTGCGGGCACAGTGTCTTTGGTGGGAGCAGAGTCCTAGGAAGGAGAGTGCGGCTGTCTCTCCTCCTGTCTGAGGAAGGTGGATGTCTCAGGGTGTCGCCTGAGTGTCCAGAGTGTGCTGAGTGAGCTGAGGGGATCCGGTGTGCTGAGAGCCTGCAGAGAGAGAGAGAGAGGGGTTCAGTCCCAGGAAAGCCTACACAGGTCGTGAGTACTGCGCATTGCCCCTGGGGGTCTGCATGAAGTTAGAGGGGACCACTCCGGGAGACGTTCTGGGATCCAGTGTCAGCTAGCTGAAAACGGGGGTTCCTAGGTTGAGGACCCTGAAGTTGTAAAGGGGGTACATAGTCAGTGGACCCTGAATAGTTCAAGGTAAAGGGGACACCTGCAGTCTGGGCCCTGAATTGTGCCCAGAGTATCATTACAGTGACAGTTAGAGTTCCACAATATACTACCTCAAGCTGTAACAAGCAGGGGGACAGTATTTAGTGACTTCCACAGCACAGCAGTGTCAGGAGTTCTACAGTTCTCAGTCTTGGATCTACAGGACTATAAGTCGGGAATTCAACACTTCTTCTCTTATACAGAGTATTCTCAGTCAGTGAGCGTTTGCTGGTGCCAGCTGGCATCAAGCAGAGTTGTATAAAGTACTCGAAACCCATACTTGAGTAAAAATACAAGTGCTCAATCAAAAAGTGACTTGAGTAGAAGTACTAAAGTATTCAACATTTTTTGTACTTAAGTATTGCAAGCAGTTTTTTAAAAAATTTTGCTACTCAAGTACTGAAAGTAAAAGTACCAGTAGTTTTGAAAAAAAAATTGCTACTCAAGTACTGAAAGTAAAAGTACAAGTACTGTGTTATGTAGTTATTAAAGAAAGAAGTCAAAAGTTTGAACATCATATTGTTTATTATTTCAAATGCAGCTTTTATTTATACATACAGTAGCATTTATTTTCGTATGCGCTGATAATACACGTTTTGAGCTTCATGAAACCTGCCATCTACTGTTCTGGCAGTGGTAATTTTTATAATTGTAACTAGTAACTATGCAGCACAAAAAATAAATATTGGAGTAGAAGTATTGAAATCATCGAAAAAATGTAGTGAAGTAAAAGTGGAAGTAGGAGAAAAAAATTCTACTCTAGGAAAGTACAGATACCGCCTTTCGGTACTTAAGTACAGTAGTGAAGTAGTTATACTTCGTTACTATACATCTCTGGCGTCAAGGAAGCGCCAACAGGCATTTTTCAAGAATAAAGTCCCACATGTAATTAGTTCAGGCCTCAAGGAGTATCCCACGCATTCCCTTCTCCCATCCCCTTTAAATCAAATAAAAACCACAAACAAAGATGCCAGAGTTATCGCTGCTTCAGTTATCACACCCAGGGCCACAGCTCACATGGGCTGGAGAGAGTACCGGCTCTAATGGCAGACCCACATCAGGCCACAGGCCTGGAAACCTTGCTACACAACTTTTTTAGATGAATGCTCTAAGGCTAGATTTAGACGTCCGTTTAAACACGCCACTCAAATTCTGAAGAACAATCTGCGTTTTGATCACACTTCAAAGGTGATTGACAGGTGGTGAGGAGGTGATGTAACGCCTTCTCATTGTCTGTTTTAACCCCTTTTTGGATATGTGCCGCAACTGCGCTTGCGGAGCTTCCTGCTTCCCAATTTGCTTGAAAGGGTTTCAACATTTTGGATGGTTTTTGCTGCAGGCACGAAGCAAAGAATCACAACTGTGGCATGTAAACTCCCCTGTCCTCTGCCATTGCAGCTTAAGTTGGGGGCTGTAAAAACTGTCTCAAATGCACATTTATACCCCCCAACCGCACATCTAAACTTAGCCTAATTGTTTTACATTTAGTTTGTCATTTAAAATACCTCTGGTTACAACACCTGCTGAAGAAAGAAGCTTAGGAAAGTCTGGTTGATGATTATAAGTCAGTTGTACTTTCGCTCTGCCTGTTAAATATTTCTTTTTCTACATCATGTTAATTAGTAGCATCTGTCTGGCCAAATTTGTTGCTTTGATGAGAGATATGTACACCTGCAAAGCCAAACATTCTGATAATAATATATTATATCCCTAAATTACCTTTCCCAAGACACATAAATTATCAGTTGTTTCGTATAGCTAATATATTACATTGTTAATATATAACCACATTGTGATATTGTTTTCTGAAATCATGGACAGTTGGGTTCAAACAATGGCAAGACTGTATCACTTTGTAAATTAGGCTGAATGGAAGAAAACAACAAGCTGGCTATTTTTGCCCAATTTGTTTTCTATTCAGTCCTATGGGGAGCTAAATTGGCCATACTAAATTGATTTGTGGTCTCTGCTGGCTCTGATTATGAGGCCCCCAGTTGTACCGGTGATGTGTGATCACATATTGTGGGTGCTATACCAGACCCAAGCACCCCCTAGCACTGCCACTGGGAAGGGGGTTATTCTATTTATAGGGTAATATACAGTACATCTGTTATCATATTTCTTTTTTTTTTTTCTTGCTTACTGACACAATCCACATGTTGGCTGATGAGTGTAAGCAGACATAGACAAAATGCACAAAAACGTGCAAGGATCAATCTAGTTACTAGCTAATTAGATAAAAATGTAGTAACAGCAATGTTTAGTACATTAGCTTCCTCCTTGTAAGTCAGTTTGATGTTTGCAAAAAAATGTTTTGCTTTGCTTAACCCTTGGACCGCCATTTGTGGAGTTGTGACCTAGGCAAGAGGTGAAGGGAGATCATTAAATGGGGCTAAATGTGCTGGTGACAATGGTCTTAGATGGGAATTGCCCTTACTTTGTGGTGACTTCCTTTAATTTGCTTTTGCATATTCAGGAGAGGGAATGAAGGCCTGTCCCCCTAGTGGAACAAATAAAGCAGAAAAAAAATGGTTAAACCACCCCCCCCCCCCAATACTTAACTGAGCCCCATCGTGATCAAAGGATATGCACAAGAGCCTCGGCTCTTTGGGAACTTTCCTACCTTGCTGGCTGAGACTGCAGTGGGACCCTTTGGCTTCCATTGCTGTCAATCACAGCCAGTAAGCCAATGAGGAGATGAGCTGAGACTCTGTGTGTAAATGGACATGCAGAGCAGCAGCTGGAGAGCAAGCCTGCTTGGGCGCCCCCATAGCAAGCCGCACTCAGCAGGAGGGAGGGGCCAGAAGTGCCGATGAGGGAACCAAGAAGAGGAGGATCAGTGCTGCTCTGTGCAATACCACTGCGCAGAGGAGGGAAGTATCACATGTTTGTTATTTTAAAAAAATGCCTTTAATATCATGTTAAGGAACAAAACAGACTATTTCAACCAAATCGCTAAATAAACCCATAAGATTTAAGACAAAATATAACTGCAAGATCCTGTTTTTCTGAAAAACCTATTGAATTCTCATGACATGGGATTTTCGAAGTATATAACACAGATTCTTCCTCAGGGATTTCTCTCTGGAATGTAACTGTTGTGTTGCAGAGATGGTAGAATCCTATCAAATTTATGGCATCAATC
Source organism: Pelophylax lessonae (assembly GCF_965119305.1). Classification (NCBI taxonomy): domain Eukaryota; kingdom Metazoa; phylum Chordata; class Amphibia; order Anura; family Ranidae; genus Pelophylax; species Pelophylax lessonae. The sequence continues at coordinate 260,669,657 of NC_138773.1, read as the reverse complement.
TGGGGAATGCCACTTTGCCATTGATTCAATCCGTAACCATTTTTTCTATTCTGTATATGTCCATTTTTTTATGTTTTGACTGCATATATGTATTTTGTGTCCCTACTTTTTGATAAATGTTTGTATGTCTTTTGAATAAAATTTCTACTTTTTTTACATATCTGTCTGATTGCCCTAAAAATCCCATATCGTGAGGATTCAGTATGTTTTTCATAATTTTCCAGGGATGATGCCAATCGCACCTCTAGCCACCTAGTAATTATACTTTTACAAATCCTGTTTTTCTGTCTTTTTTTAAATGGGAATAATTTTTTTTTGAGGTATAGATGCCACTTCAGTTTTTAAAGGCATTCCTACCTAACGGATTGTTGTCCCAAGCCAATTATCATTATTAATAGTAATTGATTGATAAAGGTGTTAACAAAATGGCCATACGGCTGTCTCTGGCAGTAGAGTTCCTTATACTGGATGGAAGCAGAGCTGTTCCGATTGGGATTTGAATTCATGTTGATTGAGAACATCAGATTTTTCATGCCAACTGACCATGTATGGCCGACCTTAGGCTACAAAGGAACATCTAACACTCTGCTTACAGAGGACCCTTGTTGGCAGGTAAACAGTACTTCTACTTTGGAACAAGGAGACCTGTGTCTCTGACCACAACCACATCAATGAATTGTCATCACACAATAATTATCACTCTGATTTGGTCCATTTTTGTCATTTAAAGTAATTTCAGCCTGATTTTTATCTCCTACAACCACATTCTTTCCCAAAGAATAACAAATTGGCCCCACAGTTTAAACTTCGGCTTGTTAAAGTTTACCTGGGATTCTGTAAGTAATGGAACACAGGAAAAGAGGATGAAATGCAAGACAGTGCCTTTTTTAATTTCAATGTTTCTTAGGTATTTTATAACAATACAAAGGCTTTGTTAAAAGAATAAACCTTTCTATTGATAAGAGTGGTTGCATTAACAATTTGACATAACTAGAATGCTTAGTATAAGGCTCCATTAACAACTAGGCATTTTTGGGCGATTTTCTGCTCTAAGCCTCAGCTCTAAAAAAGCTTGACAAGACAAATCCCATTCATTTCAATGGCCCCTGTTCACATACTGTATGTTGGCTTAAGCAAAACGCCCATCACTCAAAAAAACAAAAAATGTATTTGGGTCTCTGAATAACTTATAGCTTGTTAGGTAATGCTATGGATTGCATATCAAGCAGTCCTAGATTGCCATGTTGCCATTGCCTGGAGTGCCTACCATTGCACGTATAATGAGTATAAGAATAGTACATAGTCTTATTAGTGTCAGGTATGTGGTTGGATTTCCAATGCCTAATGGGCCATACACACTATAAGATTTTCTGAAGACTTTTTCCTTTAGACTTGCCAAAACCATATAATATGAGGTCAAACCTAAACACTTTCAATTTGTATGCAATCTGGCAGGCCCTTGCACTACATAGAAAAGGTAAATCTGAAGGAAATCTAACCACAAAAGTTGGATAGTGTGTATCCAGCTTAATTATGAATAGTCTCGCTGTTAGTAGAATGTGAGTTGCTACGGACAATGCCTTTTTTAGCTTTATCATTATTATTATTATAATACAGGATTTATATAGTGCCAACAGTTTGCCTGGCGCTTTACAAAGTTAGGGCAGACAGTTAACTTACAATACAATTCGATAGAGGAGGAACCAGAGGGTCCTGCTCGTTAGAGATTAAAATCTAATAGGGAGGGTCAAGTGATACAAAAGGTAATAATTGTGGGGCATGAGCTGATGAATATTTAGTATATTTTAGAAAATTGTTGTTATTCATAACATTATAGGCACAACCTCAGCTAAAAATAGTTTGATGTACTTACATTAACATTTTGAGAAGCTGAATACCAGTTGAGCATGTAGTATTCTCACCACAACTTACCTTTTAGCTCTGTCCTATTAAAGAGAATGTACAGTGGTTTTCTATATATTTTTTACTTTGTTGATGACAAGATGTTATCTATTCTAATCTATTCAGTTATGTCTGATTCCAGGTGATTCTATGAGCCAGCTTTCTCCACATTTTTGGCTCTGGTACTGCTTTTTTTTAGTTCTTTCATGTTCTGACTGATGTAGGCTTTTATGGTGTCTAACCATGGGGTTGGGTTCTTGGTGGCCAGGCTTCCTTTTGCCACTAATCAGTCCAAGTATAATTACCTTCTCCAGTGAGTTTGATTGTATTACACATCTGAAAGGGGAGTCTGAGTTTTTTAATTTTGTCATGCAGTGAAATGTCTGGTTTTACGCACTCTAGTATTTGTTTATTATTCTTTGCTATCCATGGAATGTGCCTTCTCTAGCACCATAGCTAAAACCATGTTTATTTTCCTCCTGTTTGATTTAGTCGTCCAGCTTTCACAACCATAGGTAGCTATGGAGAACACAATGGTTTCAAGGCTAACTTCGCTCCTTTTCAATGTTCGGTTCATGCTCATCATTGCTGTGTGACCCAGCCCAATGCGGTGCTTTATTTCTGAACTACAATCCCCACTTCGATCAATCTACAATCCCAGTGTAGCACCCTCCTAGGTAGGTAGGTGCTAGGAAAAAGCATCCATTGCTCCTTCTGCTTAGCAGGGGAGTCTGATCTGTTAGGTTGCCTGTTGCATGTCTCCAGGTGTGATTCACTGGGTCTAAGGGAGCGTCCCCACTGTATCCAATGAGGGAGCTTGTTGGACAGTGGAGGAAACCCAGCCAATGACACATTGGCTTTTGTGGGAGTCCCAGTGGGAGGACATTCATTCAATGCATCCTGGGATTGCTCATAAAAGCCGGGGGGACATGTGATAGGGCGTCTTTGGTGGGAAGCAGAGTCCCAGGAGGAGGCAGACGGCTGGTCTCTCCTCCTGCTGTGTATGAGGAAGGTGGTCTTGGGCAGTCAGCCTAGTGAACCAGGTGTGGAGCTGAGCTGCAGAGGATCCAGTGTAGCTGACGGTCAAGTTGCTGGCAGAGTCTCTCAGGAAAAACAGTGTCTGTGAGTACTGTGGGACTTGCCAAAGGATTGGCCCAGGAAAGGGACCACTCCAGTGAAGTCAGGGGATCAAGGAGCTAGCTCACATAGAGAAGTACAGTAAAGGGGGTGCCGTGTAGAACCCTGAAGAATAGGGATAAAGGGGGTGCCTAGTTGGGCCCTGAATAGTGATTCACAGAGCAATACAAGTCCATTAAATTCTTCTTCACTGCTAATGACAAGGTGAAGCAGCGGCCTTGCCGCACTCGGTTATCTCTAGACGTCCCAGCAAATTGTGCATAGTTTATTCAAGTTGGAGTATCCCACTCATCCCTTCTCCTATCCAAGTTCTCAAATAAAACTACAAAAAAACAAAACCCCTAGACTGTTTCTTGACTGAGCCAAGCACTTTGAAAATGCTAAACCATGATGTTGTTGCTATGGGTAACCCAGAGAAATCCATAATCAGCAGCTCCCAAGGGAGTAGTGCTACACCAGGAAAGTGAAATTTTGCATGCATTTGATCTCCTCACCATCAGTTGCTATTTTCACATATCCTATCCTTGCAGTGGTCATGATTTTGGTCTTTTTGATGTTTTTTTGATGAAGGAGAGGCCAAACTTCTAGCTTTTTTTTTATGCTTTTCATCAAATGTTTCATGCCACCTTGAGTTTCTGAGAAAAGGATTGAGGCATCAGCATATTAAATACTATTGATGTTACTTCCTCCGATCTTTATTCCAATTCTTGATTGTTCAAACTCGAGTTTCCTGATCATTTCCACATACAAGTTAAAAAAAAAAAAAATGGAAATGCATTCTTGCTGTACTCTTCTAGCTATTCTGAACCAGTCAGTGTCCCTCTATGGTGTTAGCACAGTGTCTTCGTGATTTGGTGCAGTGATCAGTTTTACCAGATGTGTTGGCACCCCCAACGTTTGTAGGACCCTCCACGGCTTGCCATAATTGACACTATTGAAAGCTTTCTTGTAGTTTGTGAAACATTTTTATTTATTTTATTATCACTATTTATTTTGTTATTTTATTTGTTCTTTTTTATGGTCAAGGCTAAGGCTGCATGCACATGGGTATATTCGCCCATGTAGCATAAAGACACTGCACATTTCTGGTGTGCTGGACAACCTAGAGCTGTGTACAGTTATCCATAAACATGGTGGGGTAAGTGAGGCTGTATGCAGCTATCTGCACAAAGTAGCACATGTACACATGACGTCATCGACATCCGACGCTGTACCAAGCCTCGTTCCCACTGACGCACGGCGATCCTCTTCCTCTTCAGTGTCAGCACAGCCTGGCTTCGCTGCATTGTCGTACATCCTAGAGGTCTGCATGCCAGCTGAACAGCTTACACAGACCGGGGATAACGTCCATCCATTCACTCATCTCGACTACCGGATTGGTTTTTATTGCATGAATATGCATACAGATGTGAGTGCATTAGTTTATGTTTAATAAATCTTTGTTTGCAGTCTACACTTAGAGGCGCCTCTATTTTGTTTTTTTTTTTGTCTGCAGTTTGTGGAACTTGTGGCCTTGGTCTCTTGAAGGCTGCCCTGATTAGTGGACTGTTCCCCCCCATCCGTACTCCCACCCTGTGACTGCCCCTTTACATGGACTTGGGCTTATGGTATGACGTATGCGCCTATATTTGTTATGTTTTGGTGGTATTTGATCACCTGTGCGATTTAATTTTTTTGTGCTATAAACAATAAAAGCAACAATTCTGAAAAAAAAACATTTTTCACTTTCTGCTGAATAACATTCCCCCCCCCCCCCCCCCTCAAAAAAATTTTTTTTAAATCTAATTTTAGGCCAATTTGTATTCTGCTACATATTTTGGTTAAAAAAAAATAAAAAATCGCAATAAGCGTATTTTGATTGTTTTGCACAAAATTTGTGTCTACAATCTAGGGCAGTGGTCCTCAACCCTGGTCTACAGGGCCCACTAACAGGCCAGATTTTAAGTATTACCTTGGGGAGATGCAGACTAGAGTACTGCAATCACTGAGCAGAAAATGATATCACCTGGGATGTATTTCAGTTATCTTACAAATCTGGCCTGTTAGTGGGCCCTGTAGGCCAGGGTTGAGGACCACTGATCTAGGGGAAAGATTTATGTCCTATTTATTTATTTATTGTTTTTACTAGTAATGGTGGCGATCTGCGATTTTTATCGGAACTGCGACATTGTGGCGGACAGATCGGACCCCTAACTGACCTTTTTGACACTTTTTGGGGGACCAGTGACATTACTACAGTAATCAGTGCTAAAAATATGCACTGTTACTGTAATAATTACACTGGCAGGGAAGGAGTTAACCTAGGGGTGATCAAAGGGCTAGATGTGGGCCTAGGGGAGTTTTTACTAACTGTGGGGGGAGGGGCTTGTGAAATGACCATAGACCTGTGATCCTATATAGAAGGATCACAGGAGCTCTATGATCATTTCAGAGAGAAGAACAGTCAGCTGTGTTTACAACAGCTGACCGTTCTTACCTCTCAGCAGGGAACGATCGCGGGTGGCCATGCATCGACATCCTCGCTGCTTAGTGGGGGTGGGAGCGCACTGACTGTGGCGTGCCCTCGCCCCCCAGCACCACGCAGGTGACCGACGCAGTCCTACGTCAGTTCACGCAGGAGGGGCTGCCTGCCGCAGTAAAACTGCGGCGGGCGGTCTGGAACCAGTTAGTGGTTGTAAACCTATACCCAGTGAAGTGAATGGCCTCAGATGATACACAGAGATTAAACAAATCCTCCAACATAAGTTGTACCTGTATATCTGCAGTCTTCTCTTCTCTAAAACTGTTCAAACTCCAGAATTTATAAAGCTTTTCTGAGATGTCAGAAAAAAAGGGGAGGAGAGTTGAAATTGCACTCTGCAGAGCTCTGAGAGCTGATTGGATGGAAGGAACACACTCCTTCACACATCACACAGGAACAGAGTGGAGGCTGTCAATAAGTTTGAGATCCCCCCCCCCGTCACCTTTTTTCTCTTGGTGTCAGGAAAACTTATCAGAAGGTATTCATGCTGATAGCAGAGGAACGAAGCAGCACACAGAAATTACACTTAGTGCTCTGGATCGAGAAAAGTACACACTATAGAGGGATATGCTTTGTTCATATTTCATGTACTGTTTGAGGTTTACAACCATTTTAAGTCAGAGGAGTCAGGAGGAGCAGGGGAAAGCTTTGCCATCCTGGGCTATAGGGCTGTGTTCTTCTGTTGATGCACTCGGTGTAGGGAAACAAAAATCTAGTCACTGCATGTAAAGTTGGCTCAGTAAGATGCTGCCAAATAAAGGGTCCCCGCTGAAACAGGGAACCTGGGGCATGGTCATCGGACCAGCTGAAACTGAAACATAGGCAAGATTTAAAAGAAAGAAGGTGCAAACTCAGTATGTGTTTGAACAAACTGTTGAAAGTGCATAAAAATAAAGGTTTAAAATCACTTCAAGTTGGTCAGTGGGGTCAAAATTTTAAAGGAACATGCTAAACTGCTAAAGCCCTGTGTATCCTAAATGATTGCCATATGATTGTAGATGAAATAAATGATTAAACCATTTTTTTTTTTTTTGCAACTTAATATTGCTAATGTCCAGCCTTTTTCAGCCACTTCCTGTCTACATGTGTTCCTTTTATTACCCAGCTGTCAGTGCTGGGTGGAGGCCCCCTAGGCACCTTAGGGCCCCCTTCACAGGTTTCTGGAGGTTCCCCTCATGCTTTATTGGGATAACCTTGAACTACAGGGTGCATGTCGGCCACTAAATGGAGATTACATAGTACATAAGTTGCACTAAAATGTTTTACAAACTGAAATTTTTTACAAACATACCAAAGAGACAAGCTGCAATGTTAAAAGAAAGGAAAAGGAGGCGCAAATACCTAGTGCATTACCCGTGGTACTGTTTAAAATGATTTATTAAAATGCTGAATGCATACTCACAAACATGAAGAATAAAAATCGTACTGCAAATTCCCGTCACCCATGTGTTGGACCATGTCCTGGAAATTGCGACCGCTAACGCGTTTCGGGAGTCAAGCTCCCTTCCTCAGAGCTCAGAGGAAACAATTTTAAACATTTTAAACAGTACCACGGGTAATGCACTAGGTATTTGCGCCTCCTTTTCCTTTCTTTTATGCATCCGTTTGGAGTTCCCTGCCTGAGGAGAGCAGCACGCCAGTCTTCCCCTTCTGAGTGAGCGCTTGGCTGATTATTTGTTTTGAAGCTGCAATGTTAACCTGATGTCAATGGTCTATGTACTTTAGTCTATGTACTTATGTTAATTCCGAATTTTCCCTACAGAGTCTTTATTGTAAAGCCCCTTTCACACATGCGGACCGTTTAGATCCGCCTGTCCGTTTTTCAGGCGGATCTGAACGGATGCTCCATGCATCTCTATGGGGCAGCGGATGTCAGCAAAGACATGTCCGCTGACATCGGATCCGATCCATCAAATCCAGACGGATGGAAACCCTATTTTCCATTAGTCTGGCAGATCGGATGAGCAAGGACAGCAAGGATCTGACACCTCTGTCTCTGCACACAGAGTGGAGACAGAGCTGTCATCCACAGAATGGCTCTGTCGATGGAACGGAGCCGTGTGAAAGGACCCTAAAGGTTTTATTTCTTTGAGTTGATTCATTTTTTATATCTTTTGTAAGCAAATTAGGAAAGCTTCTTTGCAATTTTCTTTCAAGATCAAATTTTCAAAAGGCATGGGGCCCATAGGCCAGTGCCCACTCTGCCTATTTGGTAATCCAGTACTCCTAGATGTACAACATTGCAATGAGTCCTGAACTATTTCCATGCAGTGTGTTTTGGCAAGGCCACTTGTCACATCAAGGGGCACATGTGACAAGGCAGCAATGCAGGAACACATTTGGGAGTCATTGTAACCATATAACAAGAGGTCCATGAACAAGGACCCTCATGGCAGGATCACCAGGTATTATTCTCATAAAATCAGCAAGTTTAAAATTATTGAAAATAACTTTACATTACACAGACTTGTATGAGATTTTAGTGACTGGGTTTATGCCCCGTACACACGTGCAGATTATCTGAAGACTTTTGTCTGCAGACTTACCAAAACCATATAATATGAGGTCAAACCTAAACACTTTCAATTTGTATGCAATCGGGCAGGCCCTTGCACTACATAGAAAAGGTAAGTCTGCAGACAAAAGTCTTCAGATAATCTGCACGTGTGTATGGGGGCATTAGATTAGGGATAGACCGATTATCGGCAAGGCTGATATATCGGGGACCAATATGCACTTTCCCCAATATATCGGTATCAGCCCCGGAACTGGCTGATATTGCTGATATTTTTGTGACATCATTCTGCCTTCTTAGGCTGCCTCCCTCGCCTTTATTATCTTTATTGCAGATACATTATGTCCTATTTAATATTTTATCCATTTTTTTTTTTTTTTATACCAATTTTTATTATTATGAGATAAAATAGGAATATGCTGTGAACACTAGTTGTTACCTGGCATATACTTTTTCCTGCTAGGCTCCTTCCTTTTGGATTCCAGCCGTCCAAAGACTGACATCACGGGGTTCACTTCCTCACAGGCTAGGTGTGATCCTATCTTTTCCAGAAGAATTGATCATTTCTTTTGATATATCAGGCGGATTATCGTTTGACCTTCTGTTTTTAAATAAGCAGTGGATTCACTACAAAGTTGTAGTGGATTTGAGTGTTGTATTACTCCTCTAATATGTTACCAAGCTGTGTTACATATAAACTTGTGATATTGTGAGTGTCTGCATTGACCTTGTACTCATGGATTTAATTATAGAGGAGTATTCACAGACCTACCCCTGAAGAAGCAGTCGTGCGATTTCGAAATGCATCAGGTTCCTATTGCTGTGTAACTTTACTCTTATTTGCACCTTGTAATTTGGCACACACTGCTTGCTGTTTTTATGACTTATTTCTTGTTTTGTTTTCTACAATAAAATGTATTATATTATAGTATACTTTGTGATATTTCAAAGTACCCTTAAAGTCCCAATAAAAGTCCAAATTTATTTTTATCTTCAGCCTCCCTTGCCTTGGACAGCCTTGTCTGGAGTTAGGACTAATCTCGTGGGAGTGTATCACAGCCATACACCCATCCACAGCAGTCCGGTGCCAGCCAGCCACCCACATCCACAGGCCCTGTACCTGCCAGACACAGGCACTGTGCCAGCCAGCCACCCGCCACAGGGTGCCAGCAAGCCAGCCACCCGCCACAGGGTGCCAGCAAGCCAGCCACCCACCACAGGGTGCCAGCAAGCCTGCCACCCTCAACAGGGTTGCCAGCATGACAGCCATTAAGCATTAAACAAAAATTAACATGCTCGGTACCAGATTTGTGTAAAAAATGGTCTTTATTTTTCAAAACTTTAAATGTACAAAATATCGGCCCATATCAGCCGATACCGATACGTGACCAAAATATCGGTATCCGCCCCGAAAAAAAAACATATAGGTCTATCCCTAGTTTAGATTTACATTAGGTCTGCAACACAAATGTAAAGGATCTCTGTTTTGGAAATACAAATATGAGCATACAGTATACAGCCAACTTTTTTTTAATCAATAACAATCTGGTAATTGTTCATTCCATAATTCCTGAGTACCAATAGAAACCACAACTTTCCTGTTTGCGAATTAGCTTGTTATATTGAATGTATTCACTACCTACTGTAATTATTTTTTCCAGTTCTCCAAACAGGACTTTTCATTAAAAAAAAAAAAAAAATGCTACAGTTAGGGGGGAAAAGTATTTGATCCCATGCTGATTTTGTAGGTTTGCCCACTGACAAAGAAAGGATCAGTCTATAATTTTAATGGTAGGTTTACTTTAGCAGTGAGAGACAGAATAACAAAAATATCCAGAAAAACGCATTTCAAAAAAGTTATAAATTGATTTTCATTTTAATGAGTGAAAAGAGTATTTGATCCCCTATTAACAACTTTAAGATCGGAAGGATTTGCCCCCTTCCTGACCAGGCCCTATTTTGTGATTCGCCATTGTCTTAGTTTAACGGACAATTGCGCGGTCGTGCGACACTGTACATAAAACGAAATGTAGGTCCTTTTCTTCCCACGAATAGAGCTTTCTTTTGGTGGTATTTGATCACCTGTGCGATTTTTTTTTTTTTTTTTTTTTGTGCTATAAACAAAAAAAAGCGACAATTTTGAAAAAAAAAATATTTTTCACATTCTGCTATATGACATTTCCAAAAAAAATTAATAAAAAAATAAAAATAGAGGGTGTGTAATTCTCGCGCTGTCTGATAATTATGTCCACCTAAATCCTTTAATGCTGCAGGCACTATTATTGGTAACCTACACAATCCAGATAAATGTAACACGGGGGAGTACCGCGCTTTAAAGGTGCTTCTGTGCTAACTAATAATGTGTTATTTCAATGTATAAATTAATCATATAAATCATATATTCAAAGTGGCTAAGTGCTTCAGTGATTAATATAATATTTGTTTCACCATAAATAAATACAGTTGATAAGTGTATACAAATCTTATATGCATAAAATAATCCATCTGTGCATACAATAAATATAAATAGTAAATAAATAAATTATTGTGCTAATATCCTATTGATGTATAAAACAATAAATATTCAATCTTAATAATAGGTGGTTCAAATATTAGAATATATTAAAAGTGCATAAGTGTCCTTAATAATGTTGAACAGTGATCAAAAATCTTCCTCCTAAAAAAAAATGCATGCAGGTGCTCTTCAGTGCAGTGACCACTGGGTGTCCTAAGCGCTCACCTCCATTCCTTCCATAATACACCTTATGTTGTATCTCTGAGCTATGCTCCTTACTCCTCTATGCCACTTGAAAGGCTGCTGGATACTGATTTTTCTCCTTATATTGAGGATCGGTTTTGCCAGGAAATATAGGGAGGACCTTTGAATCTCCAAAATAAATGGGCCAACATAGTGAAGTATTGCCAGTTTTTTATTTAAGAAAATTAGAGTAACACTCACATGAATTTGTCTTTCACAGTTGCATAGCAAATATTAGTCAAAGGATACCGATACCTCACTTCCGGTGCTCTATCCTACGCGTTACGCTGCATGCCAACGCAGCTTCTTCCAGGGATCTCTGCTCCTAATCTCAGCTTGTTACCTGTATAAAAGACACCTGTCCACAGAAGCAATCAGTCAACCAGATTCAAATCTCTCCACCATCGCCAAGACCAAAGAGCTGTCCAAGGATGTCAAGGACAAGATAGTAGACCTACAAAGGGCTGGAATGGGCTACAGGACCATCGCCAAGCAGCTTGGTGAGAGGATGACAGCAGTTGGTGTGATTATTCACAAATGGAAGAAACCCAAAATAACTGTCAATCTCCCTCGGTCTGGGGCTCCATGCAGGATCTCACTGAGTTTCAATGAGATCATGAGAACCATGAGGAATCAGCCAGAACTACATTGAAGAATTTTTTGTCAGTGATCTCAATGCAGCTGGGACCATAGTCACCAAGAAAACAATTGGTAGCACACTACGACGTGAAGGACTGAAATCCTGCAGCGCCCGCAAGGTCCCCCTGCTCAAAAAAGCACAAGTACAGGCCCGTTTGAATTATTCAGATATTCATTAACAAACTTCAGAGGAAAACTGGGTGAAAGTGTTGTGGGCAGATGAGACCAAAACCAAGCTCTTTGGCATCAGCTCAACACTGAACACCATCCCCACTGTCAAACATGGAGGAGGAAACATTATTCTTTGGGTTTTTTTTCTGCTAAGCGGACAGGACAATTTCACTGCATCAAAGGGATGATGGACAGGGCCATGTACCGTCAAAACTTGGGGGAGAACATCCCTCCCTCAGCCAGGGCATTGAAATTGGGTCGTGGATGGGTATTCCAGCATGACAATGACCCAAAACACACAGCCAAGGCAACAACGGAGTGGCTCAAGAAGAAGCACATTAAGGTTCTAGAGTGGCCTAGCCAGTCTCCAGACCTTAATCCCATAGAAAATATGGGAGCTGAAGGTTCGAGTTACCAAACGTCTGCCTCAAAACCTCAAAAAAATTGGAGACGATCTGCAAAGAGGAGTGGGACAAAAACTCTCCTGAGATGTGTGCAAACCTGGTGGCAAACTACAAGAAACTTCTGACCTCTGTGATTGCCAACAAGGGTTTTGCCGCCAAGTACGAAGTCATGTTTTGCAAAGAGACCAAATACTTATTTCACTTATTAAAATGCATATCAATTATAACTTTTTTGAAATGTATATATATATATTTTTTTTTTTATTATTTTTTTTTTTTTTGTCTCTCATTGTTAAAATAAAGCTACCATTAAAATTATAGACTGATCATTTCTTTATCAGTGGGCAGACATACAAAATCAGCAAGGGATCAAATACTTTTTTCCCCTCACTGTAGACTGGTATATATTTTGCAGAATGCTCACATACTCCTGTGATGTAATAGACCTAGGAATGCTTGCTGTTGCTTGTTGGGGGCATGTGACAATGGTTATTCTCTTAGTAAAACCTTGCTAATATCAAGCACCTTGGATCACCAAAGTGTTGCCAGTGGCAGAATCACATTACATATCAACAACTTGCTAGTGAAAAATACCTGGGACTGACACGATATTGCCTGCAGCAGAATCCTCATTGTTGCCTGGAACTGAAAACAATCATTCCACTATGCATGCATCCAAATGTAACAAACTGAATAATTATTAGGGAAGTTGTGGTTAAGGCTAAAATTCATTAAAATACTGCATTCAACTATTGGTGTGTTGCTTCATTGTTGCTCCTGAATGTTAGAATTGATTGTCCACAAGTGATAATATAAGTTGAATGTCACTAATTCTCATGCTGTGGAAATTTCATTAGTGTGACAACTGCAATGACATGGCTCTTATTGTTCAAAACCTGTGCACCAACTCCAAGGCTTGAAGCTAGCTCAAAGCTCTCTAGCTGAAGTCTTTTCAGCCCTAGATGACCCTTATAAACAGCTTACAAAAGCCACAAATAAATAAATAAATAATTTGTAGGAACGGCTACTCAGGGGTCAGACCACTTTGCTGTTTTTACCCCAAAGCTCAATGCAGACCAGTACTGTGTGCCTTCTTGTATACATATGGTAGGTTTGAAACCACACCAACCTGGTTCACCGCACATGGACCCCTCAGTTCAGCCAGGCTATACAAGGCCTTGTCTAAAAAAGACCAGTGAAGGCCTATGAGAATTTTTCTGTGCATAAAGTCAGTACCAGACATACATTAGGATGCACGCGAATAGGAACACTTGTATGCTCAGCACTGGTGTTGGTGCCAAATGGCCTATTTTAGAAGAGTGTGACATGGACAGATTGCTGAGTGGTCTTCATTATTGTTACTGATTTACCTGCAACCTGACCTGCTAATTGATCTGCTTCTTCTTCCTTTTTGTGTATGACCATGCTTGCCTTTGGCCCGTCTCAGGATCCTTGTCTGTCTGTTGTGACCCTGACCTGTCTTGGACTCTACTCTGTCACGCTCCTGCCTTATGATCAGGTGCTGCCTGCAATATTGGTCTTGTGCCACTCTTTATCCTCACACTACACCTCTACCAGGACTATTGGATAAGAGGTGCAAGAGAAGCCCCCCTTGAGCTCGATTTCCACTCGGTACACGCAGTGGCGGAGCTAGACTTTTAAAACAGGGGTGGCAAGGTATTATTTTGGGGGGTCAATATACAAAGTGCCCCCATCAATGCAGTGACCAGCGTGCCCTGCCCCCTTAAATGCAGTGACCAGTGTGCCGTGCCCCCATCAATGCAGTGACCAGTGTGCCGTGCCCCCATCAATGCAGAGAGACTTACCTGCAGTCGCCGCTTCTCCTCAGTCCCCCGGCATCTCCTCGAGTCCTCCCGCCTCCTCCTCGGCCAATGGCATGCGTTCCCCTTTCGGGCCAATCAGGAGCGGGTCTCAGACCGGCTTCCTGATTGGCCAGGAGGAGGATTTTCATTCGCTATTGTCATACAATGGGTGGGCTCGGGGCACACTGCTCTGCGCCCCGGGTCCACCCTCTTCTGAAGCCTATTAGAGCCTCTGGTTCTAATCAGGTGACAAAAAAAAACCCATTGAACCCCATGCGTCCGGCACCCCGCATGCAGATTAGGGGCCGGACGCATGGATAGGGGGGCGGCGCCCCTGCGCCCCCAACACACTGGGCACCACTGTCAAACAGTGTAATGTTTTCAGTGGGGTGGCAACAGGGGTGGCAAGGACTTTGTCTGGGGTGGCAATTGCCACCCCAGCTAGCCCTCTGGCTCCGCTACTGGGTACATGACACCTTGTATTTCCTTGTGGTTACAGGCTATGGCTCAGACAATCTTACCATCCACCAGAGGGTATCTGTACTCACTGTCAGGTATATAGATCTCTTCCCACTAGCCACCACCAGCTCCTGCCCTGTTTAGGTGTACATTGTGTCCCTTGTATTCAGGATTCCATTCACTTGCACCAGTGCAACATGTTATGGGTCAGCACTTGTCCAACCACCTGTGGCCTAACTGTGTGCAGGCCCACCTTACAAACTTACTCAGATATTCACGTATCCCCTTTGAACAACATACCTCTAGCCAAAGCCAACATCTTCCTTTAGGACCAATTCACCTGAATCACATAAACACAGTTCATGTTCATTTGAATGGGCTGAAATCACACTGGATTGCACCAACTGTAGTGCATACAGTTATGTTTTCACCTTTACTTTGAGCGGTGTCAAAAGCAATCAAACAGGATGCTCTATGATGCTATGCTGGTTAGAGGAGTTTACTGTGATGGCAGCAGAAGACTAGTCATTGTTGGTATCCATATATTAGCAAGATATCTTGCTCTGTCACTGCAATAAAAAAATTCCCAGATTTAAATGATATAAAAAGGTCTTATCTCACTTATTACAAATGTGTCAAACTAGTCAGAAAACTATCCGCAAGGAGTTTGTCTGTTCTCTCTGTGCTTGTGTGGTTTCTTCTAGGTATTATGGTTATCTCCCATATTCCAAAGACAAATGCCCCTTTCACACGGGCTTTCTGATCAGACCGCCTGCCAGTTTTTTCAGGCTGACCTGATCAGATGCTCCATGCACCCCTATGGAGCAGCGGATGTCAGCAATGACTTGCTGCTATCTGATCCTGTCCGTAAAATCCAGACGGATGGAATCCCTATTTTCTATCCGTCTGGAGGATCGAGTCGGATGAAAGCGGACAGATGGTTCTGATCTCCCATAGGAGAGAGCGGGGCTCTGACAGGTCTGTCTATGCAAACTAAGCGGCGACGGAACTGTCACCCGCCTGCTCAGCGGGGATTGGCAAATTGATCCCCACTGAGCAAAACAGAGTCCACCGGGCGGAAAGCCTGTGTGAAAGGACCCAATCTGTTGGTTAATTGGTTCTTGTCTAAACTGTTCCTAGTTTGCGTATATGTATGCATGTAAAATAGGCACCTTCGATTATAAGCACCTTGATGGCAGAAACTGATATGAAAGTATAGGCCTCATGCAAACAGGACTTTTTTTCTTTTTGGTTCCCTGGACACCTTTGCCTCCAGGGAGGAAAAAGCAGCCAAAAAATGTGCCAAAAGCCACATTTTGCAAATGCTTTTAGGCGTGTTTAGGTGTGTCAACCATTTGGGCATTCATTCATTCCAATGCTCAAGAGTATTGATTTATTTTGGACATTGGAATGAATAAAGTTCAAGTGCTAAATGTGCCTGGCATTTAGGAGCACTTACTGTACATGTTCAGGTGCATTTAGTGTTTTTTCTGCTCAAACGATCCTCTCCTGAATGCACTGGTGGTGCGGGTTTTTTTGTTCAACCTCCAAACGATCCTCTTCTAATATGCCCGTAAACCCCTATGTGTGCATTGCCACATAAGCTAATGTAGGGGTGTGTTTATAGGCTGTAAAAAGTCAAATGCCTGTAAAACTGGCATTTTGTATATCCTGTGGGCATGAGGCCATGTAGTATGAGAATGGAAAGCACTGGATGCATTTTTGGTGCTATATAAATACCTGTAATAAATATATAAATTAATTATGCATCTGTCCTGCAATTTATTAAAATAATTCCTTAGTGTGTTATCCTTGTTTATGTCTCAAATACAGTTATATAGTGTCTCACAAAAGTGAGTACACCCCTCACATTTTTGTAAATATTTTATCTTTTCATGTGGCAACACTGAAGAAATGACACTTTGCTACAATGTAAATTAGTGAGTGTACAGCTTGTATAACAGTGTAAATTTGCTGTACGCTCAAAATAACTCAACACACAGCCAATAATGTCTAAACCGCTGGCAACAAAAGTGAGTACACTCCTAATTTAAAATGTCCAAATTGGGCCCAAAGTGTCAATATTCTGTGTGGCCACCATTATTTTCAGTGTTGTCACAATTAAAAGATATAATAAAATATTGACAAAAATGTAAGGGGTGTAATCACTTTTGTGAGATACTGTTTAAATGTGTGTGTGTGTGTGTGTGTGTGTGTGTGTGTGTGTGTGTGTGTGTATATATATATATATATATATTTATATATATATATATATGTATATATATATATATATATATATATATTCGCACACACACACACTATATGTAATCGCTAACATTGAAGAGAATATAGCTGTTTCAGGGCAAATGAGGTTAGGTGCTCAATGATAACATCCAAGCATTTTTCTCCTGTTCCTATGCATTCGGTTAACTGCTGTTTGAGTCTCTTGTACATTTATATATCTGCAGAAGAAAGATATTTTCTCTAAAAAACAGTTTGTACGTTCTCGGACAAAAGGTCACTTTATACAAAGTCATGCTAATGATCTTTTTAGTAAAGATGTTAACCTGAAAATGGAGTAATGGATGGAAGTAAACCCGATTCAAGAGAAACTTCAGATAAATATTAATCTACTCTTTTGGGAAAAGACAGTCCAAAGTTTAATTTATTTTTCATGGACTACTGGTTTCCTGTGCACTGCTAGTGTTTTCTTTAGTTTTCTAAGATTTATCATCTCCACAAATGGGATTAAACTTTAGTGGCCACGTATTAACATTAACTAATAACAAATGTTTCAATTGTTTTGCAAAACACAAAGGATAAGTCCCCGTTCACACTAAGGCGACCTGTGAGGTGACCTGGTCACCTCACAGGTCGCCGTAGGTCGCCTTCCATAGGGAAGCTGCGGACCCGTTCTAATAGGAGCGACACAAGTCGCTCCGGCTTAGAAAAAGGGTCCGGAGCTTCTTTGGGGCGACCCGGAGGCGACCGCCATAGACTTCAATGTTATGAAGTCCGTGGCGGCTGCTCCGAGGTCGCGGCGCGCTGCTCGCACCGCGACCTCGGAGGTCGCCCCGGGAGGTCGGATCGCGGCAATGTGAACGGGGCCTAAATCTAAAATGTACTTCTTTAAAAAGCTGATAAGTGTTTTATAAAACATACAATATATTAGAGTAAAATTATATATCGGCCTTTTTTTAATCAATGTTTATTCATGTAGAAAAAGAAAATATCATTTATTCTGCAGTAATTATAGAGGTAAGCCCTATTTTAATAACACTGATTTTCTTGTTCAAAAGTTTTATTGAATATCAGAGGTAAGACACAGACAGTAATCATTTTGCAACATATAGCTGTACACATAGACAAGCGCAAAGTTTGTGCCTGGACACACCCTGATCCTCTGGTTGGCAACTCGTCAATTGTGATCCACCCATCAATCGCCTGCAGGTGACAGGTAAACCGTGATCCTTACTTTCTAACCCCCAGAAACCGGACAAGAGGCGGGGGGGGGGGGGATGTAAGTTAGTGGAACCTATCTGTATTTCCCTTCTGCAGCAGCTGAAAGTAGGCTTCTCCTCCTCTCCCTCTCACCGACATTTAGCTGCCACAGGAGGAAAATACAGGGGATCGTTACTAATATATGCCACCTCTGCCACCCCTACTGTCCCTGTTCCTCTTCTTTCTGCTGCCCGGGTCCCTCTGTGTGCTCCCTTGCTCTCCCCTCCCCCCATTGTTTCAGGATTTACTGGCCTCTTTCAGGGGAAGAAGCCTGTAAATATGTCACAAACGCATATGTGTTGGAGCGCTGTGGTGCACAAACTAATGCAATAGGCTGTGCACACCTATGGCTGTACAACCCCATGGCGTGTATAGTACAACAACAATGAACCAATTTCAGTATGATTTTAAGGATGTGTTGTGCACGTTACAGTGAATATACATATAAAGGGAACAGTCAACTCATTAACCAAGACTTGGCTTTAATGAGGCAAAGTCAAAAACTTTTCCAAAAATGGTGGTTGTTTGGTTGCCATAAAGACTGGCAATATAAGTTTAAATTGTGCAATAGTGAGATCTGGGAGTGTTTGTTCCCTAGAGTCGGGGTGGTATCAGGAAAGAAATTGGTGCCCAGGAGGTCAGAGATAATGTGACCAATTTTAGCCCTGAAGATGACAGTGGGGCAAGTCCACCATATATACAGTACATGAAACCCCACTTACGGACATCCTTGTAAGAGGATTGATAGCTGGGGACAAACTTATTTTTTTCTATTTTTGCTGGTACTAAATATATTTGTTATTTGTTTCTACGGAGAAATGCTCATGGAACTAGACTTTGTTGAAGCCCATGTTTGGTCCCAGTCTTCCTCCTCAAGAGTAACACCAAGGTCAGCTGTCCATTTGTGGGCACATGGTAATAGTGGTGGGGGGAGTGGGTTTGTGGAGGCCAATTCAGGAATTATGGTGAAGAATACCAAGTAAATTACTACAGGGGCATAAGAATCCCCTAGACGATACTGCGCAGATGTGATTGTGGTCTGACTTTCCAAGTGCTTGTATAGGAAAGTCTGTATTTTATAGGTGTTAAAAGGTTTCAGATATTTGAGGGGTGAACCATTTCTATATGGACTGAAAATGTTTTATGTTACTGGATCCTTGAAGTGAGTGCATTTAAGTTATACCAGATTTATTCCAGGTTTAAAACATCGCCCAGGTAAAAAAGTTTGCAGGGAAAAGAGAAGTGGCGCAAATGGGGGGGGGGGGGGAGTAGCCCATTTGTTTGCTTTACTGAGTTCCAAAGTCTGAGCGAATACATTTTCTGTAGGTTGGGTTTGGCATAATATGTTATCTATAGATAGCAGGTCAGTCAACTGCTTCAGTACTAACCCAGATCATTCAAAAGTGGTTTGATAATTAGTTAACTATCCTAGTTGTAAGACTTGGTTGTACTTTGAACAATTCAGATGTCCCAGGCCTTTATGTAATCTGAGACAAATTAGCTTTGGCCAATCTGGGTTTAATAAACACCCATAGGAAAAAAAGAGCTCTTCTCTGTAGGATGCATAGGTAGTATCATTGTGACTTCTGTTAGTCACCATACTCAGGAAATTTGGTGCATAGACCAGGCAGATAAGAGGTTATTTAACATTTTAACTGTTTACATTGGGGTAGTTAGCCCAGAAGAGAGAATCATCATTTTTGGTCAAGTGAACTCCAAGGTAGGGTAGTGATTAAAAGGGAATAAGGTTTGCATAACAGTAGGGTCATGCAAAGGAAGGGATATGATGAGGGCAGGGCCGGACTGGGAATAAAAACCAGCCCTGGAAATAATTTCATACCAGCCTCATAGGCATTATTATACCGGCCCAACAGCATAGCGTCATTATTTTCTTGTTCCTATAAGGGAAAATCATGCATTTTAAAGCACATGTGAAGCGTGTATTATATGTAGATAAGACAGATATGAAATCACATAGGGTTTTAGATATAGATATATAGATAGATAGAGATAGATATAGATAGATATAGATACATACAGATACATACATACTGTACATAAGAGCAAATTCCAGTTAAAAGTGGAGCAATTATCAAGAACAGTCCACTTATTGCGATGGTGATATATTACCAGAATAAAAAATAATCAAAGTCTGGCAGCGGTGGTGATGAGGGAGGTGGGATTGGTGGCAGCGGTGGTGGTGATGAGGAAGGTGGGATCGGTGGCAGCGGTGGTGGTGGTGGTGAGGGGGGTGGGATCAGTGGCTGCGGTGGTGAGGGGGGTGGGATCGGTGGCTGCAGTGGGGGTGGTGGCGAGGGGGGTGGGATCAGTGGCAGCGGTGATGATGGTGAGGGGGGGAGGGATCGGTGGCTGCGGTGGTGGTGGTGAGGGGGGTGGGATCGGTGGCTGCAGTGGGGGTGGTGGTGAGGGGGGTGGGATCAGTGGCAGCGATGGTGGTGATGTAGGGGGTGGGATCTGTGGCAGTGGTGGTGGTGAGGGGGGTGGCTGGGAGGGGGCAGTGGAGAGCAGTATGGGGGGGCAGCATGATGGGAGGGGGACAATGGAGGACAGTATGGGGGGAGCGGGACAGTATGGGGCGGGGGGAGCAGAGTGACAGTCAGTTGGACACCTGGAACACTATACTTGCTGGGCAGTGTATTTCCTTACACTTTGCTGTGGCAGAGATTGTGTTGGTATCTACTTGAGTGGCCTCGGGGCAGAGAGCATTTCTCCTACCTGACCAGCGGCAGGAACAGCTTTGACCGCCCCCCAGCTCCGCCCACAGCTCCGGCTAAGGCAAGCGATGTCCAAAGTTGACAGAGGACCTGTGCGGGCCCCCTGCAGGCTTCTTTAATTACGCCCCTGTGTCATACACAAGAAGGGGAGGAGGGAGAAGAGGACTTTGATGCTGCTCCCCTCTGTCTCAGCTCACGGCGCACCGTCCCGTTCTTCTGTGCACCCGGCCACCCCCACGCCGCCCGGGATTGGTCCTGGCCACCGCAGCAGCTGCCCACAGTCCAAAGCGGCCCCAGGGCAGGCAGCCTACCGGGAAATTTCCCAGTATCCCAGTAGGCCAGTCCGGTCCTGGATGAGGGTCTTAGACTGATTAACTTTTAGTCCAGAAATTCGCACAAAAACCTTTACTGTGTGGAGAAGGTTGGGAATAGAGCTGTGTCAGGAGGTTACAAAAAGAATCACATCATTCGCAAACAGACTGAGTTTATGTTGCTGACCAGCTCAATTGACCCATTCATATCAAGCTGTGCGAAGAGCTCAATTGCCAGAGCAAATACAACTTACCGTAGTGCCCCCAGGTCCCCGGGAGACCATAGCCCCCAACTCCCACAGTGTCTCTGGCCTGCTGCAGAGGTTCCAAGCCTCCTACAGTGCCTACAACAGTATCCCACAGTGCACCCCAGCCTCCTGCAATGCCCTCCAGTCTCTCAGAGTGCTCCTGCAAAACCCCAGCCTCCTGGAGAGTCCTTCCAGAGATCCTGTCCTCCACAATTGTTCCAGCCCCTTCCAGAGCCCTCTATCGCCACAGTGCCACAGTCTTCTGCATCCCTGCATCTCTGAATCCCTCAACCCTCTTCAGAATCCCCAAACCACCACAGTGACACCCAGCCTCATACAGAGCCTTCTAGTCTCTCAGCCCAATCCAGAGTGTCTAGCACCCTTCAAAGCCCCTATATTTTACCTCCCATTGACACCCAACATCTGACCATATTTTTTTCCCATTGTCTACCTCCTACTGATTACCAAATAGGGCCAATATGAGGAGAAAGGGTGGGCATGAGGGACAGCTGTGAGTAAATCATGTTTTGACTTAAATAACCTGATTTTATTTTAAAATGGTTTAAAATATTTTCCTGTGTTCAATGGACACTGAGGAACATTTATAAAGCAAATTGGAATCAAGAGTAGTCTTAAAGCAGGCTGCCTTTCCTTCAGCAGAGTCCATGGGACAACTTTACAGACATGTGCATCTGTATTCCCGGGCAGCCAAATGCAATCATTTTCAAAGTTCAGGAACAGATTTATTACTGAAGATAAGATAGATTTACACTCTAAACTTATGTGTCAGGGCCTAGGTTTGAACTTGGGACCTCTGCTGTATCTGCTGGTAACTCTTCTTGCTCAGTCACCCATGATGCTTGACAGTGCCCTACCAGATTGCTTAGACAACCTTGCGTTATGTATTATTTCTCTTGAAACGTCTGCACTGATATTGGTACATCCCTATCCTGAACTACCTTTTATTGTGGAAGTGGATGCTTCAGACACTGCTGTGGGAGCTATCCTTTCTCAGCGAAAAAAAAAAAAGATGCAGCTTCATCCTTGTTCTTCTTTCTCTCATTTAATGTCTTCAACCGAATGGAATTCTGACATTGGGAATAAAGAGTCGCTGGCAATTAAGGAAACATTTTTCGAGCTTAGGCATCTGTTGGAAAGGGCTAATCATCCTGTAACTATTCTCACTGATAATTTGGAATGAAAATTTTGAAATAATTCATTCTATCAAGAGATTGTCTTCTAGACAACCAAGGTTGTCTTTATTCTTTACCAGGTTAACTTTTATTATGTCGTAATGACCTGTGAAGGAATGGTAAGGCCGATGCCTTATCAAGGATATTGTCTGAACCTCTCCAGGAAGGCAACTCCTGCCTCAAAACAAATTTCCTGGGAACAACAAAATCCAAGATACTCTCGAGTCTCCTCAGAGGGGTATGAGAATGACGCATTCCTCAATCATTCTACTAAGGACATTAACCCTTAGAACAAGAATGGCTTTTGGACTCAAGCACATTGTCTCTATGAACCTGAATCTGCTTAGGTTGAAGCCCTCAGGTCGGTTTATGACTCCAAACTTTCTGGGCATTTTGGGTTTTCTAAGACCAGAGAACTTTTATTATGTTACTTTCGGTGGCCTGGTTACAAGAAACATGTCAAAAGCTATGTAGCCTTCTGCCTGATCTGTGCACACAATAAGACACCCAAAGCTTTTCCTTTTGGGTTGTGACAGCCTCTACTTGTCAAGATCAAGATCATGGGGGTTAATTTCTATGATCTTATGTGGTCTATCTTCCTCCTCTCGAAAAAGCTGACTACTATTTTGTTAATTGTCAACCGTCTCACCAAGATGGCTCATTTTTTACCTGTTACCTTCTGCTGAACAAACTGCATAGTTGATGGTTTGAGAAGCCTTTAAACTACGTGGAATTCCTATTGATGTGGTGTCTGACAAAGGAGGACAGTTTACTTCAAAATTTTGGAAACGTTTTTGCTCAGCTTTAGGTGAAAATGTTATTCTTTACTCCACTTTTTCATTCTCAATCTATTGGTCAGGCTGAGAGAACTTTGGAGCAGTACTTGTCAGTTATCTTCAGGATGACTGGGTGGACTATCTCCCTTGGGCAGTTTGCTTATAACAATTTTAAACAAAGCTCCACTTCTCAAATTCCTTTTTACTTAAACCCCGGGTATCATCCAGTTTTTATTCCTGATCTCCCTATCTCAACTCCATCGCAGATCACTTCCTACACTTCATGTGGGTTACAAAGTTTGACTATCTACCGAAAAGTTCCATCTGCTAAATTGGGCTAAAAGTTTGTGGGACCTTTTCAGATTTCTGCTCAAATCGACCTGGTCACCTTTCACTTAAAACTCCCTCACAGTATGAAGATGCAACCGGTTATTCACATATCACTACTAAAACCATTTCATAAAAATCTGTTTTTCTGGAACAATTCTTCCACCTCCTCAACCTATTAAAGTACAGTGTGAAGAAGATATTGTGGTGGAGAAAATTCCTGATTCCAGACTCTTTAAGAACAAATGGGAAGAATATAGGCCAGAGGAAATTTCTTGAGCCTGAGGAGAACATTCTTTCCTCAAGTTTAAAGGAGATGTACAGCCAAAGCTCCTATGGATTACAGGAGTGCAGTTCGTTCTGCATGCCTGTGACCTGTTTTCAGCAGAGAGCAGGTTGACATCACAGAAGTCAGTCTAGGCACCGCGTCATCCTAACAATGAAAGTCAGGATCCGCCAGGTGCCTGGAGCGACACCGGGCTCAGCCTCTCAGGGAGCCGCTAAGAGCCTGAGATGTCCGCTCCACCCCCTCCATAACCCAGTGCTTCAATTATCGAGGAGGGGGCAGAGCAGAGAGCTGCTGTGGTGCGGTGTTCGATCCCTCAGTTCTCAGTATAGAGGCGCCGTGGGACACATGCAACATCGGAGCGATACTGCATCCACCTAGGTAAGTATGACTGGGGAAAAAAAGAGAACCCCATACTTCTCTTTTACCAGACAATTCCATCAGAGGTTTCCTTACAAACCTGGCCTTAAGACATCCAGGGAGGAGGAAAATACTGCCAGGGACTGGGTCTTAGCCCAGGACCTCTGCTGTGTCTGGCGGTAACTCTTCTTGCTGAGCCAGTTGAGATGCTGGACAGTACCCTGCCTGATTGCTTAGACAGCCTTGCCTTATGTCTTGTTTCCCTTGACCCATTTGCTCCTTCAATGTACTTCTTATCTTAGCCATACCTTTGCACTTCCTGTTTGCCAGATTTGTTTGCTCTCTCCAGTAAACATGTCACTCATGCAGCTGTCTGTATCTTTACTACCACTCATTACTGACATTTGACTTGTTCCTCGGCTACACTTCTGCTTGATCCCAACCTACAATACAAATGCACATGTCTGTAAACCTGTCACAGAGACTTTGCTGAATGAGACGCAGTCTGGTTTGCAACTAATGGTGTCGCTAATTTGCTTGACAAATGTCCCCTACAGTCTCTTCTGCAGTAAAGGATTCTTAGCTCCACGTTCACAATCTTCTTAACTGCATTTGTGTACACTGTCAGTACATGAGCACCTGTAGATTATGTGAACTCCCACACATGCATGAGAGTTACGTCATCCTGGCATGGCCAATCATGATAGCTGAATATTGGGAATCTGGAAGAAGTCAGTGCTAGGGAGGGGACTCTCATACCGTATGTTGCATAGCTGGAAGGGAGGTGAGTTAAGTATAGCTCTTCCTTAACATTGGCAAGCTTCATACGGTTAAATACTTTTTTCCAAAAAGGAAAACAAGCTGTTTCTGCAACTGCTTAAAAAGTGTTAGCTGAAGTTAGACTTTATTTTGTTTGTCACCTTTCTAAAGTATATTTAAATCTACAATTCCATCTAACACTATCCTATTCATAGGTTGACAATGCTGTTGTCCCAGGGTAGCTACATTGTTCCTCTATAGACAGAATGGAGGAATAATTGATGTCACTCTAAAGCCCAGTACACATGGGCCGAATGTCTGGTGACATCGGCTGGTTCAATAAAAACCGGATGACATTTGGCCCATGTGTATGGCAGCTGGTTGGCTGGCTTCTGTCAGGCGTGCATGATTGCAAACCAGCAACTGACTGGCTCCAGATCAGCACTCTCAGCCAATGGCTGAGAGTGCTGACTTTAGTATTCTGATGGGGGGTCGTCCATCTGTCAGAACACAACAGCTCAGTGGGGAAAATCGCTGTACTAACATCAAATATCATTACATTACTCAACCAGCAATGTGAGATGGAAAAAATGATGGCTACTATAAGTTCGGCAAAGAAAATATTTGTAGCTAGATGGAATCCACTGTTGAATAATCTAAGATGTATGGTAACAATGGATTAGATATGGTACGTCTGTTAATGTAAGGATTGGTTAGCAGTAATTTATTGATCATGAGGTAAAACGTGAATGTGATATGGGGAATAAGTCTCTCCTTTATTATAAGATCGACGTCTAGTGACGATAGATCGAAGATAATGAGCATATACCCCATTGGTTGACGATTAAACTGAGTTGGATGGAAGGTTCCCTCTTTCCTATTTCTCTCCTTGTCCTTTCCTTCCCCCCCCCCCACCCCCTTCTTTTTTTTTTTTTTGTGTTGTAGGTAAAATGTTATGATCAATAACTTTATTGCAACATTTTATTTTGATATTTTGTTGTTTTGTTTTTTGTGTATGTGTATTACTATTTTGTGGAAAATTATAATAAAAGATATTGAAAAATAAATTGTTAGTACAGCGGCTCTGACCAGAGCTGGCAGGTTTTTTTTTCATTCAACCCATGGTGTGTTACTGACTGGATCACCAGGCAAAAATAAAGGAAAGAGAAACCTTAAAATATATCTAATGCAGCAACAACATTTAGGGACCGGTAAGTCCCAATATAACTTTTTTGGTTTTTGGGTTTAGATACACATAAAAACGAAAGTTGTGGCTAAGCAGTGTCCTAAAAAAAAAATCTATATGCTTTAGACAGTTGAAACACTTTTTGATGATGCATGGGCCCTACTTTACTGTAGCCTCATGGTTGTATATCTGCAGTGTGAGATCAACTAAGGCACACTCTGTCCATTCCTGTCTCTGAACATTGTAATCTTATGAGGTTTGGAGTGAGAGCTGATGACCTGACAGCACTTTCGTTTTTATCCATTCCTTCTGGTTCAGAAGTCCAGCTGAAAGCCTTTTTGCCTGATTCAGATCTCAGTTGTGACATGCTGAGAAGGAGTAGCCACACATGGATCCTCATTTCTTATTCTTCCTCATGTGCCTAAAAGTTTGGGACATAAAAATCCAATTAAGAAAGGGTAATTTTTACAGAAAAAAATTACAATGACCATGTATGTCCAATATTAGTCTATACAATACCTAGCTGAGTTTTTCTTTAAAACATACAGTATGTATTTTCTGAATGCTGCATGCTGCTTACTGGGAGAACGGAACCATCCTCGTGTTTCTCTATATTAAAATATGCTTTCTCCACTATCATTTTGTAAAGTTAAAAAGACCCCACACTGAGCTTTCATGAAGAGAAACATGGAGCCTGTGCGGGAAGTCTTTGGGTTTGTGTAATTTCACTACAAAGCCATACATTTTCCTTTTTAATGATCATTTTCCTGTGATGGTAAGTAAACACACAACCGTCAATGCATGCTGAAATGTATTCAACATGGGCATGGAGAAAGTGACATCTTGGCCCTAACTAGGAAGGTTGCCAACATACCAGAACCAGTAGACAAATCAGAATATAAAAGGCTATATAAAAGCTAGGAGACAAAAAGTGCCAATCAATTACCATGGAAACCAGACACTTAGAGCTTGAGAAGACAATGTCATATGAGACTTCGCGCAGAGGCTGTGGTACAGGCTCGCCAACATAGAAACTCATGCCTAACATCATTTAACCTGCTGATAACAGACATCAACAGAACACAATACATCATAAAATATATTTACTATATAAAATGTGGCATACAGAAAATATGATCCATAACATATATTGGCAAGTTAAGAAAGCTTTGCTCCTCTTGGCCCTGATATGGGGATGATGATGTAGGGAATGGAAGGTGGTCATTGTAATTCCTTCTTTGACCACTAGATTACCCCATAGCCAGGAGTCTTAGGATTTGGTAGGACTAAATACCTGGCTACCCCTGCCAATATAGGGGCACTGTGGGAAAATGGACATTGGATATACTGTATAGAGTGTTGGCAGGGGTTCCTGTGGGTGGACTTGACCAGATCAACATGTAGACAGCTGGACCTCACTCGATTAGCTTTTTCTTAGGGGAAGTCTGAAGGAGTGGAAGGACTGCATTAATTTTTAGGACTGCTTTCATTCCCCCTATCATGAGATGCCAGACACATCTTTCTGAATTAGGCTGAACTGTCTGTAACTGCAGAATGTGTGCCACCACACCAAGGGATAGCTGAAGTGTGTAAATGCACTGTCTTCTATTGACACAGTAAATAGTCAAAAAGGCTTTTATTGGTGTAGACGCCTCATTCCTCCAATTTTTATATATATGGAAAGGTCTTTTGGAAATTACACTTGTGTCCAAGAGGCAGAGCAGAGTCTATTGGTGCAAGTCCGGAAACAGGTATGTAGCACCCTCCAAGGTAGGAGCTAGGGTAAATAGATAGACAATAGTGTCGTCTCCTGCTTACCAGGATATCGATGGGTAAAACATATTATCTTGTCTGCTTAACAGAAAGCTGCAATTGTATATTGGATGTATCCTGTGTCACTGACAGTGCTGCTGCTACTGTTGTGATTGGCTCCTCTGTATCACTTGGCAGCTTTGGAAAGTGCTTGATGAACAGGAGAGACCCATGCAATGCAGCAGCGTGATTATGAATGCCCTTTCAGCCAATTACAGGGAGTGGTGCCCCTAAGCATTCTGGGTGCTGGCATATATACTGTATATATTTGGTGAGCACATGGAATCTGGGTCTTTCTCCAGAGAGAGAGGTCCAGATGGGGAGGCTGCCATGTGGTCTCAGGTAGTCGACCTGAGGGCCTGAACAGTGTATGCTGAAACCCAGGGTTCTCATGAGAGCCTTACTGAGGGAGGATGTCCATGGATCCTGTCTGGTATCATGGAGGCAGCTGGCCTGGGACTAGGGCCTTACAGGTACAGACCCATAAAGGTATCCTAGGGACTGGTGCTGCTAAATCCCCTCTGGGTGCTAAAAGTCAGCTGCTGGGTGTACTATACCCATATTACCTACCCCCCCTTCTCCTATCCAAGTTCCTAAACTAAGATAAAAACAACAAAAAAAATCCCTAGACTGATTACTGAAGTAATGAGCAGAAGTTTTGCACCTGGCTGTGGGAAATACTGTGTGCCTGGCTGCAGGTCAGAAACATGGGGATATCTGGGAAAATATAAGCAGCTCCTACGGGGGTAGTGCTACAGGTGTACAAAGGGCTGCCAACAGGTACTAGTTAGTTCAGGTCAGTTTGCGCCACCGGCTAACTCTACATAAAAGAGAGCATGCTAGTTCTACCTTGCTTGGCCCCTGCCTATAGTATGCTGCCAAGACCAGGTCAAGGCCTGGGTCAACATTGAATTCAATGGAGGCATAATATAAAGATGTGATCAAATTGCACTTACATTGGTGTTCTGTGGGAGAAGAGCCCCCTACATTGGTGTTTAGTGGGAGAAGAGCCCCCTATTATTTGTGCTTAGTGGAAGAAGGTCCTTCTTAGACTGGTGTCCAGTGAAACAAGGGCCTCCTTGCATTGGCATTCAGTGGGAGAAGGGCCTCCTTATATTTGTATTTAGCGGTAGAAGGCCTTCCCCCATTAATGGTGTTCAGTAGAAGAAGGTCCTCCTTGCACTGGTGTTCAATGAGAGAAGGACCTCTTATTATTTGTGTTCAGTGGAAGAAGGACCTGCTTACACTGGTGTTCAGTGGGAGAAGGGCCTTCTATTAATGTTGTTCAGTGGGAGAAAACTCCTTACACTAGTGTTCAGTGGGAGAAGGGCCTCTAATTATTAGCATTCAGGGGAAGAAGGGCATCCTTATACTTGTATTTACAGTGGGGATCGAAAGTTTGGGCACCCCAGGTATAAAAATTGTATTAATGTGCATAAAGAAGCCAAGGAAAAATGGAAAAATCTCCAAAAGGCATCAAATTACAGATTAGACATTCTTATAATATGTCATCAAAAGTTTGATTTTATTTCCATCATTGACACTTTCAAAATTACAGAAAACAAAAAAATGGTGTCTGCAAAAGTTTGGGCACCCTGCAGAATTTATAGCATGCACTGCCCCCTTTGCAAGGCTGAGACCTGCCAGTGTCATGGATTGTTCTCAATCATCGTCTGGGAAGACCAGGTGATGTCAATCTCAAAGGTTTTAAATGCCCAGACTCATCTGACCTTGCCCCAACAATCAGCACCATGGGATCTTCTAAGCAGTTGTCTAGAAAACAAACTGAAAATAGTTGACGCTCACAAAGCTGGAGAAGTCTATAAGAAGATAGCAAAATGTTTTCAGATGTCAATATCCTCTGTTCGGAATTTAATTAAGAAATGGCAGTCATCAGGAACAGTGAAAGTTAAAGCAAGATCTGGAAGACCAAGAAAAATATCAGACAGAAGCTCGCAGGATTGTGAGAAAAACAATTCAAAACCCACGTTTGACTGCACGATCCCTCCAGAAAGATCTGGCAGACACTGGAGTTGTGGTACACAATTCCACTATAAAGAGATACTTGTACAAATATGGTCTTCATGGAAGAGTCATCAGAAGAAAACCTCTTCTATGTCCTCACCACAAAAATCAGCGTTTGAACTTTGCAAATGAACATATAGACAAGCCTGATGCATTTTGGAAACAAGTTCTGTGGGCCGATGAGGTTAAAATTTAACTTTTTGGCCAGAATGAGCAAAGGTACGTTTAGAGAAGAAGGGGCACAGAATTTAATGAAAAGAACCTCTGTCCAACTGTTAAGCATGGGGGTGGATCAATCATGCTTTGGGGTTATATTGCAGCCAGTGGCACAGGGAACATCAAACGAGTAGAAGGAAAAATGGATTCAATAAAATTTCAGCAAATTTTGGATGGTAACTTGATGCCATCTGTGAAAAAGCTGAAGTTAAAGCTTCTACAAATGGATAAGGATCCTAAACACACCTCGAAATCCACGGAGGATTACATCAAGAGGCGTAAACTGAAGGTTTTGCCATGGCCTTCACAATCTCCTGACCTCAACATAATTGAACATCTATGGATAGACCTTAAAAGAGCAGTGCATGACATACAGCCCAGAAATCTCAAAGGACTGGAAGACTTTTGTAAGGAAGAATGGGCAAACCTACCTCAAACAAAAATTGAGACTCTTGGCTGGCTACAAAAAGCGTTTACAAGCTGTGATACTTGCCAAAGGGGGCAGTACAAGATATTAACTCTGCAGGGTGCCCAAACTTTTGCAGACGCCATTTTTTTGTTTTCTGTTATTTTGAAAGTGTAAATGATGGGAATAAAATCTAACTTTTGTTGACATATTATAAGAATGTCTAATCTGTAATTTGATGCCTTTTGGAGATTTTTCCATCTTTCCTTGCCTTCTTTATGCACATTAATACAAATTTTTACCTGGGGTGCCCAAACTTTCGATCCCCACGGTAATGGGAGAAGGGCCTCTTTTTATTGGAAGAGCCTTCTTAGTCGGGTCATCAGTGGGAGAAGGGCCTCCTTATGTTGTTTTTTTAGCGGAAGAAGAGCCCCCCCTATTACTAGTGTTCAGGAAAGGAAGTTCCTTCCTGCACTGGTGTTCAGTGAGAGAGGGGCTTCCAATTATTTGTGTTCAGTGGAAGAAGGTCCTCCTTACACTGTTCAGTTGGAGAAGGGCCTCTAAATATTGGTGTTCAGTGGGGGAATGGCCTGATTACACAGGTGTTCAGTGGGAGAAGGGCCTTCAATTAATGTTGTTCAGTGGGAGAAAAAACTCCTTACATTTGTATTCAGTGGAAGAAGATCCCCCTACTATTGGTGTTCAGTGGGAGAAGGGCCTCTAATTATTGGTGTTCAGTGGGAGAAGATCCCCCTACTATTGGTGTTCAGTGGGAGAAGTGCCTCTAATTATTGGTGTTCAGTGGGAGAAGGGCCTCTAATTATTGGTGTTCAGTGGGAGAAGGGCCTCTAATTATTGGTGTTCAGTGGAAGAGGAGCCCCCTACTATTGGTGTTCAGTGGGATAAGGGTCTCCTTACATTGGTATTCAGTAGGAGAAGGGACCCATATGGTTGGTGTTTATTGTGAGAAGAGCCCACTGTTGTTGGTTTTTAGGGGTTCTTTATTTTAAACATGAAATAAGGGACAAAATCTAATTCTCATGCAACTAGAACTGTATGGGCAGTATCGAGAGGAGATCCATGCAGTAAGCCCTGAAGGCAGCTGGCCTAATTTACTATATGTGCCCCGACTGATGTCCAACTACACAGGTCCAAACCAGGCAGAGGCAGCCTGTTTGTAAAGGTCCCCAGAACATCAGGGCCCCCTGTGCCTACACAGGCAGTAGATGTTGATCCCTGTAGACAAATCCTTATTTTTCTTTTACAATAGAGGCATTTAAAATAATCACCTGCACAAATAAGTTGCAGACACAAGAATTTAGTGTTGAACTAACGAATGTTTTTGTATTTGCCCTGTATGTTGCAAATAGCTAAGATGAGCCCCTTCTAAAAACCGAGCCATTACATAAACATCAGAGTTTGTTCATTAGACAACAATGTAAGCTGGATGTACAAAGAAGTGTTAAACCCCTTTCATTTAGTAGTTAGGTGCAAGAGGTACCCAGCAGGCTTCCCGGTCTCCATCTCCCTTCAGTTTCAGGCTTGTTTTTTTGTATTAAAACAACTTCAGAGATTCGGTTCTACAAAACAACTCAGCTGGTGACGTTTAGTTAGAAGGATGCTCACTGTGAAACCACGACAAGAATTCCACTAGGTTGGAAACGGTGAAACAAAGCTCAGAACAATAGGAAAACCCTTGAGTGCAAGGAATTTATCAAGAACTGTGCTCTTCCACTGACAGGAGACATAGGGGAGAGAGAGGGAAGAGTTGATGGCTTAGACTAGCTGGGGGAGTTAGGCAGAGTGTGTGTCCCCCCTCTTCTTTGTTATTCCTAAAGTGCCAAAACTCATTGAATATTCTAATTGCCCCTAAATGCTTCTTGTGTCTTGACCCTGGTGCTGTGTCATTCCAGTTCCCTAAGCAGCCCTGAACATGGATTAATCATCTGTACAGATTCCACACACTCTGCAACTCTTTGTCTTTCCCACACTAAGCACTCAAAGGTCATTTTATTATGAAGGGTTATTTTTAATGTGATATAAATAATTGATTTTCATTTAAAAAAAAAAAACATTTTAGTTCTGATGAAAGTCCTTTTTTATACCATTTCCGATTAAATTGGAAAAGATTAAAAAAATATATTAGTCACTTTAACCACTTAAGCCCCAGAAGATTTTACCCCCTTCCTGACCAGGCTCTATTTTGCGATTCGGCACTGCGTGACTTTAACGGATAATTGCGCGGTCGTGCGGCGCTGTACCTGAACGAATTTGACGTCCTTTTTTTTCCCACAAACAGAGCTTTCTTTTGGTGGTATTTGATCACCTGTGCGATTTTTTTTTATTTTTTTTTGATCATGCGCTATAAACAAAAAAAGCGTCAATTTTGCAAAAATAACAATATTTTTCACATTTTTTTTAATATGAAATTCCCCCCAAAAAAATGAAAAAAATCAAAATGTTTTAACATTTTTGGCCAATTTGTTTTCTGCTACATATGTTTGGTAAGAAAAAATCGCAATAAGCGTATTTTGATTGGTTTGCGCAAAAGTTATTGCGTTTACTAAGGGAAAGATTTTTGTCATTTTTGTTGTTTTTTTTTTTTTTTTTTTTTTTTTGAGTAATGGCGGCGATCTGCGATTTTTTTTTTTTTTTTTTTTTTTTTTTTTTTGCGGGACTGCGACATTGCGGCGGAAAGATCGGACCCTTGACTGACATTTTTGACACTTTTGGGGATAC
This sequence comes from Pelophylax lessonae, assembly GCF_965119305.1. Classification (NCBI taxonomy): domain Eukaryota; kingdom Metazoa; phylum Chordata; class Amphibia; order Anura; family Ranidae; genus Pelophylax; species Pelophylax lessonae. The sequence continues at coordinate 260,636,448 of NC_138773.1, read as the reverse complement.
CAGTGACATTACTACAGTAATCAGTGCTATAAATATGCACGGTTACTGTAAAAATGACACTGGCAGGGAAGGGGTTAACTTTATTAGTGATGCATTGGCTAAGTGTGTCCCTAGGGGCATGCTTCTTACTGTGCAGGGATGTGGCTTTTCATGTAACAGCAGAGATCTACGATCCTACATAGCAGGACCGTATGATCTCTGCTGTTACACAGGGGAGAATGACAGGCGGCTTTGTTTACATTAGCCGCCTGCCTTTCTCCCTCTGTAACTGACGATCGCGAGTGACTGGCGGACATCGGGTCTGCCGGTCACTCGCGCGGAGGTGTCCGTGAACGAGCGGGGGCGGGAGCGCGCCTCCGGCGGCGCGCGCTCGCCCCCTATTGGCTCACAGGCGAGTGACATACCCATACATCACTTTGCCTGCACGGGGCTGACCGCCGCAGTATATGTACTTGCGGCGGTCAGCAAGCGGTTAAAAAAATAATTTAACAACCAAAGGAGATATTCAGACCAGTCCAGTTGCTTCTTTCTTAACCCTGGTTTACACCAATACGGCTTTGAAATCATGCTACTTCAGTGCGATCTCAAAGCGGCAGATCAGTGCGATTTGGATCCTCAATTTCATTGCAGCTTGCGACTTTGTTTAACAGAAACATACATATTCGCCAGCACACCAAGGATCTTGCACAGCAGTCCAAAAAAACTTTTTATTGCAAAAGGATCACATCAGGATAGGTGCAACGTTTCGGAGTCACACAGGACTCCTTCATCACATGCCTGACGAAGGGGGTCCTGCGTGACTCGGAAACGTTGCACCTATCCTGATGTGATCCTTTTGCAATAAAAAGTTTTTTTGGACTGCTGTGCAAGATCCTTGGTGTGCTGGCGAATATGTATGTATCTGTGATAGATCCAGTGTCCAGCTGGTGATTGCTGCAGCACCCACAACTGCTGTGCCTATATCCAGGAAGGTGTGCGATGGGGATATAAACTATTCTTCGATTAACAGAAGTCTTTGCAAGTTGCAACAAATAGCAGAAAAGTAGTGCAGGAACCTTTCTCAAAGTTGCTGTGACTTGAGTCGCAACAATTTGATCGGTTCCAATGCTGAAAAGAGGGTGCGTCTTGTCATGTGATTTTGAACTGTCAAATCGCAAGACCAATCGCACCGGTGTGAATAAGGGATCATGTGTATGGTCACATTTGTGGCCATATCAGGCCAAAAAATATTAACTATGGTTTAAAAATGTTATTGAAGTAGGTATTAAAGTGTTCGTAAAGATTTTTTTTTTTCCAGTTAAAAATAACAGTCATGTTATACTCACCTCTGTGCAGTTGGTTTTGCACAGAGCAGCCCAGATCCTCCTCTTCTCGGGTCTCTCTTCTCTTCTTGCTCTTCGGTGCTCCTGGCCCCTCCCTCCTGTTGAGAGCCCCAAAAGCAAGCAGCTTGCTATGGGGGCACCCAAGCCGAGCCACAGCTCCGTGTGTCCATTCAGACATGGAGCTGTGACCTGGCCCCGCCCCTTTCTCTCCTCATTGGCTGACTGACTTTGATTGACAGCAGCGGGAGCCAATGGCACCTGCTGCTGTCCCAGCCAAAGAGAAGGGGAGTCCAGGACAGCCAAAAGAAGAAGGGGAGGGCAAAAAGGAAGTGCCACTTAAGCGTATTATTACGTGGTAGTTCAAAACTATATAGGATGTCCTTGTAGTATGACGTCTACAGTTTGTAACTTATGTTTAACAGTCAATTTGATGTTTTTATCAAATATTTAATAACATTTCGGAATTTTATTTTCATGTGTGCTCATTCAAGTCAACCCATGCCCTTTAAAGTCCAATAATTTCAGACCCATTGTGGTTAATGAAAGAAAAACTCGGTAAGAAAAAAATTTCATGAAAAATAGATTACAGAGATTGTGGGCCGGATTTAAAGAAACTGCAGCTTCAAACCTCTATGACGTGTTTCAGTTTCGCCGCGTTCAAATCAATTAACTGGCGCTGCGGCGAATTGGCGAGTAAAACAGCAATAATGAATTCCGCCGTCAGCGGGATTCACTTACGATCGCGGCTTCGCCAATTCGCAAACTTATGTCTTCGTGCTTATAGCAGTTTCACATAGCGATGTGGGCTAGTGGATTAGTGCACACATCACATGTCTGTAATTCATCTCCCTCTGCTGTAGGTTCGAGGCTTACCATCTCCACCTACTTTTTTTATTTTCTTTTTTTGTTTATATTGCTAAAATGTAACGGATTACATCATATATATTGCTAAATAATGTTACACTCAGAAGCGCTTGCAAGCTTACACCATTTTAAGTGTTTTTTTGATCTTGTCTGTGTGTCGAATCGATCTTATGAAGGAAAGTACCAAAGGCAAGTGACCAAACCCCTACCCTAATTCAGGGCAAGATGAAACCTCACAATTTTACCATGGTCTTCTTCCCACATTCCATACAATGTTTAGTTCTTTAGCTATATGTGCTTTTTAGCCTTAACACACTCCATTTTTTCCACCATACAGCTTTATTCTGCACAATAGCTAAGTGCTTTGCAACTTCACTGCAGTTCACAACGTCATGGGTTCAAATCACATCACTACACTTGGGATCTCTTTTCACTCTCATTTTTTTAAACAGTTTTTTTAAACTATCTTGAATTTGGGGGGGGAGGGGGGTGTCCTACCCAAATTTCAAGCACATCAATGGAAACAACACAATTTTGATTTTATGAGTGTGGTCCTAGTTTTATCGAGATGCAATTCTTTACATATTTACCATGGTTCTTACAATTTCTTGACCAATAAACATAGGTGTCTGATATTGGACTCTCTCCATATTTCAACAACACAGGCCCTCATAGTCCAACACTACATTTGCCTCACACCTCAACACAACACTGTCACATCCCTACTCTACATTACAACCCCTCACATCACCAGTACAAGCAGCATGCAAAGTGCAAAACTCCGGCCTTGGCAGCTTAATGGGCCATACACTAACAATTTGTCTAGACTTTTTCCTGTAGACTTAACCAAACCATATAATAGAAGCTCAAACCTCAACACTTTCAATTTGGATGCAATCAGGCAGGCCCTTGCACTACATAGAAAATGTCAATCGGAAGGATAAAGTCTTCTCTAAATCTTACAGTGTGGATGGCCCTTTTGTCTGTAGGCACCCACACAAAACAAAAAAACACATGTTCAATTCTAATGTATTTATTTATTTGAGAATGACAGCAGAAGGAGGGATGCAGCAAAAGAATATTGTCACTCTCCAGTCCGTGTGCCTTTACAGCGCCAGACCACGATCTTTGCTCCATGGCTACGGGATTCTGATGTCTTCCACAACTTCCGGCAGAGTTCAGAATCCATTCTGCACCTCTACCAGCTCATAGGGGACAGGCATGGCAAGGTTGCTGGGCAGCTTCCAAGCCACTTTCGAAGTTCCAGGGTGTTCATGTTGGTCATTGGCCATGTGCCTTACCAAATATCCACTGACCACAAAAGAAAATGAGTGGAGTCCATCAAGGTGGGTTTCTACCACCTACACCCGCAAGCAGTACCACTCCTGGAAAAATAAAACAAAGGATAAGACATTTCATTATGAAAATCACATCTTAATGCCTGTTTGCTTCATTCTGAACTTCATTTAATTTCGACATCACGAGTGAAATAACACATTTTATGCCAACTTACACAAACCAGAAATCATTAATGTAAACATTTGAATACACACCTGTGACGCCAGACAGCCCATCACCACAGGCTTCCCATGGTACGTGCCATGATTCCAAGATGTTGATGTTCTGGAAAATTACAACACCATAAGATACCAAGCAGCCGTTCATGTTATCAATAACTACACAGGTGGCATAGACACAAATAAACACCTGCCAGCTCTTCTCAGCCCTTTACACTATTCACAATACCAACATGTTTATGGTTAGAGGTGCATGTTTTTGCTCAAGTAACACAATTTTACCAATGTTGACTACACTTTATCTACAATGGCAAGTGTCATTGGCAGATGATAATCACCCTCTGTCTCCCTGTGAGTGGCACCTCTGCTAACTAGCTAATTAATACACATGCCCTATCTTGACCGGTTACAGTACTTACATGTAAAGTGGCTAGCAACCAGGGTATTCCGGGTGGCCATACCGGCAGCGGTGCTCCGCCGCCTGGGGGCCGCCGGCTGACGGACCTCTGGCTCCCTCTCCTCCGTCAGCTCCCAAGAATCATCCCGGGCAACGCACATGTTGTGCAACACGCAGCACGCCAGGATGATCTTGGAAGCCTTTGTAGGAGAGTACAGGAGTTCACCCCCAGGCCGGGCCAAGCAGAGAAACCGGGACTTGAGAAGACCTATGGTCAACTCAATGATACTCCGGCTTCTCCGCAAGGCCCTGTTGTAATTCCTCTCTGCTGGGCCCTGGGGGTACCTGATTGGAGCCATCAGCCACGTCAGCTGCGGGTAACCAGCATCCCCTGAAAAATAAGAAAAATATACATTAGTTCTTCCTATCATGTGACTTTAGATGACTCCTCAAAATGGGAGACAATTAGGCATTTTACTAAACAACCTGCTCGTCTGTTTGCAAAAAATCATATGAAACATCTCAACTCTGTCTAACTGCCTAAATCACTAATACAAATGGGAAAAAGGACACACAAAGTGGTGGGTTTCTCTTGCAAGTTACAACTTGGCCCCTATTTTGTTCCTATTACATTAGCCTAGGTCTTACTTCTGGAATATATCTGCAACTAGAGTGAGGAAACCAATATTGACTCACTTATGCAAAGTACTTTGGGGATATGGCAATACCATTGGAATCATTTGTAGGTTTTCTTTGGGTGGCTAGAGGACACCATTTACACATTGGTTAACCACCTTCATTGGACTCAAAGACAACTTTGCAAATCTTTCTTTTGTGAGCTGCTAAGCTGCTGATCTGGTTGTGTGTGAACAGCCTGACAACTAATAACACATCCATTTTAGGTAGGCTTTGCTTAAATCAGGGTGTACACCGATGTAGCTTATTCCTATGTCTATGTAATCTTACAGTTTATGTTGTTAAGACAAAATACTTTACCAATAAGCCACCCTTCGGGCATTTGTCCACTTTCAAACACCTCGTACAGAGTACTTGTTCTTAACATACTGGAATCATGGCACGACCCTGGGTGACCAGTGTTGACACTCATGATGCGCTGTTTGGCGTCACACACTAATTGGACGTTCACAGAGTGGTACTGCTTGCGGTTCCGGTATTCACTTTCGTGGCTCCTTGGGGGCCTAATGGCTATGTGGGTGCCATCGATTGCCCCTAGGATTTGCGGCATGTGTGCCCGCCGGTAGAAACCCAACTTGACTTCATTCCACTCATTTTCATTCTGTGGCCAGTGGATAAAATTGGGCACTATATCCACTATGGCATTAATGACCAACATGAACACCCTTGAAACTGTGGGCTGGCTAATGCCCATGATACTTCCCGAAGTGGCTTGGAAGCTGCCACGCCCTAAAATATACAAAGTGGCCAGCAATCTGGCCATGCCGGGCACCGCATGGCCGCGCTGTGTGTCCGGGTCAATTTTCTCTGCTATGAGCTGGTAGAGGTGTAGAATAGTTCCTCGCTCGAGCCGGAACTTCCTCCTGACATCAGAATCCCGCAGCTTGTCCAAATAGATCCTTGGAGCAAAAATGCGTGGCTGGCGAGGTAAGGGCACACGGACTGGAGGTGCTGCTGCTGGAGGTGCTGCTGCTGCTGCTGCTGCAGCTTCCCCACCTTCTGCTGCCTCCTGTGCCAGGGCTTCCTCAAACAAGGCACCAATAAATGCCAGCATTGCACCATCTAATGCGTCTGGGATATCGTCCTCCATTTTGAACGCGCAAATTCGCGAATGCGCAGATATATATAGAAACGGCCGCTAATTATCACACCTGTGAGCCAGCTATAAAAGGAGCACATGGCCAATATGGCTGCTGGATGTTATAGATCGATGTTTCTTATGTGCTAGCAAGACCCTGTGACCCACAACCTACATTATCTGGAGGTAAGACAATTGTATCTCTCTCTCCCAAAAAAAAGGAAGGAGACAATTTGTACTTATCTTGGGTGTGCTTAAGTTGTCTATGGTGAATCCCCTCCAACCCACAATAGCTTGGGAACCCCTCAAGTGTCTTTTAATCATTGGCAGTTGGCCCCATGTGCATGTGGTTTGGACATGTGTTTTCTCATGTTTGTTAAAGGTGTGCAGTCTAGATTTGGCATCTAAACCTGCCCCCTTACCTTCCCAGCTTCCAAAGACACCATTTTTGCTTTCCTGATAACTGTAATTTATTATGTGCACGTATGTAGGTCATGCGATTTCTCATGTATGTTTAATGTTTGCAGCCTCCTTTTGCCTATAAAGGATTACACCACCACCACCACCACCACTGTGTTTGTGCCATTAGGTAAGTGTTTGGAGGGCCTCGTGTGATTTGTACCCCTATGCGTTTTCTTATGTGTTTTTTTTTTACATTTCTTTGCAGCCTCTTCTGCTCTTTGCCACCACCACCACCACCACCACCACCACTGTGTTTGTGCCATTAGGTAAGTGTTTGGAGGGCCTCGTGTGATTTGTACCCCTATGAGTTTTCTTATGTGTTTTTTTTTTCCATTTCTTTGCAGCCTCTTCTGCTCTTTGCCACCACCACCACCACCACCACCACCACCACCACCACTGTGTTTGTGCCATTAGGTAAGTGTTTGGAGGGCCTCGTGTGATTTGTACCCCTATGCGTTTTCTTATGTGTTTTTTTTTTACATTTCTTTGCAGCCTCTTCTGCTCTTTGCCACCACCACCACCACCACCACCACCACCACTGTGTTTGTGCCATTAGGTAAGTGTTTGGAGGGCCTCGTGTGATTTGTACCCCTATGCGTTTTCTTATGTGTTTTTTTTTTACATTTCTTTGCAACCTCTTCTGCTTTTTTTGCCACCACCACCACCACCACCGTGTTTGTGCCATTAGGTAAGTGTTTGGAGGGCCTCGTGTGATTTGTACCCATATGCGTTTTCTTATGTGTTTTTTTTTTTTCCTTTTCTTTGCAGCCTCTTCTGCTCTTTGCCCACTACTACCACCACCACCACGACCAAGTCTGTTTGTGCCATTAGGTAAGTGTGTTCTGTAACTGTTCACTAATTATACTGTATATGAAGAGCAATCTGCAAATCCTGTTTTTTCTGTTTTCTCTTTTGTCATTTCAGATTTAGGAGTTTGGGGCTCTTTGCTGCTGCTGGACAGCCAGATTCTCTGCCCACCTCGTGCTCCCATGGCCCCACCCACTGGAAGGATGAGAAGGGGCAGGGTGGCCAGGGGGGCCAGGGGGGCCAGGGGGGGCAGGGGGGGCAGGGGGGGCAGGGTGGGCAGATCGTCTGGCTCTGGTGTGAGGGAGGCTCCAGCTGTATCCATGAGGGAGTCCACCATCCCCATCCCGGAGGAGGAAGCCGGGGGAGGTGTTAACACACCAAGTGGACAAGCTGGCTCTTCTGACAGTAGTCCTGGAGCGGGTCCGTCCACCAGAGTCAGCTTGTCCACATTACCCCGGCTTCCCCGTTTCACCCACAATCAGTGCTGTGCCCTGGTCCACGCCTATATGGCCAGATATCAGGCGATACATGGGACCAGGGCCGCGTCTTACTCAGTAACAGAGAAGAACAGATTGTGGGATGAAATCCGGGATGCTGTAAATGCACTGGGTGAAGCACCTCGCCACCGTGACAGTGTGCGGAAGAAGGTCAACGACATCTGTGGGTCCGTTCGGAAGAAGCTAATTGCATGGGCTGCGGAGGGTCTTTATGACCGTCAAGGTCGGCTGGATGAACGTGCACGAAGTTCTCTCTGGGATTATCAATTACCTTTCTTGAACATCATAGGACCCGATACCATCTTTCCCAGAGAGGACTTAGATTCGGATGCTTTGCACCGAGGTAGGATATTATCTTGGATGTCAATTGTGTGAGTTGTTTGGAAAAGATTAACTACTATCCTATGTGTGACATTAAGAGAATGTGATACTTGCCCTTCCAATTGTCCTTTTTTTGTTTTCCCCAACCTGCAATTTGTTCATCTGTAGCACGGATCTCAGCCCCTCCACAGCCCATGCAGCTTGGCGAACCAGACGGACTCACAGGTGTTGACATCAGTGCTGACCCTCCTCCTGGTAGGTCCAATATCATACTGTGCCAAACAATGTAGATGTTTTTTTTTTGCCAAGATAGCTCATATTGCTATGTCCTTTACAGAAGATCCGCAGCAGGGAACACACCCAGTGCAGCTAGGCCTGGAGGAAGGTGTTGGTATGTCTAGTCAAATAATGTTTTTTTGAATCTTATTAACCCCATTAACACACATGTTTTTTCTTAGGAAAGAGTGTTGCCTTTTAGATGTTTACCCTGCAAAACACAGTTGACAGCATTAATGGGTGCCGTCATTAGTAGGCAGACCAAGCCTTCTTAACCTTTGGGAGGGTTTAGCAAGTGTCCTATGAGCCCAGGAAAGCACTTTTGAATGTTTGGCCTCAATGCTTCATTCATGAAGCTAGGAGGGCAATCTGGCCATAATCATTACTGACTAAGGTTATGTACTAAACATGTTTTTTTTTTTTTGTTTTTAAAAGAACATCAGGCCCCTCTTGACGTTGCAGCTGGAGTTGGATCAGGAGCTGGCGACGATTCTGCATCCAGTGCTGTGGTATGTGATATAAGGGAACAAGGTGCACATGTAACATTTCAATGGTAGCATTGATTTTGGACTAGATGTGGCTTACATTGTGTGTGTTAAATTAGTGCTATGACATTCTGACGATGCACCAGCACAACAAGAGTTCTATCTTGAACATCAGGGAATTATGTTATAATTTGGTGTGCCACTAATGTTCCAAAAACATCCAGGATCTTTAAAGTCCGGCCCGTCTTTGATTTTCCAGGTCCAAAATCATGGGTATCGTTTGGTTGGGTTGTCCTGTAGCCGATTGATGGCAAGATTTTAGACAACATACGTAGATGTATAAAGTCATTGGTGTAGTAACAGATTTACCAAAAGCATAAACAACCTACCACACCAGGGTTAATTGGGAACACCTTCATGTTGAATCTTTTTTGCCTTTGTCATATTAGTCACACCAATATAATATGTACCCATTATCAGAAGTGTTGCTAGCTTGGATAATCTTACAATGAACAAGTACTCATTAGAAGCACATCAAACTTTTCAACGTTCTGCTTGGGGTGTTAAGTTGTCAAACTAATCTGAAATATTTAGTCATGATGTTTGATAATGATTTGGTCTATTTCTTCTGCTTTCAGGTAGCCTTAGATGCAGAGGGATTGTCACCTACCCAACTTCGTCCATCTATGCTGGATGTAGCCGAGAGGCTGCTTGATGAGTATCAGGTCCAAAATGAGTTAAGGAGGCGTACTCAGCAATCTACTGAGGCAGTACGTCTGCTCGGGCTCATACAGGAATCTGTAGCAACAATGGTACAGGTTCACCAGGATATGTTACAGGTTCAACAGGATATGCGTAACAGCTTGGTAAGTTTAGCAGACCAGCATCAACGGGATCGGCAAAGTGTTGACACTCAGGTGCTGGCCACACGCCAATGCCTGTTTGGATCTGAAGATGCCCCATTGGCAGAGCCCTCCCAAACATCTCACTCACCTGCCACTGCAGGTTGTGGTAGTGGGAGGGTAATGCCAGTGTTGGCCACTTGTCAGGCAGCTGGGGATGGGACAATTCCTCCTGTAGCCACTCCTAGCACTTCACACTCCGTTCGGACTCCCACACCCCTCAATGAGCAATCCTCCTGCACAACCTCAATGCGCACTGGTTCCACAGTACCCCTTCCACCTGACTACATTCCCTCCACACCTTTATCACTTCACTCCTCCCCAGGCCGTTCTTCTTTTTTGTCACCAATGCGACATGTCGTTTGCCCCCGCACCGTGGACCACAACAAACAATCAACCACCACTCCCCACACATCTTCACAACCCTTGCACCACCAGCAGCATCAAATAGCCTTGGAGCAGCAACGATCCCATCTCATGGTAATGGCACACGTTGCCCAAATGCTTAGGCTGACCCCAGAGCAGATGACACTATTGGCCGAACATCTTCTGTCTGGGACATTTCCAACGTTCAACACCCTGCATCATCAGCAGCCTCAGACAGAAGATATGATCCTAATGGGCCACTTGAGCACAACTCTACAGTTAACCCCAGACCAGATGGAACTCTTGGCACACCATTTGATGGCAGGAAACTTAACAATGCTCACCACACTGCTTCAGGCACGACCACCAACTTGATTTTTTGTTTTTTTGTTTAATTTGGTTTAGTTTTGTTAATGATTTACATTGGCCAATTTTTTGGGCCATTTTTTTTTTAATTTGAGGGTGGCACAATATGATTTATTATAGTGCTTCTTTTGGGGATGAAATAAAATTTTATGCAAAATGATTAGTTTGTGTTTGCTCTTTGGTTTTTTAGGAGTGTTGGTGGCCAAGTAATGGCCCTGGTTAATGTAGGCATTTATACACACGTGCTTCTCTATCTCCAAACATATGATTTCATGTAAATTTAGATAACTCAATGTTCACATAACGACCCAAGAAAAGGTCTCCCTTCAAATGTAGCTTCAAAACAAGTCTCAAGGCTAACATAAACCAAAGCCAACATACTAACAATTACAGACCACACCACTCAAGTAAACAAATACAACACAAAAGACATTCGATGTGTACACCAAAAAGAAAACTTGGGTAATAAAATAAATGTTTTAATAACACATGTGGGTGTCTACCAACTGTAGCGTACAAAAAATATATTACAATATATAATAGAATGAACTAAATTGCCAATGTAACATTTGTGTTGCAAAGAGCAACATACTTAAATTTAATTTAGATAAACATTTTAAACATTTTTTATGTTTTGACATCATTTTTTGGAAGGTTTTCACAAAAACAATTCTTTTTTGTAAACATTTGTGGTTTTGTCCGTTGCCATAAAAACAACAAGGCTTTTTTGTAAACATTTGTGGTTTTGTCGGTTGCCATAAAAACAACAAGGCTTATTTGTAAACATTTGTGGTTTTGTCGGTTGCCATAAAAACAACAAGGCTTATTTGTAAACATTTGTGGTTTTGTCGGTTGCCATAAAAACAACAAGGCTTATTTGTAAACATTTGTGGTTTTGTCGGTTGCCATAAAAACAACAAGGCTTTTTTGTAAACATTTTTGGTTTTGTCGGTTGCCATAAAAACAACAAGGCTTTTTTGTAAACATTTTTTTTTTGGTTGCCAAAAACAAGGCTTTTTTTTTTTTTTTTGGTTTTTTTGGTTCCCAAAAAAAGGGTTTTTTAAAAATTTTTATATTTTTTTTGGTTGCCAAAAACAAGGCTTTTTTTGTTTTTTTTGTTTTTTTGGGTCCCAAAAAAAGGGTTTTTTTATAAATTTTTATATTTTTTTTGGTTGCCAAAAACAAGGCTTTTTTTGTTTTTTTTTGGTTTTTTTGGTTCCCAAAAAAAGGGTTTTTTATAAATTTTTATATTTTTTTTGGTTGCCAAAAACAAGGCTTTTTTTTTTTTTTTTTTTTTTTTTGGGTCCCAAAAAAAGGGTTTTTTTTTAAACTGTTTTTGATTTTTTTGTTAGATTTTTGTTTATAATGGGCAACAATTACAAATGTGACATTTCTTTGTGTTGCAACGTGCAACATAAGTAAACAAACAACCAAAAAAAAATACTAGGATCTTTTTAAAGGTGTGACATTCCTAACGAATGGCTCCTTAGGGTCTGGATCCACGCCACAAAGGTGTTCCAAATAGAGAATTCGGTCTCCGCACCACCTCATATAATCCAGGAGGACCTCGTAGGTGAGGTGGGTGTGCCCTGGGTAGAAAAAAACATGACAATTAGTTTTAGGCAAAATGATCCAAACAAGGATTGTAATTAATGTGCCTCAACAAATATGCTTAGGAGTCTATTGGTTGGCTTTTATCAACACTCTGAAGCAAATATGCTAAATTGCTGTTGTAAACCTTAAACTCAAACTTTCACAGCAAATTGTTCAAAAGGTTACATAAGATGGCTTGGAATGTTAGTAGCAGTTCCACCAAAGCTAAGTAAAATGCTTTTCTGCATGTAAACACAAGCAATCATTTTGAAGAATGTAAGGTGTTTTGGGTTCAATTGGTCAACACGATACATGTGCACACATTTATCTCTATCACCATTGGAATCTGTGGAGCGTTCTCTCTCACTCTTACTGTCTATAGATTGAACCTGACACATAGTAGAGACTCACCCTTAGGAATTTTGAGGGCCAGTTCTGGACGGAGCAGATGTGTCTGCTCCCCTGATCTCCTTTCCGCCATCCCAGCTGTGTTAAGAGAGAAGAAAAAGTTTATCAACAAATGGACTCACGCTAACTGTAGGTTACGCAGTCATGAAAACGCTCTAACACCCACTCATTACCCCTCCACATTTCCCTGAAAGTTTTATTTAGACATTGATATGGTGGTGATGCAGATTTGTACAGTGCAAGCGTCATTCTTCTGGGTGAAGCTTGTAGCGTTAAGGATACGTACTCCCTGCTTTTGTGCTGATTGTGTTTTTCTGATGTTTTTGGTGCCTCAGCCCTGCCTGTTCTAAGTGTAAGAAACATATCATTTTGGGAGGGCTGCGGAAAACTAATCAGGTTAGACTTACACTCTCTAGGTTTTTGGGGACAAGAGAAATAACAATCCTCCTTTTTACATGGCCCCTGTACACACCTCTAGGCACCTCCCTCCTGTTGTTTGACCCCACAGCAGGCAGCTTGCTATGGAGGCACATGAGATGAAGCCAAGCACCCTGTGCCTGTTCAGGCACTAGGCTGTGAGCCAGCCTTGCCCCCCTCCCTTCCAATGGTCTCAATGATTAGGAGTGACAGCATCAGGAGGCAATATTGGCATGCTGTCACCTCAGTTAAGGAGGAGGGGGAGTCTGTTCCAGACAAGTATTAGTGCAAAAATTTGGACCGTAAAAAATGGTCCCAGTAAGTCTTAGGGGGAATATGCACACCTATCACTTGGAATACTAATGCATAGAATGCATTCACATAAAGAACCCGCTGCCTTTAGAACAACTTGAAGCCTGAGCGGGGACATACACAGTTAGCATTTCTCCACTTACTAAGTAGACACATTACTGGAAAAGCACACAACTTACCATCATCAGGTTTTTTTGGGGCCCCTGAAGTGGATGGCGTGGCTGGCTCTGGAGAAACTGCACAAAAAGAACACAAATTGTGAACTGGAATGTGGTACATTACCGAGGAAGAGTATTTATGAAAGATTGACAAACACACATTTTCAGTGTTGACTAAATCAGGACATGATTAAATTACAATGTCCCCTAAAAATTTACAAGTACAAAGCACACATTTCCAATGTAGAGAAACTAACACCAATTTAGAATAGGGTGGCTTGAGATAACTTACAAAAGATAACATGTCCTGTAAAGCTCCCCAAAACCACCTTTCAAACATGAAGGTTAAGCAAGAGTGTTTCATGACCAACCTTCCTGTCACATATAGCAAAACTACACTTGCTTTGACTCCAACTTAGATTATCCTAGATACACATCATCCTAGCACACACAATTCATGTGAGAATCTAATTTTAGGTACTTACAGACTAGTTCAGGGGAGCCTGGAGTGGGGGAGGATGGGGGAGACCCTACATGGGGGGATGGTGTCCCTTCATGGGGGGATGGCGTTGTATCTCCTAGAAACACAAAGACACAAATACAATCCTTGAACAAAAGCTATTTGATAAAGGCACACAGAAAGTAGTCTGGAAACATTGAAGGTAGTAGTTACAGTGGACTGGGTAAGCAGTGGCCCCTCTTCCCCAGTCCTCCACAACAAACATCCTCAATGTCAGCTGCTACAAAACCCCAATGTCAAAATATATATATTACAGCCCTTATATTTACCAGGACACATTGAACACACAAACACATGTAGAATACTTACTTCCCCTTTGAGGAGAGCCCAGGTCCTCATCCGAGTCGGACCAATTGGCCTCTTCTTGGCCAACAGTTTGTTCCTGGCCCGGATCCAGGCGACTTGGCCCTGCCTGAGGCTCCTCTCTTGCTGAAGTTACATCAACCACAAAAGAAAACAAAACAAACAATCATTCCTCCAAGTTCGACCTAATACACAACACACCAGCACATCCACATTACTTACAGGGGGCCTGAGAAGGCTGAGCCGCAACATCCTGATCACTGGTTTCTAAAATAAAAGAAAAACATTATATATTATTTATGGACACAAATAGGCAGTAACCTCTCATCATGCTAGCACCATACTCAATGCCCCTACAATTCAGAACATAGAAGTGCACTTACACCAATGAGATGCATTGACCATGTTTTAAAACAGGAGGGCACCATGCAAATTAAGCGGGCGCCTAAGGCCTCGCACCTACAGGGGCCTTGCGGCCAGTGGCGGAGCACCAACATTTCGAAGGGCGCAGTCAGGGAAATCTCCCAAGTAAAAGATTGCTTTCAATCCTCGGATCAAAAAGTTGCAGCAGTGTGCTGCAGTCCCTTCACTGCGTCTGCCAGGTGTCTGTTGTCCGCTGACACTTACTCCTCCTTCTCTGCCTGGGGATTGGCCGTCTGATCATGTTATCCTAAGATGTGGAGGAATCGGTAGGTGTGTACCTGCACCAGTAGGAAGTGACTGGCCGGTCAACTCACTCTGCTATCATCAGTTGTTGCTCTGGGAGGAGAGCTCCGCCCTGGACCCGGAACATACAGGTAACCAGGCCCAGACTTGATATTTTGCAGGCTGGTCATAGATTTGTTGTGTCCACTATGCAAAGTGGTTGAGTAGCCCCAGGGAAGTTGGAAGAGTCTGAAAATGGTTGGTGGAGGAGGAGGAGAAGAAGGCCCTGGGTGGCTGGGGGACAAGGAGAGGGCCCCTGGGGGTTTTCTAGAGGAGGAAAGATCCACAATGACGCCAGAGTCAATTGCCAAGGAAGAGAGTGGAGCTGAGCAAGTCCTGCCTATCTGACATGAAAGCCAAACATGGTGTAGATGGAGCCCTTTGCCCTACACAATGACAGCACCAGAGGTGGAAGGTGAGTGGTAGCGGGTCTTTGACATTATAGAGCATATGGACTCTGTCCATTATTGGTAGTTTTGTTTGGAGTTGTCCTTTAGATGTTTAACTGTGTTGTTTTTGACCCGAGCTGTGAGGGACTGAGGTATGACAGCCCACTATGCTGAGACTTATAGTGCCCTAGAATGTTGAGGACTGAGGAATCCTTAGTCCCTAACAGAGGGCACTACAAGTCTTAGCATAGCAGGCAGTATTTCCTCATTCCCCTACAGAGAGGATTACAAGTCCAAGCAGGTAGCCTTCTGCAGTGGGACTTGTTGTGCCCTTGACTGTGGTGGACTGAGGAAGGGAAGTGTAAGAGGGTCTCTGTAAGCTCAGATGTATGGGGGAGCTTTGGGGAACACAGAGTTCCCTTTTACACCAGAGTCCCCAGCTTCCCCCCTCAAATAATGGTTCCCAAACTCTCCTTATATCAGAGTCTTCACACTTCCCTCTTACAGTGTAGTAAGTCTGGAGACTCCGATGTAAAGGGGGCTCTGTAAAATGTGATTAGAGATTAGAAATTTCTAACATTTTTATTTTCTACTTACGATCCACAATTTTCAGCTGCTCAAATGGCTCGCTGCCTCTGACTGCATATTGGAGTGTGGCCGTCCTCCTCCTCCCCTTCTTCACCAAAAGCACAAGAGGGTGCCGTCCGTCCGCTTTGGCTAGAAGCAGAAGAAAAAAAAAAAACATAAAAAATAAGAATGTACATAGTAGTATTAAAGGTTGTGAAGAGACACTTGATGGGGTGTTGGTATTAGTGTTGTTGCATAGCTAAACACATGTCCACCTACCCAAAAAATTGTAACCTATCTGGTCACATGTAATGTATATTTTTACTTACCGGAGATTTGCTCCACAGCCTTTAGCAGGAGCTTGGGTGAGCGCCTTTTGGCATCACTCCAGGCCCGCTGCAGATCCACTATCTCAGGCAGAAACTGAAATCTCCGCTGCAGCCTCATCCGGAGACGACACATCATCTTGTGCTTTTGGTGAAGATGCGTATAAACTTTATCATACCCCCAGAGGAGGAGGAGCTGTGGAAAGAGCAGTGTATGTTTGAGTCCAAGTATGTCCAAAATAGTACAGTCTTCAAATAACATGCTAGGTCGTCTTTGAGATATTGTAGAACAAAGAATTCCATTTCTGGTGATACATATACATCGATGTCCAAATCTACCTCCATGACATAGGTTGCCCCACACTGGTGATTTCCTCTACATGATATAGCCATTTTCTCAATTGGCCTTTCATAACACACCCAGGGCCGCCATCAGGGGGGGACAGGCAGTCACTGTATTTACAACCTTATTGCTGTCCATTTAGCAGGGTGCAAGTAACTTTACACACATGTAGCATAGGTATCAACTTTTGTCACCATGTTAAAAGGACAGCAGTATGGGTAGCATTACAGTGACTGTTATTAGTCCAGGCTCACTAAACTAGCCAATGCTTGGAAAAGCAAGCCATGCAGATTGCTTTTCAGGTCCCTTTTAACACGAGCTGTCTGATTGGGTGTGGCTGTTAATTTTTGACGCAGACCTGATAAGCCCCTCAATTCTCCTTTATGGAGTGTTATATGTAAATGGGATTGCTTCATTTGAGATGCAGATTTAAACTGTGTATGGCCAGGCTGAAGGTACCCAAGTTGATTGGTCGATCACCTGGAGGACAACGTACAACCAGTCTGTCAGATTTTACACACACTTATCGCTAGCATCTCTTGTAGCCACTAGCAATAATCACTGTGTTTTCCTGGCAGGGGCAGCACCAGGAGAACACAATGGCTCCGCAGGAGGGTTTCCCCTGTCTGTGTTGATGGTGGAATCAAGGCAAAATGTTTTTCCTGCAAGCCACGGGACAAACAAAGATAGTTTTTTAATTAATCCATGATTTTGCCAAAATGGAAAAAAAAAGATGTTTGCTTTGTATATTCTTAAGTTTGCTACATAACTAGAACATGTAACAGTGTTATATCATTGCAGGAGATTTCCCTTCACTTCCTGTCTTGGTGTCACCAGGACAGGAAGTGAGGGAATCTCCCGTGGGGATATAGCCAGCAATTCTTTCCTTTTATATATACTATGGACATTATAAGGCAACAATTGCAAGCTATTTCCCCACAGTGATATTCCCCTCACTTCCTGTCTTGGTGACACTAAGACAGGAAGTGAGGGAAAATCTCATGCAATGATATCACCCTACTAGAAATTGTAGTTCCGTCTAAAAAGTATACATAAAGTAAGCACTTGGTTTCCAAAGTGGCAAAATTATGGAGGAGTTAAAACCCCATAGTGTGATCGGGTAATCTGACGGTGTGTTCCTACACTCCTCAATGTGTCTGTTCATTAAGCTGTGCTGAATTATCCTTGATTCACAATTCCTGCAAGAGTTGCACATGGTATGTGGGAGATGCAAATTTAAGGTGGCATAATTATCCACACAATCACACATAATCCTTTTTAAAGGTCACCAGCAGAATTTGATGGCATAGTGGTTCACAGCAGTGCCATCATATTCCAGTTAGATCTGTAAATTAACAAAGCAATGTGATCTGGGGGTGTATTTAACTTGCAATGGACACCCCCATTCATTATCATATGGCAGTGTGAGATGGGTGTGTTGGGAATGTGATCCATTGAGACAAGTGATTATACACTCATGTGTTTCTTTTAGAGGTGATTTGTTCAAGGCAATCCTTTGAAGACATGACCATTCCAGATTTTTGTGATCACTGATTCCATCTCAGGTGAACCAATTAGCTGCTGTGTGCAGATCCAGCTTATGATGGTAAGAGTGTCAGACAAGACAAACGGGGCCGAGCTTGCAGTGTGTATGGATGTATGTAAGGCAATAATTTTTGGCATTATGCATTTAGGGAATATAATGTTTCTAATCTTGCATATATGAAAAGGGTCAATACATTTGTCTTTATCTAGATAGATTCCAAAGCGTCAGAGCAATCTGTCACAGATAATTGGGTTTCATTTTGTGTAAAAGTTGAAACGAATCAAATCTATCTATATACAGGCATAGCCCACTTTAAGTACACAATGGGACCAGGGCATGTATGGAAACTGAAAATGTACTTAAAGTGAAGCAATCCCTTTTTTCTTTTCTCGATGCATGAAAATACACCAGCTCCATTGTAAATTTTGGCCACATTGACATAGCCTTACTCCCAAACCATGTGGGAGCATGTTAAGGGGATCCAGGACTATGACATGATAGATTACCTAGGCAAGCTGGCCAGCCACAAAATGGATATGGTGTAGTCCTGGGTACCTGGGTACCCTGTCGTTGCTCCCTAAGTTTGTTATCCCTGTCACTTATGGTTTGTGAGCAGTGTCATGGCAAGCTGAACAAGCTGTGTCCTTACTCACGATTGTATATAAAGTGAGTGTACTTAAAGCAGGGTATGCCTATCTATATCTATATAGAAAGTTCAGAGATGTGAACCTGTTCCCTATTATATACACTAATATATGGTATATAACATATTCTATAATGTATCTAATGTATATATATTGTATATAATATATACATAGTATATATATTGTCTAATATATATATTTTTTAGATACACATACATACATCTATATATATATACACATATAATATATATATATACATATAATATATATATATATACATATAATATATATATACATATAATATATATATATACATATAATATATATATATATATATATACATATAATATATATATAATATATATATATACATATAATATATATACATATAATATATATATATACATATAATATATATACATATATATACATATAATATATATATATATATATATAATATAATATATATATATATACATATACATATACATATAATATATATATATATATATACATATATACACATATATATATATACACACATACATATATATATATATATATATAGGGAACAGGTTCACATCTAGGAAGTTTCTATAACAGGAAGCTTCTAGATCACGTCTAATAGGCAGAAAGTGCATGCGCAGATCAGCAGACCAAAAGTTTCTTGCACACCCGCTAGATAAGCGACCCACCCAGCCACCATCCCCCATCCCCCATCCCGCACCCTGCACACTCACACCCCCTCCTTACCTTACACACAAATGCCACGATTTCGGCTGTAAACAGTGCAGGAGCCATGATGCACACTTACGACAGGGCCTGGACAATTTCCGGAAACGTGTGCACGCAGCAAAAGTTTCGTTTCCGGTTTCATGTATAAATGTGAGAACGCGGTTTTGTATATTCGCGAATTCGCGAATAGTGAACATACACAACCATTAAGCAGATTTAACTTAGAAAAAGAAATACAAATACATACATTTGTGGACACCAGAAAACTTTATTTAGACACATGAAGACATTTTAAAAAAAAAATTGGAAACATGCTGTTTATTACATTTGTATTTTTCAAACCAAAACAACCTTTGTACAACATTTAGACCATATACATCGACAAAGAGCCCATAATCAACAGATGCATGTGCAGATTGACAGAATTATGTTAACAGCAATAAATACTTACAGAGAGTCAACACACAACACAGCCAAATCTCACCTCCATAAATAACAAAGGGCCAAAAATGTTACCCATAAAACATGTGACACACAAATATATTGGACCTCTTCGTAGGTCAAATCTTTCCTGATGTCTGAGTGAGCTATATATAATCCAAGCAAACACACCCAGAATGGTAACGCCCAGTCCAAAAATTAACTGTGTGTATCCTGTGTGTTTTGGAGCATGCTCAGTTGCCAAAACAAGGGAAATAGAAATGAGGAATAGAAATGTATGTAGGTGTGTATAGTATATGTGAATTGAAAAAATTCTCTCTTGAAGTTTGCTAGTCATTATTTAGAATGTTTAGATACAGGAATACATACATATATATACAATTACGTGAGAGAGAGAGAAATATATATTTAGGGAAACAATTGAAACACACCTTTTGGGATTTGAGAAGTGAGATTGTGACGATTGACCAGATATGTAAGCCAACAATCTGACTCATCACTCATGAACATCCCTAAATTTGGCGTGGCAATTATATCAGGCGTTCTTATGTGCATTTTGGCTGGCGTTTTCACAGGCGTTTTGACATGCATTTTTTGGGCAGGCATTGTTATATGAAATCACCTACAAAAGCCCCAAAAACAGACCACAAACACGTACATGTGAACGTAGCCCGTTTGGGGGCGTTTGAGGGGGATTTGTCCAGCTCAAGGATCAGCTCCCAAAACAGGCAAAAAATCCAATCCTATTCAGTTCAATGGCCCCTGTTCCCATGTGAGCATTTTGACGGCATGAGGAAAACACCCAACGCTCACTGAGAAATAGCACAATGATTAGGGAGTCTGCCTTCCTGCTGTAGGTTTGTAAGTTCGAATCCGGAAGGTGCCCTCTGTATGGGCAACACTTGGATATCTCCAATCCTCCAAATGTTGACATCATTAATTTTGTTCATGTTTGAAAAAGGCATGTGTATCAGCAAACTTTTAATCCAAAGACATGAACAAAATACAAAAGATGCCCCATAAAGTCAATATGTAGCAATATTGTGAGCTAAAGCTCTATTTGTTTGTTGGGCATACTTTGCTAATTAGCCAAGTATAAGGGATATATATATATATACCTTCAGTTAAATGTGTAGTAAAATGGTAACACTTGGCCATACCCATATGGAAGAAAAGGTAGTATTTGCAATATATTTCTAAAAACATTCTTTGGAAACACATAAAATATTGTCAAAATTGTGACATTTCCTTGATATGTGTGAACTGCTAATAATCTTTCTTTGAAATATGTTTTACATCTATTTTTTTTCTATCTGACGACCAATTCCCCAATGTAATATTTTGTGGGTTTTTTCAGAGAATGTGGAGGTTCTATATAAACACTGTAGATTTGACTGCTATGATTTCGGAGTTAGCAGGAAAGGTGTATGGAATGTGATGGTGTTTACTAAAGGATCCCTTGTTGGAAGTGTGCATGTTTTTCCAATTCCGCCGGTTTTTGCCATTTTCTATGGGCGAGACAGCGGATTTGCAAGCGGTATTCAAAAAAAAATTGACCCAAAATCGCGCTGGCGAAATTTTTTGAGCCAATTTGACGTTGCGCATGCGCACATTCGCGAGTTCGCAGCTCGCGGCTGGAGGAGCTGTTTAACCTTTCCACACTTTCGCAGATATCTCTCTTTCTAAGTCAGTTTTTGAGATTTTTTAAACGCAAGTCATCTCCAAATTGACTTCCACACCTTCCACAGTGATTTGGGATTTTTGGGGGTACAGGGGAAAATTTGGCTAAACTTTAGTCGAGCTTTTAGCTGGCGTGGTTTTAAGTCGCGCTCTGACCATATTGCATCTTAATGAATCTCACACTAGGCGCTATTTTCCGCCCGCCGTTCTTTGAATGCCAATTTCAGACTTAAATAATCGCCGCTTCGCAAAATCACGCCGAAACGCCAATTCGCCGTACTATGAATCAGGCCCTAAGTAACGGATATGTATGGGCTATTTATGGAGAATAAGGGTATCATTTAGTGTCCCTTTAAAGTGTAAAAGTATTTTTTTAATCACAAATATCTCTATAAATCCATAATGATATTAGCCAGTGATTCTTATTAAAAGGTCTTTATTGGTTACAAGTAGTGATGTCGCGAACATAAAATTCGCCGTTCGCGAACGGCGAACGCGAACATCGGCGAATGTTCGCGAACCGGCGAACATTGCGAACCGCCATAGACTTTAATAGGCAGGCGAATTTTAAAACCCACAGGGACTCTTTCTGGCCACAATAGTAATGGAAAAGTTGTTTCAAGGGGACAAACACCTGGACTGTGGCATGCCGGAGAGGGATCACACAAAAAAAAGTTCTTAAAAATTGTAATTTTTTGATAGAGAGCCAATTATTGGAAAAATTTAAAAAAAAAAAATAAAAATAAAAAATGTCTTTGGATTTAGCATCAGGGGGGTCTAAAAAGTGTACCTGTGAAGTTTCAGCTCTGTAGCATGTCCGGAACCAGAAAAAAATACGAATTAGGGTTAGGGCTAGGGTTAGGGTTAGGGTTAGGTTTAGGGTTAGGGTTATTTTTATGGCTAGGCTTAGAGGGTTAGGGTTAAGGTTAGAGGGTTAGGGTTATGGTTAGAGGGTTAGGGTTAGGTTTAGTGTTAGGGGCTAGGGTTAGGGTTACGGTGAGATACTTAGGGTTAGAGTTAGTAGCCCTACCCCTACCCCTCTAACTCTAACCCTAAGCACTAAAAATAACCCTAACCTTAGCCCTGACCCTAACCCTAGCCCTAACCCTAATTCTATTTTTTTTTCTGGTTCTGGACATGCTACAGAGCTGAAACTTCACAGGTACACTTTTTAGACCCCCCCAGACAATAAATCCAAAGAAATTTTTTTTTTTTAGGTTTTCCAATAATTGGCTCTCTATCAAAAATGACAATTTTTAAGAACTTTTTTTTGTGTGATTTAGTGTCTCGGGGGTCTAAAAAGTGTACCTGTGAAATTTCAGCTCTGTAGCATGTCCAGAACCAGAAAAAAAGATAATTTTTCAGTAGAGCAAGGATGGTGGGAACCCCTTTTACACCTATATGATCTTTTTTTTCTGGTTCTGGACATGCTACATATATATATTAAAAAATACTCAAATACCAGCCCTCAAGGGGGCTTTTGGGGACAATAGATATATATATATATATATATCACAGAACAAAAAAATTACACAAATACCAGCCCTCAAAAGGGCTTTTGGGGACTATATATATATATATATATATATATATATATATATATATATATATATATCCAAAAAACACCTCAAATACCAGCCCTAGGAAGGGCTTTTTGGGGTGCTGTCCTTACAGCAGGAGTGTACCAAGAACACTGGCTAACAAGACCGGGAACTGTCCCTAGCTATAACAGCAGCAGCAGCACCAGCACTTTCCCTGCTCTCAGTAACACAGAAATGATCTAAAATGGATGCTGCCCTTGCTTATTTATAGGAGGTGGGAGGGTGTGGGAGGGAGGTATACTGATTGGCCTGGAATGTGTCTGCTGACTGTGATGTTCAGGGTCAAAGTTTGCCTCGATGATGTATAGGAGGCGGACCGAACATATCGCATATGTTCGCCCGCAGCGGCGAACGTTCGAAGTTCGCCGGGAACCGTTCACCGGCGAACCGTTCAGTACATCTCTAGTTACAAGTATAAAGGGACAGCAGGAGGAAGGGTTTGTAGCCGAAACGCGTTAGAACCAGTGGATTCTGTATCTTTATACTTGTAACCAATAAAGAACTTTCAATAAGAAGCATCCGAGTTGCTGGCTAATATCATTATGGATTCATGCATTGGAAAGTGAATGTTTAGAGCACCTGTCTCCTGCCATCGCATCTTAGACATAGCAGTAGAGCTTGGGTGAGTTTATCTCTCTCAACAAACATCTCTATACTTACCTGCTCTATGCAATGGAATTGCACAGAGTGGCCCCAAACCCCCTCTTCTCAGCTCCTCCGTGGGGCTTCTGTCTCCTCCTCTATGTCCAATGCACCCACAGGAAGCTGCTTCCCATGGGGGCACTTTAGTGTGCTCGCTCCCAAGCCAAGCCCTGATGCTCCGTCCATTGACACAGACAGCAGGGACTCATCCCCCCCCCCCGTTCCCTCATCACTGGTTTTGATTGACAGCAGCGGGAGCCAATAACAAAACCAATGAGACCCAGAAGTGAGAGGAGAGTAGAGAGCAGACAGGCACAGCGCTGGATTGAATGAAGGGCTCAGGAAAGTAAAAGAGGGGTGAAGGGGGAGATACTGATGTCTAAACATTTTTTACCTTAACGAAAGGAATGCATTAAAGTGGTTGTAAAGGCTTGAATGCATGAAGGTAATAAACCTTCAGTGTGCAGCAGCCCCCCTTCCCCCTCAATACTTACCTGAGCCCCCTCTCGATTCAGCGATATCCAGGAAAGCCTTGCCTCTCACTCGCACTCCTGATTGGCTTTTGGCAGCGGCGGGAGCCATTGACTCCCGATGCTATCAATAACAATCAAGAGATGGGTGGGGGCAAATCTGAGCCATAGCTCTGTGTCTGTGGGGGCACTCGGCAGGAGGGAGGGACCAGGAGTGCCGACGTGGGACCCAAGAAGAGGAGGATCCGGGCTGCTCTGTGCAAAATCCCTGCACAGAGCAAGGAAGTATAACATAACATGTTTGTTATTTTGTTTTAATAAAAAACAAGACTTTCATATCACTTTTAGGCTGCATTCACATGTCAGCGTTTGGATCGCGGGCAGAATCGCCGCGATTCCGCCCGCGATCCGGAGATTATTGCAAATCGCGGGACGCCTGTGCGTTGCCCGCGATTTGCAATAGCCCCCCAAATGCTGAGCGATGTTGCCGCGATTTCCGCCTGCCGAATCGCGGTAACATCGCGCAAAAAAATCACGGGACGCAATACGCTCCAAAGAAGCTCTTGTACTTTTTTGGGCGTAATGCGTCCCGCGATTTTTTTTTTGCACGATGTTACCGTGATTCGGCAGGCGGAAATCGTGGCAACATCGCTCAGCGTTTGGGGGGGCTATTGCAAATCACGGGCAACGCACAGGCGCCCCGCGATTTGCAAAAATCTCCGGATCGCGGGCGGAATCGCGCCGCGATCCATATGCTGACATGTGAACGGAGCCTAAGAGCCCATTCACACTGCAGCTGCACAACTCTGTACTACTTTGGGGGCGACTTGTGAAGTCCCGTGCACCGCGACTTCAGCGCGACTTTCACGGACTTCATATAATGAAGGTCTATGCAAGTCGCCCCGAGGTCGCCCCGAAGTAGTACAGGAACCTTTTTCTAAGTCGGAGCAACTTGTGTCACTCCTATTAGAACGGGTCCTGGACCGCGACTTGTCAGGCTGACAAGTCACCTGACAAGTCGCTCTAGTGTGAATGGAGCCTAAGGTGAAGAATGTTTAGACTTTAGAACCACTTTAAGTCAAGTGTAATAAAAAATACACAAGGGGACGCCAAGAATAAAGTGGTTATTCAGTACAATCTGATTGTACAATCTAGTTATGATGTACTAACAACTTTGTAAAGGGCCAACCTAAGGATCCTTTGACACGGAACCGCTCTGCTCCAATCAGCAGGGAATCCATGAGCAGATCCCTTACTGAATCGGAGCTCATGGGGAAAAATGTAATTTTTTGCACAGTGGGCACAGGTCGACCTATTGTGGCTCTATCGGCTTGGATGTAAACAAACTTGAGTCCATTTACATCAGGCTACCTCCGATTAATCATCTTTAGGTTCAGAAAAATGACAAAGTCCTTTTCCATTTTTTTTATTTTTTTTTTTGGACCTGGATTGACTCAGGGGTAGGCGGGTGTAAGCGGACACAAATTAGATTACATAATCAGCCTGCCCATAGAGCTGCATGGAGCTTCAGACAGGCAGACCTGCTTGGAAATCCCATGTAAAAGAGCCCAAAACCATCAATCCAGTTTGTATCCAATACACCCCCACACTACACAGATGTTGGTAAATGTTGATGACTGTGTGACTAGCTTTTGAAAGTATCGGAATATTGAATATTTGATGGATTGAACAATTGGATTACAGTGAGTGGATATCCTAACGCTGGCTGTGGCTGCACTGCTAGTAATAAAAATGTATTCTCTGCAAGTATAAGTTCCCATTTATAACTCAGAAATTGAAATAAAATATGCTGTTATATTTATAGTGATACTAATGTCTCCTTTTTTTTGTTTCAAAATAACAAGCATGTTATACTTACTTGCTCTGTGCAGTTGGTTTTGCACAGAGCCACCCAGATCCTCCTCTTCTCAGGTCCTTTTTGGCCCTTCTGGCCCCTCCCTCCTGTTGAGTGCCCCCGCAGTAAGCAGCTTGCTATGGGGGCAACCGACCCGAGCCGCAGCCCAGCCCCACCCCGCCCCCTCTCTCCTCTCATTGACTGACTTTGATTGACAGCAGTGGTAGCCAATGGGGCTTTGCTGGTGTCTAAAACAATGAGGAGGGAGAGTCCCGTGCAGCCAAGTCTCTCATGCAACATCGCTGGATCGAGATGGGGCTCAGGTAAGTATTAGGGGGGCTGGGGGAGCTGCTGCACACAGAAGGTTTTTATTTATACTAATGCGTAGAGCTTCTGCTTTTACAACCACTTTAAAGAAAACCTTTCCAGAGAGAACCATGGAATCTGCCATTGCTGACATCTGATTGATATTCAGAAAATGTTAATTGCCTGGTTGTTATAGTGATCCTCTCATTTTAGTACTTTAAGTCATAAAGTTTAAGTGCACAATATGTTTTTTCTATAGAGACTTCTGGCTTAATTCTGAGTCCTCTCATTGGTTCCAGGTCTGTAAGTACTGAAGCCATCCGTTCAGTATAACAGCCAGGCAATTAGCATTTTCATCAGGAGGATAGCAGTAGCTAGAGTGTATTGCCTTATCTGGAAGACACACCTTCCTTCTACAACTTGGCTAAGACAAATTACATCCACTTACCTACCCAAAGCAAGGCTCCACCCAAAAGAGGAAGCTCTACTTGTTAGCACCCCCCCCCCCACACTGCCACTTTTGGCCCTTTTTTGGGGGGGGAGCGGGGAGCGGATACCTTTCAAAACCAGGTACCCACTTCCACGATGATCACGGCAATCTACGAGATTTCCCGCCCCTCCTCCTTCTCCCCGAGGCACACAGGTCCCAGAAGACAGTGGGACTATTCAGAAAGCGCAGTGCAACTTGCGCATGCTCAGTAGGAAACAGGCTGTGAAGCCGCAAGGCTTCACTTCCTGTTTCCCTTAGTGAAGATGCCGGCGCCTGCAGCTAAAGCTGATTGACGAATTAGCTATAGGTGCCAACATAGTGGGATCCCTGGACAGGTAAGTGTCCTTATATTAAAAGTCAACAGCTACAGTATTTGTACTCTGCTTTGAAGTTTAAGTGCACTTTTAATAGAAGTCCTTCGACACTCTTGACTAGGAACACGCTTTTCCACCAAGATCTTCACTGGGTGGCCTCACTAAAAATTGAAAAACCTCACTGAAAATTGAAAACTGGAGGTTGGTACAATGGATCTCTGTATCTGAAAATGCTAGATGCCTGGTTGTCATTCTGGCCCTCTGGCTTTAATACTTTGAGTCGCTGACCTAGAACAAGCAGGCCGATAAGTACTTCTCAAATTACTCTCCTGATCTGCATAGTTGTTCCAGGTCAGCATCTTAAAAAGTATGAAAGACAGAGTGTTACCATATCAGCCAGGCCATTATTATCTTCAGAGTCCACAATGGCCAAATGCACTGTATGTGATTTTTCATGCACTTCCATAGACTTCAATGGGCCATGAAAATGCATAAAACAAACAAACATGCCTCATTTTAACAAGGGCACTGCATCACAGTCCACAGATGTTAACAGGCCATTGGGCTCAATGGAGGGAATTTATTAAAACTGGCATGGCAACCAATCGGCTTCTTTTTTTATGTTCAAAGCATATAGCAGAACTAAATTACAAAATACTTTCTATGAGGTCCCTCGCTGGCCCCAGCATCTTCTCCCCATCTTTTTACAGGGGCCGTCTTTGGCCATCTTGATTGGTCATTGAGGGATGGTGTCACTCCCGCACATGCGCAGGAGGGCTCCCATTCCGGCAGACAGACACTGTGCCTCAATGTAAATTGAGCTGCGCTTGTGGTTTCCAAAGAAGACTGCAAGCAGGCAGGTACCTTTATTTTATTGCAGAGAGGACACTGCATGTGTATTCTGCAATAAAGAGTCTTCCTGTTTGCAGTTTTTTCTTTTTAATTATTATGATAATTTATTATTATACAGGATTTATATAGCACCAACAGTTTGCGCAGCACTTTACAATATGTCATCTTTAGTTCCCTTTAACTAAGCAAGCTGAATGGTTGCCATCCATAGCTGCTCCAGATTCTGTCTGCTCCAGTTTTGATAAATTCCCCCCATGTATCTTTATTATACATGCATTTTTGTACGTTCCAAAGCGCACGTAAAACCGCAAAGGTACGAATCCGGCCCAATGATCAGCCCCTTTGTCAGAGATTCTAAAATGCAGCATGCAAATGCAAGAACTAAGTATATCAGAAAAACTTGTATTTATCACTATGTGCATTCTTTCTTTTTTTTTTCAATTATTTCCAGCACATGAAATCTTTCTTAGATGTGCTAGCTGCCTGTAGTATACAAGTTGTGCAGTCATGCTGGTTCCCTGGCTGGGAGATCTAAAGAGCTTATGTGATGTCTGGAGGGGGGAGTGTGTAGCCTCAGCTGGAAGACACGCCTTTCTTCTACAACTAGCTGGATAAGAAAAAAAGACATCCACTTGGCTACTTAAGAGGAAATTCTCATCAGTGTCACTTGGGCCAGCTCTCTGCCTGCAGGCTGGTCCACTGTCCTCTATGAGACAGAGATGGGAGATTGGAGCAGCATGCAGAGACCTCTTCTCATCATCCTGGGACTGGTCCTTACTTTCTGCATTCACACCACCAACTGCCAGGGTAAGACTGCACACTAATGCCATCTGACCCAGCCATCAGGACACTGCTAGAGCTGCATCTCATCAACCTCCCTCTTATACATTTTATTTCTTCTACTTCTGTATTTCTCTAAGTTTATTTCTTGTTTGCTAAGTGCCAGCTAATTATAAGTAGCATTTATTATTTATTGTTATTATTTATTGTGTTGTTTATTTATTTATAGTGTAGATCACAATACAACTTTTCCTAATATTTATGCATGCTGACGTAAAAGTGCAGAAAGTTATAACAAAAATATTTCAGCAACTTAATACAGCTAGCATAATAAAATCCGATCACTGATTGGTCAGTAGGAGTTTTACCTTTGTATACAAAAGTGTACTTTACTAACTTACATTCATTGTCACCTTGTTCATAGGACTTTAATTATAAAATGGTATCCTGCATGTAATATATACTATAGTATACTATAGTGTGTGAGCATACACATATATATGTATATGTATATATATATATATATATATATATATATATATATATATATATATATATATATATATATATATATATATAAATTAAGATTCAATTTATTACATTATATTTTATGTATTATTTATAATATATTTTTATAAAGTTTTTATTACATTTTAGTATATATTTAATTCTATTTCTATTGTATACCTAATTATATGAATATAAATTATGTATATGTATGTATATGTGTGTGTGTATATATATATATATATATATATATATATATATATATATATATATATATATATAAATTTTTTTTTTAAATATATAATTTTCTAAATACATATTATTTATATATATATATATATATATATATATATATATATATATATATATATATATATATATATATATATATATATATATATATATATATATATATATTAAAATATATAATTATATATATATATATATTTTTATATGTATATAACATTTTTATATTTATATTACATTTTTTATTATATAGATAGATATGTACATATACTATATATATGTATATATGTGTGTATGTGTATATATGTGTGTATGTGTGTATATGTGTATGTATGTATGTATATATATATATATATATATATATATATATATATATATATATATATATATATATATATATATATATATAATTTTTTTTTTTTTTTATAGGATATATTTTATTATATTTACATTATACTTTCATTCTATACTTATTAGAAATATGTTTTGAACGACGTGTATGGTGTTTGTGATTATATACTGTAGCCAGCAAACTGATCTGTGGATTTTTTCGGACCAGTTAGTAATGTCACTTTCTACTCCCTGAATGTGTGAATGAGCCCAGCTGACTTGAGTGGGAGCTCAGCAAATCCCTAAGAGCATGTATTGGCAGCATGGGAAAGGTAGTTATTAGTAGCACTGTGTATGGATACAAGTTAAAGTGACCACAGTCCACCCAAAAGTAATATCTCAGTTTTGGCTGATGGCAAATTAAAGCGCCCACTGGCCTCTGGCATCTCTAGGGAACATGGATTTTGGGTACCCATGTCTGCACATCTGCTGTGTCCATCACAGATGTCTCTTGTTGGCATTAACACTTATTTATTAATATAGAGAATGCAGATGCAATGCAAGAGTCCTCTGATGTTTCAACAGGAGAAGCGAGTAATAAAAAAACTTTTGGGGGATTTATCTAACCAGCATTTCCCAAGGAATTGTGTATCAGTTTTTGGTGAACCAATCCCAGTACAAGTAATGTATCAGTATAATGAGCAGTGAAATGTAGCTATGCATGTTACATAAATAGTCAGCAACCCCTCCTTACAGTGTATGTCAACTCAATCATTAAAGTCTCATATATATGCTGCAATGTGTTAAAGTTGTTCAAAAGTACATATTGGTAAAGTCGTGCTGCCATGGGTATCCTTGTTCAGGCACTTTATGTTGTAGGGTGACAACGCTCTGTCCCTGTCTCCGAGTTTTGTTCCTGTGTTGTCCCCCAGTTTTCTGGTGAACTACAAGCAACTGTTTTGGCACTCATTGCACAGGCATGTCACTATCAGAAAATCCACCCTGAGAAATGCCATGCCGTCATTGCTGGAGTGCAAGTAGACATGAAGTGTTTGCAAAGAGGCTGCAAGAGATCAGCAATACTGTATGTGATACGACAAAGGATGTGAAAAGGTGAAAGCAGTATTTGAAAAAAAAATACCAACAACATGGCAGCTGATTATTATTTACAGCGCTTTAGGACACCAGGTGTGCGTTGGGACTGTGCCCAATGCAATGGAAAGCAATTTACCTTGTATATAATCAGCTTAGTTCACACCACTGCGGTGCGATGACATGCGCTAAAAAAAGGAGAGCATGCAGTACTTTTTTTAGCGCAGTGTTGTGCGGAGCAATCCACCGCATCACACCGCACTGTGGCTGATAGAACTAAATGAAATATAACTTTGTGACATCTAATTAAATAAAAAAAAATGGTTGCTATGTGATGTGCTGTTTCCAGCGCATTGACACCGCAGCCTTCTCACTGCACACCAGCGACTGCCTTATAACCAAACTGCTGTTGTGAATGGGCTTTTAGCAACACACTCATGTGACTTTGGACACTAGTGGCATGAAAAATCGCACCCTATGTTTTTCAATGACCACCATTCAAATATGTGCGACTTAAAGTTACAGGGAACTTTAAAAAAGTTTCTGCACTACTTTGGTCTGACCTTTATGCGACTTGAGTGCCATAGACTGCAATGTAACCCCTCCAAAAATTGCATAAAAGTTACACCTGAATGTTATTGATGCGATGTTGATGAGCAACATAATTTGTCCATTATCATTTGTCAAAGCCAAAGTTGCATCCAAGTCGCACCAATCCAAAACTGCATCGAAGTTGCATTAAAGTTGCACTTCGGAGTCGCACAAATGTGAATGGCGCAGAAGTGCTTGTTCACACCAGGTGCGCTGTTGTGCGTTGATAGACGCAGGCTCAGTGCAAGGACACTGAGAACACAATTGATTTCTGTGTGCCCTGTTTACACTTCATTAGTACTTTGCATAAAAATGCAGCATGCAATGAAAAAATGCATGTCAATGAGTCTTAATGTGTCATAATACATAAAAAACAGATGTTAGAATTTCTACCTAAGATGGGGCCTGAACATGAACAAATGCATTTAAAAACGCAGTTCAGCGTACACAAACCTTGTGTAAATGTGCGTCGATGTGCATGCATTATCTGCGTGTTTTTATGTGTGTCATGGTGTGAACAAACCCAAAGCGCCATTGAGTTGGAGCTCACATCTACTTTAAGAAAAAGTCGCCTTTTTTTAGCCCTGGCTGAGAATTGTAGCGGCAGACCACTTGAGTCCTGGCTTGACGTTGTGGCCGGGAAGATTCCTTCGCCCCCAGTCAGAAAGCTGCCAGTCTCCCCTTGAACAGATGTTAGGACCGCCAGCAGCACAAAGCCTCTCTCAGCCACAGCTTGCAAGTTTAGAAAGAACTTTTTTCCCTGGGCTTTGCGGTTGCCTAGCGACCGGCGCTAGCATGTGACCAGCAGACAATCTAAAGGAGTGCGAGGACTATGGCCCTAATCTATCTGTGATGGAGTCTTCCCCTTACTGTGCTGCCGGGAAAATCCTTTTTTTTTCCCCTCTACCAGTCCTCCCCCCCCCCCCCTTGTCCTGTGAACAACTTAATTGACATACAATGAAAATGAATGCCTATTGTTGCCGGCTGATTAACTGCGCGGCAGAAATTGATTTCCTGGCCCATGCCACGTATGTGCAGTTCCTGTGCACTTGCATAGACATATTCACATTGTAATCAGCTTTCTTTTCTCAACTCCTAGTGTAAGCTCCTTATAGGGAATCAAGTAAGTAATTATACATCAAGTGCTGCTAGGAATGCCCAGCCACAAAACCTTGCTTATAGAAATAAGCCACCTGCTACAGACAGCGAGGAACTATGGGGCCCAGCATGACCTGCCATTATCGGCTCAGACCAGAAGCTCTCTGCTTCTGAAAGGCAGTTTGGTGACCGAGTAGGCTTTGGTAACTGATTCATGGGGTGCCTAATGCCTCGTACACACGCAACGATTATTGGCCGTGAATTTTTGGCCAATGTCCGATCGGCCAATTTTCGGCTTGTTAGTATGATGCTTTCGACAACCGACTCCGACTTTTCGGCCGAATAAAATCTGGTGTGCAGGCTATAAAATTTTTGTTGGCTGTCACCACAACGGCCGATTTTCCGTCAGTCAGTACAGATTTTGGCAGACAAAAAGCAGATGAGCAAGACTGGGCATGCTCAGAGATGAAAAAACACACGGAAAGTAAACCAGCACATGACATCACTTCTGAAGTAGATTTTTGTTGGCCGAGAAAATTCGTGTGCAGTCTAGAGCACATTCCAACCAACACAACAACACTGGACAAAAGTCGGCCGATCGGCCGGCCGATAATCGTTGCATGTGTACGAGGCATTAGGATCACTCCACTCCAAACTGAATTCTTAATTTTGGGTGGGCGCTGGAGGACTGAACTAGACACTAGGGGTGGACTATGCGGGCTGAGTTATTCGTTATTTTGTTCATACCATGTGCGGAAATGTGCGTTTTTATGCACCTGATCAAAGCAGGTCTCCAAAAGGGAACATAGCTCACAGTTTTTTTTAGATGTCCTATTCCTGCCACAATGGAGCATAGAGATGCAGAAAATAAGAGAAAAAAATGTATGTGTATATGTATATGTGTATATGTGTGTGTGTGTGTATATATATATATATATATATATATATATATATATATATATACACACACAATATTTCACAAAAGTGAGTACTTCCCTCGCATTTTTGTAAATATTTTATTATATCTTTTCATGTGACAACACTGAAGAAATGACACTTTCCTACAATGTAAAGTAGTGAGTGTACAGCTTGTATAACAGTGTAAATTTGCTGTCCCCTCAAAATAACTCAACACGCAGCCATTAATGTCTAAACCACTGGCAACAAAAGTGAGTACACCCCTAAATGAAAATGTCCCAAATGGGCCAAAGTGTCAATATTTTGTGTGGCCACCATTATTTTCCAGCACTGCCTTAACCCTTTTGTGCATGGAGTTCCCCAGAGCTTCACAAGTTGCCACTGGAATCCTCTTCCACTCCTCCATGACGACATCACAGAGTAGTTGGTGAATGTTAGAGACCTTGCACTCCTCCACCTTCCGTTTGAGGATGCCCCACAGATGCTCAATAGGGTTTAGGTCTGGAGACATGCTTGGCCAGTCCATCACCTTTACCCTCAGCTTCTTTAGCAAGGCAGTGGTCGTCTTGGAGGTGTGTTTCTTTAGCAAGGCAGTGGTCGTCTTGGAGGTGTGTTTTGGGTCGTTATCATGTTGGAATACTGCCCTGCGGTCCAGTTTCCGAAAACATGGGATCATGCTCTGCATCAGTATGTCACAGTACATGTTGGCATTCATGGTTCCCTCAATGAACTGAGGAAGCCATAGCCTGGCGAAACATGTAGAGATTAAGTTACTGCATTATCATTGTAAAAGCCATATGGGTATTCCTTGATGGTTTTATATGAAATGTCCACTATTTTAAATGTTCATAATAAAATGTATATTTACTTTCTTGTGTTACGCCTTTAAAATCCCGTCTTTGCTCTTTCTATACATTTTGAATCCAAAGGATGTGGAGCTGGGGACTCTTAGACATCAGACAGTTCTTTCTTTTTAGATAAATGCAGCATGTTTGCATTTTTCTGCACCACACCAGAACTCACCTGAAGTCTCCGCCTGTCCCCACACCAGAAATTAATGGATTGTCCCTTTGTGACTTTTCAATAAAGTAAAAAAAAATGTATACAGTGCTTGCATTGTAAGAACACAAGGCACCGCCCCTCACCATGCATAACATGCTAAAACAGTATCTTCATTATAGCTTGCGAAAAGGGGGAATGTGCCAAAAACCGGCCTTAGACGGATTGAAATTTAACCGGTTAAGCAGGAACTGGCAATATTTCATTCCAGGTATGGGCAGGCTGGTTGTACTAAAGATGATCTATCAACCACTGCAGTACTTTTTTCCTGTTGCTATATGTCCTCTGTCTGATAGCCAGCATCATTCAACCCGCTTCATTGGAGCCCAGGTCCTCCTGAACCCCCTGTGACTGGACTGTGAAAGGAAAAGCAGCACAGCAATGAGCTCATCTCTGTTATTCTGCTTTCCCTTCTTACTGGCATGCATCTTGTCAGCACATAAACTGATTGGCTCCTTGTGCTGCTTCTTCCTCTCACATTCACACAGTCCCTGCTGTATAGAAACTGCAAAAAGGCTCTTGCAATGTGAAATTTAGAAGTTTACATTGTATTGTAAAAATATATTTAAATATGTTTTATTGATTCCAGAACTGCATTTATGTGTGTCCATTGCATCTTCCTGGAGTTCAGCTTTAATGCATATCTAAACCCCAAAAAATGAATATGTTGCAGGTTTCCAATCCATATATGTGGGGCTGCATTTGTTTTCTTTTCCAGAACATTTTAAACACGTATAGAAAATACCTGTTGATATTGCAGAAATTTTATGTCTGTCACTTCCTCTGAGCTCAAACATCCTTATCTTATTTGTGTAAACCAGCCATGGCCAACCTGCAGCCCGGAACCGCAGGCAATGCGGCCCACTGCCCCCTGCCAATTTTTTTTTTTTTGCTGTGGACGAAGGCAGGCAGGTCGGGGGCATGGCCACAGCGGCTTCCAACTAACTGTTGGCAAAGGCTGCCTCGGAAGGGATCATCCTCTAGTTGTGTTAAATTAGTGCTGGGGGGGGGGGGTGCGGCAAGGGCGCGGCGGTGTTTTATCACTTATATACCTTAACTATAGTATATATTTTATATGCGGCCCGAGAATTTCTCTACACTCAATGTGGCCCAGAAAAGCCAAAAGGTTGGACACCTATGGGTAAACTATTCATTCCATCAACCTACCATGTAATGGCGATGGACAAAGGTAGACATAGTTGAAGTCCAGCCTGGGTGACCACAATGACTCCTTCCATAAATGCAGTGAAGAACTCATCATAGCCACCTAGGGATGAATAGTGTATTATTCACAGGATTACCGGGTACAAAAAGGAAACAAAACTTGAAAAAAATAAAACGAATGTAGCCACCACATCAATGGACTGGTAAGCTGCAACATATTACATTTTTCTTTTTGGGTTTAGATACACCTAAATTTCCTTCTTCAGAAAATTGGGATCCCCTGCGACGTGATCTCCCCAGGAGATTCTTTCTGGTCTCTTTCTGAAGGACTGTTATGTGGGACCTCTGTGTTGACCTCCTGGATCATTGCCCTACCATGATGAGATTTCCCTACTTTTCCTGTTTGTTTGAAATGTATTTTATATTGTGAAGAATGCAAAAGGAGGATCTGGAACATACAAAAGTGAATGAGAGCACCCAACACTGGACAGGAGTGGAGCCAGAAATTATGGCAGGGAGATGCCTCTTTTGAAGCATCCAAAAAATACAGAAAGCTAGGAAATGATTAATCTCACCAGGCTCTACCTAATAATAAAATATCGATGAAATGACCCTTAAGCCATGTGGCGCTGACCAGTGCACAATTACATTTCTGGCCCTTTTCGCTTTGAATCAACTGTATTACATCAAGTAGAACTATGGGCAAAACTTATTTTTTTTTATTTTGGATAGAGTAATGGAGGGTCATAACCCCTGTTGGTTTATTTTTTACCATCTGTGCTCCATTGGGGAGATTTCACTTCCTGTCCCATAGCCAAACAGGAAGTGAGAGTAAATCCCTACTAATTAGGGAATCCCTTTTGGACCTCCAAGTCACCAGAACTGGTCTCCCTAGAAAGATTTCCCCTCTATTACTTTTCTAGAGATAAGCCAAATTTTCTTTACCTTCACTGTCAATGATAAAGTAAACAGTACAAATAGAGAGTGTGAATCTCCACAACAGGGCACAGACAGCAATAAAAGCTCACAGGGGTTCAAATCCCTCTCCACTCTATCCAAAAAAAAAAAAAAAATTGCCTTTAGTTATACTTTAAGAGTATGCATATTACATGTTGATGTGTAGGCACCAGGATCATTTGGATTAGGTTTATGAAATCCATGCAGGTCTTTATTCTCATTTTAGCCCTACCATAGCACCAATGAAGTCTTATTCTTCCTGCTGCATAAAGGGAGTTTCACTCCCCCAGCTTAAATCTCTGTAATGTAAAATACATGGAAACAAACAAAAAGGGAGGAGGAGAGGGCCTTGTAATGGTCACAGCAGGTGGTTGGACCTGGAAACCTAAGTCTAGAGATCTCACCACTGGAATCCTCAGCAGTATCTGTTGGGTAATTTAACCCCCCCCCCCCCAAAAAAAATCTAATCACAATAAAATATCAGTTTTGAGTAGACCTGTGCCAGGAGCATCTAGGGCCAGCTTGCAGTCAGACAGAGGCATAGTGGTTGCAAAATTCAACATGCAGGCTATTATTTGCACTAATAACACTGCACAGAGATCAATAGTGTGCAACTGTGCATACGTTTTAGCATCCAATCAGGCTTCAGCTCCTGGCAGTTTACTGTAATCACAGTGATAAAAAATGAACAACATTTTAGATTGGTACTGCATTTTTCAGTTTGTAGTTTGCTTACTAAATAGGAGTATTATGCATCTGATTTAAAGCTGAACTTCGGCCAGGGAATAAAAAATAAAATTTTCTCTTTCAACTGCTCCCATGCAATCTTTTTTTTTTTTTGGAACATGAAGGTGTGTATTTTTGGTGACAGGACTTTATAAATTACTTTAGGCTGGCTACAGACGGTTCAAATCTCGGCCGCGTCCTGCTGAATTGGCTGATATTCGAACCATGTATGGGCAGGCTGAATGTAACAAGTTAATCGATCGATCAACTTGGGTACAACCAGCCTCCCAGATTTATATACGATTATGGTATAGCCGCTAGCAATAATTACTGCCTTCCCACAACAGGGACGGCTTCCCCTGCCGGGAGAATACAATGGCTCACTAGGAGGGGTTCCCCTATCAACACTCATAGAAAAAAAAAAAGGGAAGAACCCAGAGAGTCTAAAATGTTGGGGAACTCAACCCCAAATAGGGGAGTTAGCCCACATTAATCTTCTCAAATTTAGGACTTTTAAGGCTGTGAGGTTGTCATAAACTGGGAAAACGCACAATAGTTTTAAAATAATATCTTTATTCAAATGATCAAAAAAGATAAAAACATTGTATATAAGTTGTACAATCATAATTCAGGCACATATGCTTAGATACATTCAGTGTAGATACAGTGCTGGTAGGTCCTACACGTTTCACTGAGCGTTCTGCTTGTTGATTTGCTTCTTCAGGGACCACATGTAGTACTTATGGCACTTTTCCACTGCAAGTACCGGCTAGTACCGGCTCGGCTCTACTCGGCCCTGCTTGGCCTGGTTTGCTTTTCCACTGCTGGTACCGCATGGTATAGGGTTGGAACGGTTCGGTACGGTACGGTATAGGTTTGCTTTTCCACTAAAGCAGTACTAAAGTTAAGTGGGTGGGATAACAACGGGGTGGGTGGGATTCTCTGACCAATCAGTGGCTAGTAGTGACTGCATGCAAAGGATTGTGGGATATGGTACCAGTTTGGTACCTGTTGGAACCACAATCGAGTAGGTACTGTTTTTTCAGGGCCGTACCGTTTGGTTCCATGCAGTGGAAAAGCAAACCTATACCGTACCGTACCGAACCGTTCCGACCCTATACCATGCGGTACCAGCAGTGGAAAAGCACAAAAGGGTGCCGAACCGGTACGGTTCCATGCAGTGGAAAAGCGCCATTAGAGACGGTTTCTACAGACAGTAATTAGAGGATCAGTCGCGGAGCATGCCAGGCACTTAAAGTAACCTTCCATGGCAGAAATGGTAGGAAAAAGACCCAGTGGCTAGACGTCCCCCACATATGAGTAGGCACCCCCAAGGGGCCACCACAGAGAGGGTATTCCTATGGACAGGCACTGGACCGCACCAATATCTCTGAGGCAGGCTGGGACAGCAGTGAGATAAGGGACCGAGCGGAAGTCCACTCTTCCACAAATGTCCGTCCACAGTCTAAGCAATCAAGCTAGAGAGAAGGGTCTAATCTCCTGTCCTGTAATAGCAGGGAGCCGCGTCACTGTCTGTGTTAATGGGGCAACCCGTGGTTGCAGCAAAGAAATTGACTCCATGTATCGCCTGCCTTATGGGGAATGGGTTCACTTCAGACAGTTGTAGATCAATCATTAAAGTGGTTATAAAGGCTCAAGGTTTTTTACGTTCATGCATTCTGTGTGCAGCAGCCCCCCCCCCCCCCAATACCTATCTGAGCCCCATCTCTATCCAGTGATGGGCATAAGAGCAGTGGTTCTCTCGGATATCTCCCTCTCCATTGGCTCCCACTGCTGTCAATCAAAGCCAGTGAGCCAATGAGAAGAGAGCAGGGGCGGGACCAAGCCAGACTTTGCGTGTGAATGGACACACGGAGCAGTGGCTCAGGAGAGCAGGCTGCTTGCTATGGGGGCACTCGGCAGGAGGGAGGAGCCAGGAGTGGAGTGGCAGCAGGGAACCTGAGAAAGAGAGGATTAGGGCTCCTCTGTGCAGAACCATTGCACAGAAAAGAGAAGTGTAATGTGTTTGTTATAAAAAAAAAATAATAATAATCAAAAAACAAAAGCATACTCACAAATATAATGCAAGCAAATGGCTGCAATGTAATAATATCCAGCTGTAGGGAAGATCCTAGATCTGAAGAAGGGGTGCGTTCCCCGAAAGGCATAAGCCTGCCAATTCGAGAGATCGTTTGGGCCAGGTGGTGCTGCCCTGGGGCGGGATCTTATTCCAATGGCACCATTATATTACTGAGAATGATTTTGGCTTTTGGTTTCAATAAAAAGTTTTCCCGAGTGCATTACACCGCATTCACACTGAAGCAGCACGACTTCGGGGGGGGGCACCTGTGAAGTCGCGTGAACTGCGACTTTGGCCCGACTTGCACGGACTTCACAGAATGAATGTCTATGCAAGTCACTCCAGGTTTCCCCTAAGTAGTACAGGAAGCTTTTTCTAAGTCGGAGCGACTTGTGTCGCTCCTATTAGAACGGTTCCCGTACCACACAACGGACCGCGACTTGTCAGGCTGACAAGTTGCCTGACAAGTCGTATTAGTGTGAATGGACACTAAAGCCCCATACACACGCACAGATCGTCGTCATACAAACGTCGGCGGATGAAAGATCTGCCGATTGTACGCGTGTTAGTATGGTGCCTCCGACAGCTGTCTGCACACAATCCGCGGACAAGAGTCTTTCTTGCAAACATGAAAATTTTTGTCTGCGGACACCAGAACGGACGATTGTTCGCCTGTCAGTACAGAAATCAGCCGACAGACCGCAGATTTGCAAGACTGGGCATGCTCAGAAAATAAAAAACACAGGGAAAGTTAACCATTACATGACATCACTTCTGCAGTCAGCTGAAGTCTGCGGACAAAATTCTTGTGCTGTCCTTGTGCTGTCTTTGCACTTTTCAACAGACACCGACATCCCGGGGAGAAAAGACGAACATTTGTATGACGACGATCTGTGCGTGTGTACGGGGCTTAAGGCTTTTGCACCCTGCTGTTTGTTTTTACAGTTTTCTGTAATATTCCCTTGTCTGAGGAAAGCAGAATCAGTGGAGCATTTCAGTTGCAGAGTACTATTTGATATATACAGTCGATGGGACCATCCAGATGTCCAAGCTTCTGAGCACTGGGGTGATTGTACATTCATATTTTTCCATAAAGAAGCTGGGGAAAACTGATTACATGCATAACCTTTTTGTGTCTGGCAACAAAGTGGAAAAAGTGGCAGCTGTGTTAACACTTTGGCAATTTTACCCGTAGCTCCAACCTATTTATCTAATGCAACGCAATTAGATAAACAGGTTGCCCACACAAAACTGCTTGCAAACGGTGCCTTAAAGTGTTACTAAACCCACACAGTAAAAGCAGTCTGTATATGCAGTAAAGCATGCTTCTTATACTCACTGTAGAACCTAAGGGGTTAATCCTGCGCATTGTGTAAAAAGACCGTTTGGTCCTGTCTCTCTGATCCTCCCCTTCTTCCACTGTCCACAATCCATTTCCTGATAGTACAGAGCCTTGGAGGCACTCTGCACAATTTGGTGTGTATTGCTAGAGATTTTTTTTTTTTTTTTTTTTATGAGAGGGCATGTAATCAGCACAGGGCCAATTAGCACTGTCCAGAGAAAGGGTCGGGGGCCATGCAGCCTCATAGGACAGTCAGAGGAGAATGAAAACTCCTCCTACAAGCTTTAACCAGACACTGATAGAAGTCACGAGACTGCTATATACTACTGATGAGAAAAGGTATTTAGCAGGTTATATTTACTAAAACAATTGCATTTCCTTGTTCTGCTTACTGTGGGAGACCAGAGTGAGTGCAGGGTTTAGTAACACTTTAACCCGTGCTAGTGTAAATTTTTTTTATTCAATAAATTGGCTACTTTAAAGGCTAATTTAAAATCTGGGGTTAAAAAACACAGCTGAAGTTGCCTTGCCAGGCCTTGATTGAAAGTTCCAAACTTTTTGTGGCTTGAGGAAGTTTGATAACCTGTGAATGCCTCTTGTGCCATAACTTTGGTCTCATTCACGGTGCTTTTGGTTCCATGCATATTGCTACATTTCATAATGTCATCAACATCCTTGGTTGGTCCAAAATCCAAAAGGTTTAGCTCTCATACGTAGCAAACATTTTCCTCCATTAGATTGAATTAGAAAATGAATGCTATTTACAATGATGATCAAAATGTCACCCTCACAGACAGCTAAAAGGACTTTTCTAAGTGGGGTTGATCCTAGAATCATGCAGACTCCGTCAGATGGGTGGTCAATCAATTGTCACTTAAGGCCTAGCATTGCCTATCCCTAGAGGAAGCCTGGTTGAGAATGGATTCTTTGGACACATGGACAAAAACTTATACCAAATGCATGTGCAGAGTTTGTAAAATGCGTACTACTGCATCAAATATGAAGAAAAATGCAATTTCATGCCTGTCTATTTTTTCTATGGAAACATATTTAAAGTGGTTTTTATTAATTTTATTTTTTATTCTTACCACTATAAAAATAGGCATGTAACATCTAGCAATGAGCCAGTAATCTGTGATTGTTCTGATGGATCTCAAATAATGAAAGATTAAATATGATTGATATGATTGGAGTTGCGCGTAGTCTAGTGTTCATGAGCAGTATACAGTATATATGAGTCATATTTGGTACAATTTATTTTCAAG
This sequence comes from Pelophylax lessonae, assembly GCF_965119305.1. Lineage (NCBI taxonomy): Eukaryota > Metazoa > Chordata > Amphibia > Anura > Ranidae > Pelophylax > Pelophylax lessonae. The sequence continues at coordinate 260,594,320 of NC_138773.1, read as the reverse complement.
CAATGAGGAGTTCTCAGAAATGAGGGATTTATTTGTGATCACGTATTGGCCTTCAGCATGCTGGAAATTTTCAGTAATTGTTCAGCAAACAAAATCTCAGTAATTGCTCAGCAAGCATTTACCTTTCCCGTAGAAAAGCCAAATATCCCTTCATCATGTGTGTCCTGGATACTTACATTGCCAGTATATGAGGGGCAAAATTGAAATTGATGTAGGTCTGTGGAAATGCAAACTCTACATTCTGTTTCCCTTTCCGTGTTTTGTCTTGGCTAAAATTATTATTCAGGATTTATATAGTGCCAACAATAGGCTGGGTTCACACTTATGGCACTTTTCCACTGCAAGTACCGGCTCAGCTCTACTCGGCCCTGCTTGGCCCGGTTTGGTTTTCCACTGCATGGTACCGCATGGTACAGTGTTGGAACGGTTTGGTATGGTTTGCTTTTCCACTAAAGTAGTACTAAAGTAAGTGGGTGGGATAACAATGATTCTCTGACCAATCAGTGGCTAGTAGTGACAAACAGTCAAGGCTGCATGCAAAGGATTGTGGGATATGGTACCGGTACGGCCCTGTTGGAACCACAACTGAGGTGGTACTGTTTAAGCGAGCTGTACCGTTCGGTTCCATGTAGTGGAAAAGCGCCGCCGTACCTAACGAACCGTTCCTACACCGTACCATGCAGTAACAGCAGTGGAAAAGCACAAAAGCGAGCCGAACCGTTCGGTTCCATGCAGTGGAAAAGCGCCAATAGGTGATGCAGGAACCAGCACGATTTTAGTGCGGGTTCCCACATCGCGTGTCTCTGGCAGGCAGTTCACACAAAGGTAATGACACCTCCAGATCGGTTTGCAGATCACATTGCGAACTGTCAAATGGGGGTGCAGGAATTGGATCGCATAGGTGTGAACACCCATGCGATCTGATTCCAGCACCGACCAAAAAAAGGGTCCTGCACCATTTTTGATAGAATGTGATGCAAATTTAGCCATACAATCTGTATGACTGAATTTGCATCGCACAGACATCGCATGTGATTTGCACAGCAATGCTGTGCGAATCACATGTGATGTCTGACATCACAATAGTGTGAACCTAGCCTTACAAAATAAAGCGAGACAGTACAGTTACAATACAATTCAATTCAAAAGGGTTCAGAAGGCCCTGCTCAAGAGAGCTTACAATCTAATTGTAATTTACTAATTTCAGCAGTAGAATGGGTACCTGTATGAACTCGCAGGTCTGTGCCATAAATGCACATGATCCTCTATTTGCACTGCTCTCCTGTCCCTATTTGACCAATACTATGAGGTGTATAATGTAGCATGAAAGCATGTGTGCCTGCTGTATACTACGGGGGGTTGGCAGCTTTTTGCCTTGAAGGCAACTGGATGCCCCAGTACAGCAGGATCACTCCGAGTCCAAATGCTTACAATGACAGATTGTTAGAACAAAGAATGTTGATAAAAGAACAAGCTCAGATGTTCCCACAGCTGCCCCCTCCTACAGCATTGAAACTTTTTTTTAATCTTAAAGTTGTTTTTCTAAAACTGCTAACTGACAGTTTGTAGCGTAAGCCATCCACATAGTAAACCTAGATGCCAGTACAATGACTATATACCTTTAACATTTAGATTCTATATTGAAAACCAAAGCTAGAACACCTGGGCTTGCTAGCACCAATGTCCAGAAATGTTCCTAAAACTCAAAACTGAATCCAGACTTAGCCTAGGTACACACATATGTGGGAAACGCAGCAATCCCTTCGCGTTTCCAGCAGTGCAGTTTGCCTACACAGGATCGCATGGTACAAAAGGACCATGTGATGCGGTTGTGGTGTGGCTCCAAAAAAGGTTCCTGTGCTTTTTTTAGTGCAATGCGGTGTGATTTGAAGCCCTTCACAATGATAGGGCTCAAATCGCACTGCACTGAATCACATAAGAGTTGCACAGGATTGCTGTGCGGTTCCCGTGCGATTTACATGCAAGCTTTAGTGTGAACCAGGGCTTAATTTAGAGAATGCTTGGATGCTCATTAACTAAGAGGCTGCTGTCTGGGCACTGAGGAGTGGGTCTCACATAGTAGGGAAAGTTGTTGCGAGCTTGAGTACCATCACATGCACAAATCAAGCAGTCTATTAAGGTTGCTTTTACACTTAGAAAATAGTTTTTGAAAGAGAATGAACTTTTTCGAACTGAAAAAGAACCTGTCCGCTTCTAAAGGAATGTCCCTGAAGATCAGTGACCCCTACATCACTGCTGTATCCTGTAGTGATGATGGGGTCGGAGGATGGAACCACAGCTCACCATGGGTGACAGAGACATCCGATACTTCCACAAGTGTTGAAAGCTGCAGAGAGTGACAGAGGCTGCAGTGCTTAAATTGAGAGAAGATAGGAGACGTGGACCACCAGAGAGGTGAGTATAAGACACCTGTTCTATTTGTGGGATTTTCCTTTAGGAATCCAGGGTCACATTACTAAATAACATGTGAAAAAGACTGCTCCAAGGCTCCTTCTTTTTTTTTTTTTCATTATTTATAGAATTTCTGACCTGAAACAAGGATGTAACAAGTAGTGAAACTTTAGATATACACTGTGACAGTGCTAGGCCCTGCCACTGTATGAGTATGGGAAAAAGCGACATGGGGTTTGCACTAACGCAGAGTGCAGGGCTCTGGAGTATTGTGTATGAGAACACTGGGACTTCAGTTTTCTATGGGCTTTGTAAGCCCGGATTGTGGTCTGGTGCTTGGAGACATCGAAAAAAAAATTGAGTCGGAAAAGTGTCTGGGTCTTACTGGAGACCTGTAAACTGTGTGAGTGTGCAGGTGTGCACACTCGTTGTAAGCATGGCCTGCCCAAAGGTCTGTGGTCTTGTTTGGAGACAGGTGTATGCTCCATTCAAGAGACAGGCCTACTCCTATTAGGAGAGGTGCATACTCAGAGACAGGTGTATGCTCCATTAAGGAGACAGGCCTACTCCCATTAGGAGAGGTGCATACTCAGATATAGGTGTATGCTCCATTAAGGAGACAGGCCTACTCCCATTAGGAGAGGTGCATACGCAGATATAGGTGTATGCTCCATTAAGGAGACAGGCCTACTCCCATTAGGAGAGGTGCATACGCAGATATAGGTGTATGCTCCATTAAGGAGACAGGCCTACTCCCATTAGGAGAGGTGCAACCGCAGATATAGGTGTATGCTCCATTAAGGAGACAGGCCTACTCCCATTAGGAGAGAGGCATTCTCAGAGACAGGTGTATGCTCCATTCAGGAGATAGGCCTACTCCCATTAGGAGAGGTGCAACCGCAGATATAGGTGTATGCTCCATTAAGGAGACAGGCCTACTCCTATTAGGAGAGAGGCATTTTCAGAGACAGGTGTATGCTACATTAAGGAGACAGGCCTACTCCCATTAGGAGAGGTGCATACTCAGAGACAGGTGTATGCTCCATTAAGGAGACAGGCATACTCCCATTAGGAGAGGTGCATACTCAGATATAGGTGTATGCTCCATTAAGGAGACAGGCCTACTCCCATTAGGAGAGTTCCATACTCAGATATAGGTGTTTGTTCAATTCAGGAGACAGGCCTTCTCCCATTAGGAGAGGTGCATACTCAGATATAGGTGTATGCTCCATTCAGGAGACAGGCCTACTCCCATTAGGAGAGTTCCATACTCAGATATAGGTGTTTGTTCAATTCAGGAGACAGGCCTACTCCCATTAGGAGAGGTGCATACTCAGAGACAGGTGCATTCTCCATTCAGGAGACAGGCCTACTCCCATTAGAAGAGGGGCATACTCAGGAGACAGCACTCTCCTATTGGAGGAAAGACTCCTTACCCACAGGACTGAAAGAAATGGGACTGCTGAGCAAGTCTGGAGGACTGGGAGAGCTTAAGTTACTTGGCAAGCCAAGGGGACTGAGGGAGTCTGTGAGTCTTGAAGGTGTGAGAGAGCCCGGAGTGTCAGGAAAACCCCTACTGAGAGGCCAGGGAGTGGCCTAAGCAGCGGCATTCTTGAAGAGAGAGCCAGGAGGCTCAGCATTTTCATTACTTGTTTTTACTGGTGAAAATCCCCTGCAGGGGCAACTGTTTTGAGGATCTTTAGTTTGTTTAATAAAAGCTGGTCATCAAATCCTAAACCACAGTTTGGACTGGAGTGGACTCACTACAAATGCTTCTCCCACTGACCTGAATTCCCCAATATTACAATACATACTTATTCCTAGGTCAGTGATCCAAGTGAGGATGAGGTTGACAGCTCTGATACTTGCATCTTTAAAAACGAGCCAAAAAACGCAGCTCTTCCTTTCTATCCTGATGGGTTCCTTCTAAAGCTGATCTTTTGTAACTTAAAGCGGAACTAAACTCTCTCAATCAACGTGAACTATTTTTATTCCTTATGCTGCTAGCATTGAAAAATAGATAGGAAGGTATATTATATATTTACATGTTTCAAAACCAGCTGCTTTCTGGTTTCTGGTCTAGGCCAAAATAATGTTTTACATCCCAGGTGTCTTCATGGGTCTTTCACCTGGAGAAGAAGAGGATGGGCTTTCTCGGCTAAGCACACTCTCCTGTCTGTATGTCAGAGAAGATGGATCCCAGAAAGTAATTGCTCCATGAATCATCTGCCCCTTCTCAAGATGGCTGCCACTAGAAATGTTAAGGTGTTTAACCATTTGACCTCCAGAAGACTTTCCCCCCTTCATGACCAGGCCATTTTTTGCGATACGGCACTTCATTATTTTACTAGACAATTGCGAGGTTGCGCGATGCTGTACCCAAATAAAAGTGATGTCTTTTTTTTCCCCCCACAAGTAGAGCTTTATTTTGGTGGTATTTGATCACCTCTGTGTTTTATTTTTTGCGCTATACAAAAAAAACCTGACCATTTTGAAAAAATATATATTTTTTTACTTTCTGCTATAAAACATATTTAATAAAACATTTAAAAAAAAAATCGAATTTCTTCATCAATTTGGGCCAATATGTATTCTGCTAAATATGTTTGGTGAAAAAAAATCCCAATAAGCAGGTCTTTTTTTCAGCTGGAACTTGGTGGAACTCAGTTCCACCACCTTTCTCTCAGAGCCTCTGCTCCCTGCTCATCACTATCACTCATAATCACAGAGGTCTGGCTTCCTGTGTTTTCCAAGTGCAGTATGGGGACAAAGGAGATGCCGGTGCCTGGGGTGCAGTGTGACTGCTGACACCCCCACTGGATGATCTCCCTGCAAGTGAGAGAGGTGACGCCATCTACAGTGGGAGGTACTAGAGAAGAAGAGGGATAAAAGTGAGATGTGGATGCAGAACTAAGCAGCTGTGGAAGAAGGCTGAACACTGCACTCTGTGTGTAGCACACCCCTGAACTCTGCACTATGTATGTAGCACACCCCTGAACTCTGTACTCTGTACATAATGTACTCCTGGTATTTGATGCCCCTTTTAGACCCTCCCACTGTTATCTAATGATTCACTAAGTTTTTTGGGTTGTGGTTGAGTTCCTGCACCTTTTTTCTGCGCCAGGGGCCCCCACTAAAGAAGGGACTGAGGACCCACCACTGCCCCCCAATACTCCAGACACCCCCCCATTGCCCCAGTCCCTGCTGAGCTGTCAACTAAGCCCCCGGAGCCCCCTTGAACAGAGAGAGAATGAGAACAAGAAAGAGGACATGGAACAGTTTGCTCACCTGGCTGCCTCTGTCCATCAGGACATCCAGCCGTAGATCCAGATATCCATGCAGTGTGCGGAAGTTCACCATCTTCAGAGCCGCTAAGCACCCCTTCAGACCGACTCTGTTTACCAAGCCGCGCTGTCATCCTCCCCTCAGCAGGCTCCATGGTGCAGTTGCCGGCTCCAGAGCCCGACAGGCACCCGCTGATGACGTCAGCAGCCGCAGCCACACCAGAACTCTGGGTGCTCCCTCTCCTACTCCCACGCTGGGCTCTGTGAGAGATGGTGGAAGCCTCACCAGCTGACCTCCCGCTCCTTCCATCTGCAGCACCTGCTCCGCGATGCCCAAACACAGGGGAAAGCTGTCGCCCACGTCTTCTGTCACTGGGTGCCCAAGCCGCTCCAGGAAGCAGGTGTGCGATTGGCTGGTGGGGTCAGAGGGTCCCTTGTGGGTCTCCCAGAATGACATTGAACCCGAGATGTCACCCCAGGACTGAAGCGCTCAGAAGGCCTAGATCTCCTAGCATGTTAGCGACCAGAAGAGGGCCCAGGAGATACCTGCCTGGACTCCTGCGATAAGTGTGATATTTTGTCTTTTGGCCACCCAGGGCCTCTGGCCAAAGTCGCAGCTCTAAGCTGGAACAGCATGTTGTCCAAGTCACCCATCTTTTGCTCTTCCTACAGGTGAAGTCCAGGAATGCATAAGAAAACTATTTGATCCTGTGATGAGCTCTGACTGAGCTCTGACACGATCCCCCCTCCTCTCTACCCACTACAGGACACATCGTCTGCCTTGAACTCTTCAATCTGGTAATCAGAATGCATCATTCTAAATTACCCAACTAAGACTCTGCTTCTTCTGCAGTCTCCAGTCATGCTGACCTTCCTCCTAGCTTCACTCAGCCCCAGGCCATATACTGTTTATTTCCACTTTAAGATGTTTTTTTTTTAATTTTGGATAGTGAGGGGAAGGATTTGTAACCCTTGGCAGTTTTCATTACTGTTTGGGGCTCTGTTAGAAAGTGTCATGGTCAGGGGTCAGGTTCTGGGGCCAAAAGCAATTGCAGTGTAAATGTTCACACTAAGCCAGCAGGATAAATGCACAAGCAGGTCCGACCAGTGAGTGAAGTGGGCTCACCTGTGGCGTGGGGGTCTAAGTACTAACCGTTTTTAAGGTGAGTATATCCTTTAGGTCTCATGCACAATGGAAATATAAAAATGCCAGGAGCGTTAGCTGTAGAAAGCTGTAGCTGTAGAATGAGTTATGCAGCATTTTTGCAGCAGCGTTTATCAGCTTTTTTTTTTTTTTAGCAAGACTAAAAAAAATACAAAAATTAGAATATCTTCAAAAACTTCAGTAATTCGAATTAAAAAGTGAAACTCATATATTTTATATAGACGTGTTACACACAGAGTGATATATTTCAATCCTTTATTTCTTTTAATTTTGATGTTATTTTGATTAGTGAAAACCCAAAATTCAGTATCTCAGAAAATTAGAATATTACAAAAGACCAAAAAAAAAAAAATTTTAATACAGAAATGTTGGCTTACTAAAAAGTATGTCCATGTTCAAGCCAACATTTCTATAATAAAAATCTTTTTTTTTTTTTTTTTTTTATTGGTCTTGTGTGATAATGTAGTTTTCTGAGATACTGAATTTTGGGTTTTCACTAGCCGTAAGCCATAATCATCAAAATTCAAAGAAAGTCTTGAAATAGATCACTTTGTGTGTAATGCATCTATATAAAATATATGAGTTTCCCTTTTTGAATTGAATTACTGAAATAAATCAACTTTTTGATGATATTCTAATTTTATGAGCTGCACCTGTATACTTGCACAAAAGCTTATGGCTCAAAAACGCTAATAAAATGCAGAATAGCCACGTTTTTCAACGTTTTTAAGCTTTTATTAGAGCGTTTTTACAGCTGAAAAACTCCTCTTAAAACCAGCCAGAAAACGCCCTTGTCAAAAAATGCTGATAACAGCCTATCAGCCAAAAACAGCAGCTGTAAAAATGTCCAGTTTGCATTAGGCCTAAAATGTTTGACTGGGCTGAACATTTGTGTGCATTGACCGACTGGGGGATTGGAATGCCAACGAGTGGTCAGATTTTGCCTCTGATATCTGTGGACAGATTTAAGTGCATCTCATAGATTGAATATTGAGTAAAAAAATGCTCATCCTAACTGACAGGGAGCCTTCATGCATCATTTTTTCTGGAGATGGAAAAATTAGGAAACTTCAGTAAAGGAAGCTCATAGTGCTTTATAAAAGATAATAGAGCTAGCCTAAACATATGAAAAGGCATTCATTTCCATCATATGCAATTATATGCTTCAAAAACCGTATGACATTGCTGTCATATTGTTATTGCACGGTTTTCACAGAGCCATGTTTTGTGTCTTTTTATCCAGCTTAAGATGGTTTAAAGTTCTTGGATATGGTAGTCACCGTACAAGATAATCAGACTAATTGAGTATTAGCAGTGTCTGTGACCTGGCACCGGCATCTTGGCAGCACGGAGGTGAAGACATATGTTTATACCGCTAAGAAGTGACAATTTCTAAGTCTGTCGGGTTCCTTGTCTCTGGAACAATTTAATGCAGCCCTTGCCTATCGCTCTTCTGATTTTAGGCATAGTCCTGATTTTGCTTTGAAGTATTGCCACTACATTTTTTTATTCTGTCATGGTTCTAAATACATAATTTGTGTTTTATCTACGGCATATAGGGCCTGTTCACACATAAACATGCATTGAAATTAGTGATCGACCGATATCGTTTTTTCATTGCCGATACCGATATTTTGGTCATCGCGTATCGGTATTGGCCAATATGGGCCGATATTTTCGTACATTTAAAACATTTTTTTATTTTTTTGCTTGACAGGTACTCTTGTGGAGAGATATGGGGGTCTAAAAGACCCCAAACCCCTCCTCTGCACTTAAAAGCATTCAAAACGCCAAGTTTGACTGTTTTGAATGCTGTAATTTTTTTTAAATCTGGCGCCAGTACCCAGAAGTGATGTCATGGAGACCCAATCAGAGCCGAATGCGGTTTTGATCGGGTCTTCACCGGCCGTGCACGCTGGTTGCCCGGGTCTCCAGGTAGGACGGGAGACCCGGACGAGCCATGGAAGGTGGAGGCGGGAGGGGGGATGTCACCTCCCGCTCCTTGTAATGACAAGACAGCCAACCATCGGCTATGGACGACGGTACTGGGGTGATGCCTCTAGTTGCAGGCATCACTCCGGTACAAGCACTTTCCCTAAATATCAGCAATATTGGTAATCTCAGGGGCCAATTCTGATATATTGCATATCAGCCCTCGATATATATCGGCTTTGCCGATAATCAGTCGATCCCTAATTAACCGCTTGCCGACCGCCACACGACTATCTACTGCGGCGGTCAGCCCCTCACAGGCAAAGCGACATAGGGCTACGTCGCTAGCCTGTGAGGCTCTAGGGAGCAAGCGCGCGCTGCCAGAGGCGCGCTCCCGCGCGGTCACGAACCCCCCCGCGCGTGTGCCCGGCAGACCCGATGTCCGCCGGGCACTCGCGATCGTCCATTACACCGAAAGAAAGGCAGGCGGCTAATGTAAACAAAGCCGCCTGTCATTCTTCCCTGTGTAAGAATGGAGATCAGAGGGTTCTACTATGTAGGACCGTTGATCTCTGTTCTTACACTAGTAGCCACAGCCAATCACAGTTAGAAACACGCCTCTAGGGACACACTTAACCCCTCCCTCTCCAATAAAGTTAACTCCTTCACTGCCAGTGTCATTATTACAGTAACAGTGCATATGTATAGCACTGATTACTGCAGTAATGTCACTGGTAACCCCAAAAGTGTCAAAAATGTCAGTCAAGGGTCCGATCTGTCCGCCGCAATGTCGCAGTCCCGCAAAAAAAAGCGCAGATCGCCGCCATTACTCGTTAAAAAAAACCCAACAAAAATGACAAAAATCTTTCCCTTAGTTAGTAAACGCAATAACTTTTGCGCAAACCAATCAAAATACGCTTTTTGCAATTTTTTTTTTTTATTACCAAACATATGTAGCATAAAACAAATTGTCCTAAAATGTTTTGATTTTTACATTTTTTTGGGGGAATTTCATATAAAAAAATGTGAAAAATATTGTTATTTTTGCAAAATTGACGCTCTTTTTTTGTTTATAGCGCATGATCAAAAAATCGCACAGGTGATCAAATAACACCAAAAGAAAGCTCTGTTTGTGGGAAAAAAAGGACGTCAAATTTGTTTAGGTACAGCATCGCACGACCGCGCAATTGTCCATTAAAGTCACGCAGTGCCGAATCGCAAAATAGGCCCTGGTCAGGAAGGGGGTAAAATCTTCCAGGGCTTAAGTGGTTAAAATGCATGAAAATGCCTGTAAAATAAATGAGCATTGGCGTGCCTTTTCATGTGTGTTGACACAGGTTTTTATGCATATTAAATTGCTATTGTAAGGGGCAAAATAATAAAAAGCTTTTTTTTTCTCTGTAGATTTGCATTTCCTCTGTGTGCATTACATACATAAATGGGTCTGATTATACAAAAATGATAAATAGTTGTGAGTGGAATCTGGTGGGCCTGGTCAAACGTTGGCTTTTTTGTCTTGGGTACATGCATCTACCAAGATCCACCTGGGTCTCCCTGCCCACCCTTGTGTGCTCCAGCTCTTTCTTTTGCACTCTCCATATTCAACAAATAAATCTAAATTAAAATTGTGAGGCATCATTTTTAAAAAAACATTTTTGGGTGATATGGTGTCATTCTTGGTGTTAGTAGCTTGATTTGGCACAGATGTTTTTGGCGTGAAATTATATATTTAAAAAAAATGCATTCTCCATAACAATAACATAAATCCAAATGGGAGATTGGGAACCCCCGTAATGATCAAGCTGGTCTCACCATAGAGATGGTACATTTCAGTCTGTTTTATAGTGCTTTGATATTTCTTCGAATGCCACCCATTTATCATAAGACCCCTTGCACATAATTAAAAAATCTTTAGAGATAGTTCCACAGCTGCTTTTGGATATACAGGTCCCTCTCAAAAAATTTGCATATTGTGATCAAGTTCATTATTTTCTGTAATGTACTGATAAACATTAGACTTTCATATATTTTAGATTCATTACACACAACTGAAGTAGTGCGAGCCTTTTATTGTTTTAATATTGATGATTTTGGCATACAGCTCATGAAAAACCAAAATTCCTATCTCAAAAAATTAGCATATTTCATCCGACCAATAAAAAAAAAAGTGTTTTTAATACAAAAAAAGTCAAACTTCAAATAATTATGTTCAGTTATGCACTCAATACTTGGTCGGGAATCCTTTTGCAGAAATGACTGCATCAATGCGGCGTGGCATGGAGGCAATCAGCCTATGGCACTGCTGAGGTGTTATGGAGGCCCAGGATGCTTCGATAGCGGCCTTGAGCTCATCCAGAGTGTTGGGTCTTGCGTCTCTCAACTTTCTCTTCACAACATCCCACAGATTCCCTATGGGGTTCAGGTCAGGAGAGTTGGCAGGCCAATTGAGCACAGTAATACCATGGTCAGTAAACCATTTACCAGTGGTTTTGGCACTGTGAGCAGGTGCCAGGTCGTGCTGAAAAATGAAATCTTCATCTCCATAAAGCTTTTCAGCAGATGGAAGCATGAAGTGCTCCAAAATCTCCTGATAGCTAGCTGCATTGACCCTGCCCTTGATAAAACACAGTGGACCAACACCAGCAGCTGACATGGCACCCCAGACCATCACTGACTGTGGGTACTTGACACTGGACTTCAGGCATTTTGGCATTTCCCTCTCCCCAGTCTTCCTCCAGACTCTGGCACCTTGATTTCCGAATGACATGCAAAATTTGCTTTCATCCGAAAAAAAGTACTTTTGGACCACTGAGCCACAGTCCAGTGCTGCTTCTCTGTAGCCCAGGTCAGGCGCTTCTGCCGCTGTTTCTGGTTCAAAAGTGGCTTGACCTGGGGAATGCGGCACCTGTAGCCCATTTCCTGCACATGCCTGTACACGGTGGCTCTAGATGTTTCTACTCCAGACTCAGTCCACTGCTTCCGCAGGTCCCCCAAGGTCTGGAATCGGTCCTTCTCCACAATCTTCCTCAGGGTCCGGTCACCTTCTCGTTGTGCAGCGTTTTCTGCCACACATTTTCCTTCCCACAGACTTTTCACTGAGGTGCCTTGATACAGCACTCTGGGAACAGCCTATTCGTTCAGAAATTTATTTCTATGTCTTACCCTCTTGCTTGAGGGTGTCAATGATGGCCTTATGGACAGCAGTCAGGTCGGCAGTCTTACCCATGATTGCGGTTTTGAGTAATGAACCAGGCTGGGAGTTTTTAAAAGCCTCAGGAATCTTTTGCAGGTGTTTAGAGTTAATTAGTTGATTCAGATGATTAGGTTAATAGCTCGTTTAGAGAACCTTTTCATGATATGCTAATTTTTTGAGATAGGAATTTTGGTTTTTCATGAGCTGTATGCCAAAATCATCAATATTAAAACAATAAAAGGCTTGCACTACTTCAGTTGTGTGTAATGAATCTAAAATATATGAAAGTCTAATGTTTATCAGTACATTACAGAAAATAATGAACTTTATCACAATATGCTAATTTTTTGAGAGGGACCTGTACAGTAAAAATGTCTTTGTCTTTAGGCTGCATTTACTAATATGGGAAATATGGGCTGTAATGAACATGAGGTGCACATCCATAAACATCAGCCAGAGGAATACAGGTTTGTTCACTGACCAGCACTCTCTAAACTCCAACTCCACCCAAATGTTTTTATGTTACTTTTGGAGAGAATAAAGACAGGTTAGAGCCTCTGTCATGTGTTTATTGCCATCTGAATCCCTGTTAGGCTCCTTTCACATGGTCCGGTTCCACCGACGGACTCCGTGCTGCTCAGCGGGGGATCGATCTGTCCCCCATAGAGCTGTCCTCTATGGGGGAATCGGATGAGATTGGACCGCTTGTCCGTTCTCATCCGATCCCATTCGCTGGACGGATGGAAAATAGGGTTTCCATCCGTCCGGATTTCACAGACAGGATCAGAATTGGATAGCAGTGGGTGTCAGCAGAGATGTCTCTGCTGACATCCGCTGCTCCATAGGGGTTCATGGAGGATCCAATCAGTTCCGCCTAAAAAACTGAAAGGCGGATCTGATCGGATCGTTCGTGTGAAAGGGGCCTTAGAGAGATTTCCCATTACTTCCTGTGATAAAGGAAGTGATAAGACACCTCTCCGAATGGAACTATTGGAACTCAGATAAAAACAAAAACACATTTTAGTTTGAGTGAGTTAAAGAGTAACTCCACTTTGGTTGAGAAGAAAAAAACATTCCCCTCTGGGTGATCTATGGACATTGCAGGGATTTGTGAACCAACTATGTTGCAGATTGCTACCATTAGTTATTCTGAAGAAATAACTTTATGTCCATGTGCAGAGTGAATCTATATGGAAGTGATTTTATAATCATCAATCAGCTGCTACACCTTCAGGGCTCCAAAAACGTAAATGTCAGGGTTTGCATCCTTTTAAACGTGATTTCCCTTTGGGAGCATCTCGCCAAAAATTACATTTTTGTTGCAGGGGATGCTCAAAATCTGACTTGTATCTTAATGCAGACTTCTTGGAAAATCAGTAGGCCAACCACACAAGAAGGAAATTACATTTGTGGGGTTTTTTATGTACACCATCTGCGTACACATCTCTAGATAGCCATATTGCTTTTTATTTTACAGAAATTTATAGTGTTTCAGATTGAAAAGGAAAGGTCATTTTAATAACATTCAACTACAATATGACCTATGTCACAATTGTATATGGTGTGTATATATATATATATATATATATATATATATATATATATATATATATATAAAAATGCTATTCCCCCCAGCCTAATGAGAGTTACTCTTTAGGCTGACCCAGGGCCATCTTACCGAATGGGCACGCTGGGAAGTTGCCCGGGGGGACCCACCTGCCCATTGACCCAGCCAAGCATTAGTCCCAATTCCTGTGTGCATCCCACCACCGAACTTAGCGGCCCTGCACTGCTGTCAGCCCACTTGGGCCATGGAGGGGGAGCCCATAACTGATGGAATGCCTGCCTGCCTCCACGGGAACAGGTACACACAGGACAGTCAAATCTGACTACTGTCCATGTGTGCATGTGTGTGTTCACTGGACCCAGCTGTCAAACTTGGAAGCTGTCATTAGCCTGGCACTGCTGTACCAATAAATATAACCCCATCGATAATTTGCATTTTTATTCTCGTGGGTGATTGTGTAGGCAGGGCCCCAGGGCCCTTTAATGCTCTTAAGACGGCACTGGACTGACCATACACTGAGCAATATTTGCTCAGCGGGTGGTCCTGTCTGTCCTTCTCCATTCTGCAAAAGTCGATCAACTTTAGTTGAAGGAGCCTCCTGGAAAATGTTTAGCGGCTGCATCTGATTGAAAGCCACAGCTGACTGTCGCCCCCCCCCCCCCCCCAATTTCTTGGAATGGAATCACATGGACAAGAAGTGAGGAAAAATCTCCCCAATGCGATCACACACAGAAATGTAAACCTGGTACGGCAGCATCATTGCCAAGCTGGAAGATGGGTCCAAATAGTGTTTTGTCCTTGTGTAATTAATAAAAAGGAAACTCAAGTTGTCTTGAAAGCTTGAAGGCCATTCTGCTCAGTTAGCCAGTAAAAGTATCACTTTAACTTTTTGCTTTCTCCGGTTTTGTCTGTACAAGAGCAAGAGAACACAATGTTAGGTATAAACTGGATATATTTTTCATTTCACAAGACCTTCCCGGGTTGCCTCTAATAATTTACTCTTGTGGGGTAGTGAACCAAATAAGGAATTTGCAAGTTCATCACCTAACGTTTCAAAACCTTTAGAAATCCAAGTTAAAATTTGAAAGTAGTAAATGAGAGGGTGGCAGATCCGATTACATACTGCTGGAGTCACTAAAAACCAGGAGGCAAAGTCCAAATTAAAAAAGGTATCAGTGGCAAGGTAAAGTAAGATTGATGTGCAACTGATGAAAAAAAAACGTTACTTGCTCAACAAGACAGCTTTAAATGTCCCTTCACATGTCAAGCTGGAGAGAAATTTGAGCAATGAAATCCCTGTTTAATCCAGATTTATTTTTGTGTGGGCATTGGGCAGGAAATGAGCAAAATGCTCATGGAGTATTGCAGAATTCAGGGATATTAAATATATGCATTTATTTTACATACTCTATGTATATGTAATACTATAAAATATATGTTCTGATGATATTATTACATGCATGTTTTTTATTATTAGAATAGGAATAACTGCAATTATATACATGATCTTATATATTATTCTATAGTGTTTGCATACATTGTATATACTCTCTATAGGAATGATATACTGTATTATTTATAAATTATTATTATTCTGGATTTATATACCGCCAACAGTTTGCTCATCGCTTTACAACGTTAGGGCAAACAGTACAGTTACAATACAATGTATTTTATATACCGTATTTTCCATCGTATAAGACGACTGGGCGTATAAGACGACCCCCCTAATTTTCAAGTTAAAACATAGGTTTTGGGCTATACTCGCCGTATAAGACTAACCCCCTTCCGAAGTACCATAAATGTAATATCTCGTATATCTCCAAGGTACTGTAAGTAAGTATTACCGGTAGATGAAATCTCTCAAGGCGCTGGCTGTGAATCCTGTACCGGTATACCATATGTACCGTAGCTTTGGCTACATACAGTATACCGCGCTGAGCCAATCACGGTGAGCGATGTATTCTATTATTGTATGCAGAGCCTGCTCGGATTGGTGGAGTCAGAGAGGCGGGCTGATGTTACTCAGCACATTGCTGGATTGAGATGGGGCTTAGGTAAGTATTGGGGGGTGGGGGTTGGGACTGAGGGGGCTGCTGCACATCAAAGAATGCATGAAGGTGAAAAACCTTCAGCCTTTACAACCACTTTAATTTGGAGACATTTTTGCTTTCTTACTGTTTTGTTTCTGAGACAGGCAGTGAAGGGAATTTTCCCCTATGGAGACCCAGACAGCAATAAAAATATGACGTACTCTAAAAAAATATTTTTTGCTGGAGTTCCACTTAAACACTTCAGTATTGTTTGGACACATCTGTTAACCCTATTTTGTGCCCAGTATGAGCGCCTCTTAGCTTGGGTGTAACTCCTATATTATTTTGTAGCTAAAACATTCTGACCCTTGGGTTGTATTCCTTCTGCCTACTTGGATCTGACTCGGGCTACCCTTATCCTCATCTATTTCTTGGGCAAGTTTTTTTTTGTTTAAGTTGAACCCAGCACAATGCCTACAGGTGGCTTAAAGCCAGAGTTGTATAAAGTACTCGAAACCCATACTTGAGTAAAAGTACAAGTGCTCGATCAAAAAGTGACTTGAGTAGAAGTGGAAGTGCTCGATCAAAAAGTGACTTGAGTAGAAGTACTAAAGTATTCAACATTTTTTGTACTTAAGTATTGCAAGTAGTTTTTAAAAAAATTTTGCTACTCAAGTACTGAAAGTAAAAGTACCAGTAGTTTTAAAAAAAAATCGCTACTCAAGTACTGAAAGTAAAAGTACAAGTACTGTGTTATGTAGTTATTAAAGAAAGTCAAAAGTTTGAACATCATATTGTCTTTTATTATTTCAAATGCAGCTTTTATTTATGCATACAGTAGCATTTATTTTTGTATGCGCTGATAATACACATGTTTTGAGCTTCATGAAACCTGCCATCTACTGTTCTGGCAGTGGTAATTTTTAGAATAGTAACGAGTAACTATGCAGCACAAAAAAAAAAATATCAAAGTAGAAGTATTGAAATCATCGAAAAAGTGTAGTGAAGTAAAAGTGGAAGTAGGAGAAAAAAATTCTACTCTAGGAAAGTACAGATACTGCCTTTCGGTACTTAAGTACAGTAGTGAAGTAGTTCTACTTAGTTACTATACATCTCTGCTTAAAGCTAACCATAAATCACCCCCATATCCGGATAAAAAGGTACCTCCAGAAAATGATCCTCAACCAAATCCTTTTTCTTATGTATGGCAGAACAGTGAAAGATTAAATTTTTTGTTTTTCCAATGTTGTCTGAATCTCTCCTTTTTATAAAGATGCATGGTTTATGAATGTTTGGTAATAAAAGAAAAAATCCTGTTCCAAACTGCTATCTTAGCAAATGATCAATAAGAGATGGTCACATTAAGAACCAGAGATGTATAGTAACGAAGTAGAACTACTTAAGTACTGTACTTAAGTACCGAAATGCGGTATCTGTACTTTCCTAGAGTAGAATTTTTTTCTCCTACTTCTACTTTTACTTCACTACATTTTTTCGATGATTTCGATACTTCTACTCAAGTATTTTTTTTTTGTGCTGCATAGTTACTCGTTACTTTTAAAAAAATTACCACTGCCAGAACAGTAGATGGCAGGTTTCATAAAGCTCAAAAAAATGTGTATAATGTCATTTGTAAATCAGCGCATACGAAAATAAAGGCTGTGTATAATAAAAGCTGCTATACCAAATCTTTCCAATAAAAAGAAAATATGAAACAAACAAATAAATGGTGCTACAGCGCTTAAAGTGCATCAAGAAACTACTAACAAACACAGGTTAATCATTTGAATAAATCATTTGAAATAATAAAAACAATATGATGTTCAAACTTTTGACTTCTTTCTTTAATAACTACATAACACAGTACTTGTACTTCTACTTTCAGTACTTGAGTAGAAATTTTTTTTCAAAACTACTGGTACTTTTTACTTTTAGTACTTAAGTAGCAAATTTTTTGAAAAAACTACTTGCAATACTTAAGTAAAAAAAATGTTGAATACTTTAGTACTTCTACTTAAGTAACTTTTTCTGCGAGCACTTCCACTTCTACTCAAGTAATTTTTTGATCTAGCACTTGTACTTTTACTCAAGTAGAAATTTCGAGTACTTTATACAAGTCTGTTAAGAACCAAAGAGTGCTTCCATGCTACCTGATAAACTATCATTTTATCAGAGACTCTGTCTAAAATCTGATTGGGGCGTTCAGTATAAAATGTCAACTGTGTAACAGATGCAGGGAACCAGTATTCCCCATTCACTTATGTACCATAAGTCACAACCTGGAAAAAACTTCTTACAGGTAGTGCAGAGGCAGAACAGAAATAAACAGGGAACAGTAGTGCCTCCTTAGTGTCCCCATCAGAGTGCCCCCTTGCATCAGGTGTACCCATCTGTGTCCGCCCTTGTATCAACTCTCCCCATCAGAGCACCTCCTTACATCAAATGTCCACATCAGAGTGCCCCTTTACATCAATTGTCCCCATCAGAGCCCCCCTTACATCAGTTGTCCCCATCACAGTCCTTGTTACATCAATTGTGCCCATCAGATTGCCTCATGGATCAGTGGATGCACTCCTAGAGACCTGGAGGGCACAACTAAAATCTGGGGGGGGGGGGTACAGCCCACCCCAGTAACCCCCCCCAGGTCCTGATTCACCTTAGACTGTAAGCTCCCTGAGGATAGAGAAGGAAGAGACTAACGTGAATGCTCAGTATGTGCTGCATAACTTGTCAGCACTGTATAAATACTTGTAATAAGTAAATAAAATGTTAAGTGCCGGTTCACACTGAAGCGGCACGACATAAAATGAATGTCTATGCAAGTCGCTCCAGGTCGCCCCGAAGTAGTACAGGACCCTTTTTCTAAGTCGGAGCAACTTGTGTCGCTCCTATTAGAACCGTTCCTGTACTACACTATGGGACGCGACGGTGCGTGACTTGTCAGGCTGACCAAGTCGCCTGACAAGTCGTACTAGTGTGAATGGAGACTAAGCTGCCCACACACAGAGCACATTGATTGTACTACTTCCTTTAGATTTACCAACAACTACAGTATGCAGTGCACGGATCAGATAAAACCATAATAAATTGTTTCAGGCCAACCATAGCTTGAGCAAATTTCTTTCCTGCAACCATGGGTAAGATCAGTTGACAGGGAATCCCTTCCACCGAGCCATTGTGTTCTCCTGGCGAAGCCATCTCTGCTGGAAGAACCCATGATCATTGCTAGTGGCTATATCAGCCGCTTGCAAAAATCACATGTAAAATCGGGCAGGCTGGTTGTTCCCAAGTTGATCGATTGATGACCTTGGGTGCATTCAGCCTGCCCATACATGGTTCAAACCCTGGCATAAAACTGTAAACGTTTCCAATGGTCTATGGCTGGCTTTAGTAGAGCCTAACCCTACACAGATATATAAGCACACAATTACTGTATATACAGTTTGTACCGTTAGATTGTAACTTGTGTAGCCAGCTTTAGGGAGAAACTGCTCTTTTAAAGACAGATAATACTCCACAATACTGGGTGTTTAGTGGACATCACAACATGCAGGTCAAATCTAACCAATACTGATATTAGGGTTCTACAAACGTTACCAAATTAAATTACACGCTGGATTCCTATATCTCTCACTGCTATAGGCAAGGTATGCCAACTGGAATGCTAGTGCAAATAAAGACAACATATGCTTAAAAAGAAGTTAAACCTATAAGGAAAGGTAAATAAATATGAGTAAAGGGCAATTATGGGATACACGCTGGCAGAAACACACAGTGACCACACACAGCTGTACAAAGAGGATATCGCAAACAAATATACTGGATGCAGGGTTGGGTTTACTATCACTGGCACATGTGTGTATACTGCCTTGGACACCAAGGCCATCTTATCGAATGGGCATGCTGGGATGTTGCCAGGGGGCCCCATTTGCCCGGGGGGCCCCACCTGCCCAGCGACCCAGTCAAGAATTAGTCCCAATTCCTGTGTGCATCCCACCACCAAACTTAAGCCCCGTACACACGCACCGATTGTCGGCCGAACGATCAGCCGTCTTTTGTCCAGTGTTGTTTGTTGGTTGAAATGTGCTCTAGACTTGCACTGGACTTTTGTTGGCCGACAGAAACCAACTTCAGAAGTGATGTCATGTGATGGTTGACTTTCCCTGTGTTTTTTCTTCTCTGAGCATGCCCAGTCTTGCTCATCTGACTGTTGTCGGCCGAAATCTGTACTGACTGACGAACAATCGGCCGTTCTGGTGACGGCCAACAAAAATTTTATAGCATGCACACCAGATTTTGTTCGGCCGAAAAGTCGCAGTCGGTTGTCGGAATCATCATACTAACAAGCCGACAATCGGCCGATCTGATGTTGGCCGAATATTTACGGCCGACAATCGGTACGTGTGTACGGGGCTTAAGCAGGTGGCAAGCACCTGTCGGCCCTGGGCATTGGAGGGGAAGCCCAAAACTGCAGGAATGCCTGTCTGTCTCCACGGGAACAGGCACACACAGGACAGTCGAGTCTGACTCCCGTCCGTGTGTGTGTGTTCACCGGACCCAGCCGCCGAACTTGGAAGCTGTCATTAGCCTTGCACTGCTGTACCAAAAAATATCGCCTTATTGATAATTTGCATTTTTATTCTCGTGGGTGATTGCGTAGGCAGGGCCCCAGTGCACTTCATTGTGCTGGGCCCTTTAATGCTCTTAAGATGGCACTGTCGGGCACCCAAAACACCCCTCTCCGCTAGCATTAGAGATGGCATCAGATAGTCAGATGTTTGGGGTGAGCACTGTCTGCAGATCTCAGTTGGACGAGGACATGGCCAACAGGCATAGTTGCCAATCTACAGCAGAAAGACACCAGTTGGTCCATGTTTAATGAAATGGCATTGGGTGCCCAGAGCCACATAACTCTAAAAGTCTAGCTCTGATTTGGTAATTTCTCTTCTTTTTGATTTAAAATGTGTGTGTGGGAGCGCAGACTTCCAAAAGATGGGAATTTTTTATAAGATAATCACTCTCTCCCATAATAGTGTGATGGGAGTTAGAAAATCCCTATTAATTAGAGACACATGGAGATTCTTCATTAACAAATGTGCTCAGGAAAAAAAAAAACCTACCTGACCTTGCTCTTGATTATTCAAACCTCCCTAATCACTGGTTTACAGACTGACACCTAGAGAATCATTAGGTGATGTTTTTGAGCTGATGGAGGCTAACTTGCAGTTCAGCAGAAGAAAGAAGTCAGCTTGGATTTGCTTAATGATTGCTGAATGAACCATCCACTTAGTCATCCCTCAGTTAATTAATGATTTGGGTGTAATTTATTGTCTATGTTTCTATATAAATTTTACATCAATTCAAACAAATAATGAAAACGTTGGGGTTCATTCACACTATGTATTGCGTTAAAGCTTGTGTGATAATCAGGGGGAACGTGGGGGAACGCAGTTCCGGCACCTCCAGCACTGACTGCTTGTAGTCGCAAGGGTTGCTTGGGTATGCTGCAGGGTCTATTGATTGGGGGATCCATTCTAGCTGGAGGTGATCTTTTTTTTTGCAGGGGGGTCTTTTGTTGCTGAGGAGGTCTATTATTGCTGGTGGGGGACCTACTGTTGCTGGGGGTAGGCCTTATATTGCGGCTCAGTTGTTGCTGGGAGAGATCTACTTTTGAGAGAGGGGTCTATTGTTGCTGGCTAACAGAGAGTCTATTGATGCTAGGGGGGACAATATTGTTGCAGGTTGTCCGTTGTTGTTAGGGGGGATCTATTGTTCCTGGCAGGGGGCCCTATTGTTACTGGATGCAGGGGATCTATTTTACTGCTTTTCTTGTTATCATTACCAAATTCTATACAAATGACTTAGCAACGCAAAATGATATGTAGTTCTGTATTCTCTAAAAGGGCAGTACTGAGAGGTGGGTAGGGGGATTGGACCCAAGGAATGGTGCTCGGAGGTGGGTAGGGGCAGAGAAAAGGGGTGACTTGGAAAAGGGGGAGTTCCTGCACTTATACTCTGAGAAAAAAAGCCCTGGTGATAATACAATACATTATCCTGCATTAGGTTGAGCTGCGATAAGACCACTCATTTATTTTGAATGGGCTGACAAAGCACAGTAAAGCAAGAAAAAGAAACAGACTTTTTTTTTTTTTTTTTTTTTATACACCGCAAAAACCGCATCGTACGGCATGTAAGCTGTAGTGCTTCATAATAATGCTTTGGAGCGCATTTAAAATAAATGGCACCACAGTGGGACTTGTGCATTACCATGCATTGTGGTATCATGTAATAAGGCAATGCATAAGTGTGAATAGACCCTTATGCCTCGTACACGCGATCAGATAATTGGACGACTTATCCTTTGCATTTTGTTGCATGATACTAATATCGAATTCAACAATGCCTACTAAACGTATGCATTTTTTTCGTACGATTCTGGAAAAGCTTCCTGGTTGCGTCACCTACGTATCGAATACTGGAAAACAAGAACAATGGCAGCCAGGCTTTTTCCGGGTTATTTTTGTGTTTCTAATCATGCGTGGTCTTTGTCTTTGATTTCTACTGTACTGATTAAACGATTGTCATTCGCTAGACTATCGTACGACAAAAGTTTTCGTGTTTCTTCCTTCGGATTTTGTTGGATGAAATGTCGTAATCGGCTGTCGAAAGCTGTTTACTAACGATCAGATTATCATGCGATCAATTTTAAAACAATTTTTTTCGTTCAATTATCTGATTGTGTGTACGAGGCATTACACTCAGCTTAGTAACAAGTAGACTTCAATTAAATATAGACATATTGCTTTTAACCTCCCTCAAGGGACCTACCTGAAGCGATACCAAATCCAAAAGCAAGCATTTATTATTTTGCAACTTACCATGTAATGGCTGCATTAGTATTCTATTTTAGGCTTTATCTTTTTTTATCTGACGATCCAGCTGTTAAGTCTGTTTTTCAAAAGAACATGCTCTCTAGCAGAATGTATCAATTGATGAGAAAAACCCTTTACCACTGCCAGGCTTTCTTACAATGATTAGCTTTTATTTATTCATGTAAAACCTACATCCCAAAAGAAAAAAAACTGTTTGCTATAACTGCCTATTAGGGCTCTTTCACACAGGCGGACCGTTCAGATCCGCCTGTCCGTTTTTTTGGCGGATCTGAACGGTCCCCCCATACATCCCTATGGGGCATCGGATGTCAGCGGAGACATGTCCGCTGACATCCGATCCGTCAAATCTGGACGGAAGGAAACCCTATTTTCCATCCGTCCAGGGGATCGGATGGGATTGGATGAGAACGGACCGACGGTCCGTTCCCATCCGATTCCCCCATAGAGATGTATGGGGAACTGACAGCTGTGTCTCCGCACACAGCGCAGAGACACAGCTGTCATCCTTCTGCTCAGCGGGGGACCGGGGGATCGACCCCCCGCAGAGATAAAACGGAGTCCGTCCGACGGACGGATAGTGTGAAAGGGGCCTAAAGTATCAGGTTGAGTTCAGCTTCAGTGTGAGTTAGTGTGTCTAAATCTGCTAGTACATCTAACAACCCCCCCCTTCAGATTGATAATGCTGCTGTCCAAATGTGTCCTGTGCTCTGGTTACTAGTAGGGATGATCGAACGGTTCGGGTCGACCATCGGTTCGACCCGAACATTGGATGTTCGATATTCGGCCGAATACCGAACTTTTTGCGGCAAAAGTTCGGTATTCGGCCACCAGAACCGCCCAAAATGCACTGGGACAGGAACTGGGCTTTAAAAGCCCGTGATTGGCCCAGAAACGTCTGCAAAAGCCAATGAGGGGGCAGGAGTCTCCTAGGAACGTGATTGGAGTGACTACGGGGACCAGAGGCCAATCAGGAGTGAATACGCCCCACACTATATAAGATGGCCCCGCCTAACCCCTAGCACAGTTATCCAGAGCCTGTTGAAGAGAGTTGAAGCAGTTCTGTCTGACTCCTGCTTGCTACACTACATTTCCTACATATCGAGTGGTTCTAAAGCTCCATATAGCAGAATTGTATTTAGCTTACAGCCAGTGTAGTTAGATACAGCGATTGTGCTGGTTCTTAGAGTTAAAAAAAAAAAAAAAAAAAAAAAAAAAAAAAAAACTTAAGGGACAGTGTCAGTCTTCTGCTGTATGGAGCTTTCTATTTAGTGGAAAGGGATATCTAGTGTAGTTAGGGAACTTTGTACTACATTAGTTAGATTTGAAAATTTAGTTTCTGTAGGGAAAGTGTGAGGGTTCTGTTTAGTGAGCACGTGGCACAGTGCTGCTGTATCACAGCAGGTATACGTGCTTGCTAGGCAGCAAAATACAGTGACAACTTAACGCCTGTTGTTCAAAGCGTTAGGTGCACTGCACAAAAGCCTTTGCAACTGTGCGTGACACGCAACTGCTGTGCTGTATCCAGCGACAACTGTGGGTCGCATAGCAGTGTGCGTTTTTCACCGCACACAGTTGCCAACGCATCAGTGACAACCTAACGCCTGTTGTTCAAAGCGTTAGGTCCACTGTGCAAAAGGCTTTGCTACTGTGCGTGAACCGCAACTGCTGTGCTGTATCCAGCGACAACTGTGGGTCGCATAGCAGTGTGCGTTTTTCACCGCACACAGTTGCCAACGCATCAGTGACAACTTAACGCCTGTTGTTCAAAGCGTTAGGTGCACTGTACAAAAGCCTTTGCAACTGTGCGTGACACGCAACTGCTGTGCTGTATCCAGCGACAACTGTGGGTCGCATAGCAGTGTGCGTTTTTCACCGCACACAGTTGCCAACGCATCAGTGACAACCTAACGCCTGTTGTTCAAAGCGTTAGGTCCACTGTGCAAAAGGCTTTGCTACTGTGCGTGAACCGCAACTGCTGTGCTGTATCCAGCGACAACTGTGGGTCGCATAGCAGTGTGCGTTTTTCACCGCACACAGTTGCCAACGCATCAGTGACAACCTAACGCCTGTTGTTCAAAGCGTTAGGTCCACTGTGCAAAAGGCTTTGCTACTGTGCGTGAACCGCAACTGCTGTGCTGTATCCAGCGACAACTGTGGGTCGCATAGCAGTGTGCGTTTTTCACCGCACACAGTTGCCAACGCATCAGTGACAACCTAACGCCTGTTGTTCAAAGCGTTAGGTCCACTGTGCAAAAGGCTTTGCTACTGTGCGTGAACCGCAACTGCTGTGCTGTATCCAGCGACAACTGTGGGTCGCATAGCAGTGTGCGTTTTTCACCGCACACAGTTGCCAACGCATCAGTGACAACTTAACGCCTGTTGTTCAAAGCGTTAGGTGCACTGTACAAAAGCCTTTGCAACTGTGCGTGACACGCAACTGCTGTGCTGTATCCAGCGACAACTGTGGGTCGCATAGCAGTGTGCGTTTTTCACCGCACACAGTTGCCAACGCATCAGTGACAACCTAACGCCTGTTGTTCAAAGCGTTAGGTCCACTGTGCAAAAGGCTTTGCTACTGTGCGTGAACCGCAACTGCTGTGCTGTATCCAGCGACAACTGTGGGTCGCATAGCAGTGTGCGTTTTTCACCGCACACAGTTGCCAACGCATCAGTGACAAATATGCCTGGTAGACCAAGAAAAGGCATACGTGGCCCTGCTGCGGAAAGGGGCACAGCTTCTAGGGTGTCTAGAGGCAGGGGTGGACGTGGTGGTCAGTCCTCAGCCAGGCCACCATTTGGATTGTTCTCCGGCAGTGGCCAAGCTATACGTCCACAGTATGTACAGGAGGTGGTGGACTATATGAACAAACCCTCATCATCGGCATCATCTGCAACTACAGTGACCCAGGCAGAGAAAAGTGGTCAGTCTTCTGCAGTTGTCAGAACAAATACAGATGAGTCCATGTCCACCTCATGTCCTCCCTTAGACCCAATTTCAGACATGGCAGAGGAGTCAGCTGAGCTGTTTGACCACAGTGTCGGCCATCTACTCCAGCCTGATGCTCAGTCCTTTATGGAGTCTGATGTTGGGTCTGAGTTTGAGGAGGAGGCAGAGCAAACAAGAGGGGAGAGCAGACGGCCCGCTCCATCTAAGGCCGCACCTGTTGTCTCCCAGGCCAGGCCTGATGCTCAGTCTTTGATAGAATCAGATGTTGGGTCTGAGGTTGAGGAGGAGGCAGAGCAAACAAGAGGGGAGAGCAGACGGCCCGCTCCATCTAAGGCCGCACCTGTTGTCTCCCAGGCCAGGCCTGATGCTCAGTCTTTGATGGAGTCAGATGTTGGGTCTGAGGTTGAGGAGGAGGCAGAGCAAGCAAGAGGGGAGAGCAGACGGCCTACTCCATCTAAGGCCGCACCTGTTGTCTCCCGGGCCACTATACACACCTCATCTTGCTGGGCCTTTTTTGAGACATCCCATGCAGATAAAACAGTTGCGATCTGCAAGATTTGTAAGAAGGGTATAAAACGTGGCAAAAATGTCAACCACCTGGGTACAAGCTGCCTAAACAGGCATTTGACAACCCACCACTCGGCCCGTTGGCAGGAGCATTTAAAGAACCCACAAAAGGGCCAAAGATTGGTCAGTCGGCCTCCTAGTTCTCCTCGCGCTCCTCCTCATGCTCCATCTGCTCCACCTGCTCCACCTGCACATCAGTCTGTTCCTGGCCCTGCTATAGTCACTCGTCACCTGTTGGCAGCCTCCACTGGCAGGGATGATGATATAGCAGGCAGTGTCGCATCTACCTCCAGCACACCACCAGCTGTATCATCTAGACGCCAAATTTCGATTCCACACATGCTGGAACGAAAAAAAATGTATACTCCCCGCCACCCACATGCCCAGCGTCTAAACAGTAGTTTGGCTAAACTACTGGCTCTGCAACTATTACCATTTAACCTGGTAGAGTCTGCTCCC
Source organism: Pelophylax lessonae (assembly GCF_965119305.1). Taxonomy (NCBI): domain Eukaryota; kingdom Metazoa; phylum Chordata; class Amphibia; order Anura; family Ranidae; genus Pelophylax; species Pelophylax lessonae. The sequence goes on along the minus strand of NC_138773.1, from coordinate 260,567,868 downwards.
TTCCGTGACTTCGCAAAATGTGCAGTTCCACAGTGGCAGGTGCCAAGTCGGCATTACTTTTCCCGTAAGGCCCTGCCATCCCTATACCAACATGTGGAAGGCAATGTAGTGTCATCCCTGGCCAAGTCAGTCAGCCGTAAGATACACTTGACGGCTGACACTTGGTCAAGCAAACATGGGCAGGGACGGTACATTTCTGTCACTGCTCACTGGGTGACACTGCTTGCCAGTGGAAGGGATTGTAGCCAGGGCTCGGTGCTGCAGCCAGTGTTGCCCCCACGTCTGCAAACAGCTGGTGGTGTCGCTGATCCGGGTAGATCGATCACTTCTACCCCCTCCTGCTCCTCCTCCTCTACCTCCTCCATGCCCTCCTCTGCAGAATGGTCCTTTGAATATGATGAGATACCACGTAAACGTTCAAAGGGCTATTCTATGTCTCAGGCCAAAAGGTGTCACGCAGTGCTGCAGCTTGTGTGTCTAGGGGACAGGCAGCACACTGCCCCTCAGATTCTTGGGGCTCTGCAGGCACAGGCCCAGAGGTGGTTGACACCACGCCAGCTGCAGCCAGGGATGGTGGTTACTGATAATGGGTCAAACCTCCTGGCCGCCCTTCGTCAGGGAAAGTTAACCCATGTGCCATGCCTGGCGCATGTCCTGAATCTCGTGGTACAGCGGTTTTTGAACTCGTACCCGGGAATGCAGGATGTGCTAAGGATGGCAAGAAGGGTGTGCAGTCACTTCAGGCGGTCGTACAGTGCCACTGCACGTTTGGCCGAAGTGCAGCGCGAGTTTCACCTGCCGGTACACCGCCTCATCTGTGACATGCCCACCCGCTGGAACTCCACCTTGGCTATGCTGCAGCGCCTGTACACGCAGCAGAGGGCCCTCAATGAATACCTATGCGAGTACGGCACCAGCACTGGCTCTGCGCGCCTGGGCTTCTTTTCACCACGGCAGTGGCTTTTGATTAAGGATGCATGCGCTGTCCTCTCGCCATTTGAGGAGGCCACAAGGATGGTCAGCCGGGACAGCGCATGCATCAGTGACACCCTACCGGTACTGTTTTTGTTGGAGCACACTCTGCGTGGCATTATGGACAGGGCACTGGAGGCAGAGCAGCAGGAGGAAGAGGAGGACTTCCTTGCCTCTCAAGGCCCCCTTTATCCTGAGAATCCTGACCCCATTATGCCTAGCTCCCAGAGGCCCGAGCAGGATCCAGGGGTGGAAGAGGAGGAGGAGGAGGACGATTCTGCGGGAACTTTTGCAGGGTTTGAGGAGGAGGAGGAGGAAGACATGCGGCAATCTGCAAGGCCTAGTTTGACTCCCTCGGGACACTTTGGAGTAGTACGTGGCTGGGAGGAGGAGGAGCCCGTTGAAGATAATGTCGTTATGAGTGACCCCGAGGAGTCAGCTTCTCAGGCCTTCGCTAATTTGCGACGCATGGGAAACATCATGCTCCAGAGCCTGCGAAAGGACCCCAGAATCAAGGCCATTAAAGAGACTAACCACTATTGGTTGGCCACCCTACTTGACCCCCGGTACAAGTGTAAAGTCTCGGAGCTTTTCCCATCCACCCATAGAGTCCACAGGATCAAATCCCTTGAGGACAGTCTCAAGAGGAATCTGGTGAACATGTTCCCCGACTCCCGTAGGGTGCAGGGGCGGGGACAACCTACCATGGATTCTACTGGTGGTCACGAGAGGAGCGTTGGAGAAGGCGTGCGGTTGACGGATGCCTTTCGGTCTTTTTTTAGTCCTCACCGCCCAGGCCTCTCAGCTGCCACATCGCATCGACAGCGTCTGCATCACATGGTGGACGATTACGTGAGGGCACAAAGTGACACAGAGGGCTTTTCATGTGACGAATCCGATCCACTGGCATACTGGGTCTTAAGATTAGACCACTGGCCAGAACTGGCCCAGTATGCCATGGAGTTGTTGGCCTGCCCTGCTTCCAGTGTCCTATCGGAACGGGCATTCAGCGCAGCAGGAGGATTCGTCCCAGACCATCGAACTAGACTCTCCACCGACTCAGTCGACCGTTTGACATTCATTAAGATGAATCAGTCGTGGATATCAAGCTTTGATGCACCTGATGCAGACCTTGTAGACTAGGCTATCGTTGTGATGTGGCAGTTGAGCCTCAGTTTAAGCCTGGACCATGGTGCCACCCTCAAACCCTCCTCTCATTCTCTTTACGTTCACAGAACCTCATTTTGGTTATGACAAAAACGACAATGTTTGCGCACCTGTTCCACAGGTGCACACCTTTACAATTTTTGGGCCTCCTTCAACACCAGCTCTTTGGGGTTAAGGTGGGGAGGCTATGCTAAAACAAAAACGACAATGTTTGCGCACCTGTTCCACAGGTGCACATCTTTACAATTTTTGGGCCTCCTTCAACACCAGCTCTTTGGGGTTAAGGTGGGGAGGCTATGCTAAAACAAAAACGACAATGTTTGCGCACCTGTTCCACAGGTGCACACCTTTACAATTTTTGGGCCTCCTTCAACACCAGCTCTTTGGGGTTAAGGTGGGGAGGCTATGCTAAACAAAAACGACAATGTTTGCGCACCTGTTCCACAGGTGCACACCTTTACAATTTTTGGGCCTCCTTCAACACCAGCTCTTTGGGGTTAAGGTGGGGAGGCTATGCTAAACAAAAACTACCATGTTTGCGAACCTGTTCCACAGGTGCACACCTTTACAATTTTTGGGCCTCCTTCAACACCAGCTCTTTGGGGTTAAGGTGGGGAGGCTATGCTAAACAAAAACTACCATGTTTGCGAACCTGTTCCACAGGTGCACACCTTTACAATTTTTGGGCCTCCTTCAACACCAGCTCTTTGGGGTTAAGGTGGGGAGGCTATGCTAACACAAAAACGACAATGTTTGCGCACCTGTTCCACAGGTGCACACCTTTACAATTTTTGGGCCTCCTTCAACACCAGCTCTTTGGGGTTAAGGTGGGGAGGCTATGCTAAACAAAAACTACCATGTTTGCGAACCTGTTCCACAGGTGCACACCTTTACAATTTTTGGGCCTCCTTCAACACCAGCTCTTTGGGGTTAAGGTGGGGAGGCTATGCTAAACAAAAACTACCATGTTTGCGAACCTGTTCCACAGGTGCACACCTTTACAATTTTTGGGCCTCCTTCAACACCAGCTCTTTGGGGTTAAGGTGGGGAGGCTATGCTAAACAAAAACTACCATGTTTGCGAACCTGTTCCACAGGTGCACACCTTTACAATTTTTGGGCCTCCTTCAACACCAGCTCTTTGGGGTTAAGGTGGGGAGGCTATGCTAAACAAAAACTACCATGTTTGCGAACCTGTTCCACAGGTGCACACCTTTACAATTTTTGGGCCTCCTTCAACACCAGCTCTTTGGGGTTAAGGTGGGGAGGCTATGCTAACACAAAAACGACAATGTTTGCGCACCTGTTCCACAGGTGCACACCTTTACAATTTTTGGGCCTCCTTCAACACCAGCTCTTTGGGGTTAAGGTGGGGAGGCTATGCTAAACAAAAACTACCATGTTTGCGAACCTGTTCCACAGGTGCACACCTTTACAATTTTTGGGCCTCCTTCAACACCAGCTCTTTGGGGTTAAGGTGGGGAGGCTATGCTAAAACAAAAACGACAATGTTTGCGCACCTGTTCCACAGGTGCACACCTTTACAATTTTTGGGCCTCCTTCAACACCAGCTCTTTGGGGTTAAGGTGGGGAGGCTATGCTAAACAAAAACTACCATGTTTGAGAACCTGTTCCACAGGTGCACACCTTTACAATTTTTGGGCCTCCTTCAACACCAGCTCTTTGGGGTTAAGGTGGGGAGGCTATGCTAAACAAAAACTACCATGTTTGCGAACCTGTTCCACAGGTGCACACCTTTACAATTTTTGGGCCTCCTTCAAAGCCAGCTCTTTGGGGTTATGGTGGGGAGGCTCCGCCAACACCAAAACTACCATGTTTGCGCACCTGTTCCACAGGTGCACACCTTCATAATTTTTACGCCTTCTTCAACACCAGCTCTTTGGGCTTACAGTGGTATGGCTCCGCCAACACCCAAACAACAATTTTTGCGCACCTGTCACACAGATGCATATCATTGTAATTTTTTTCCTTACAAAGGCAATTATTGCTTTCATTACCAGCACTTTCATAGGGATATGGTGTCAAGGCATCGTCCGCACCACCAAATGCCCAATTTTTAAGCATCCTTTACTTCTATTCAAAGTCAAGAGACAACACTATTCATCCAAAACATCTCTAATCTTGTTCACTCTGCACTACCTTGTGGCCCCTACCCCTAACCCTCAATGTATCCGTGCATATATGTCTGTTTCTTGTGAGATTTCAAGTTAAAGTGCACCAAACACCATTTTACATGAAATAAAGTGCAATTACATACATCTTTGGACTTCTTGAAACATTTGGTAATAAAAGCCCCATTGTGGAAATACACCCGTTAATTATATGCACATTTAAAGAGACAGCACCTTTTTCCAAAAAAACCTCTAATCTTGTTCCCAGTGCACTGCATTATGTCCCCATCATACACATTGGCTGAGCCGTTGATTAGGAGCAAAAGAAAGGTGCGGTTAAGCAAAAAAGTCATTTTTGAAGGTTTGGTATGCTGTAATTCTGGTTCTGGACATGCTACAGAGCTGAAACTTCACAGGTACAACTTTTAGACCCCCCAGACACTAAATCCAAAGAAATCTCTTTTTTTTTTTTTTTTTTTTTTAATTTTTTCAATAATTGGCTATCTATCAAAAACGACAATTTTTAAGAACTTTTTTTTGTGTGATTAATAGTCCCTGGGGCATGACCCAGAACCCTAGGCACTTTTTAGGGGCATTTATTGGGTTTTAGGGCTTAAAAATGGTGTTTTTTGATTACAGAAGTTCGGGTCCCATTGATTTCAATGGGGTTCTGAAATCCGAACCGAACTTTCGTGAAGTTCGGGTGTTCTGGTCGAACCGAACTTTTCAAAAGTTCGATCATCCCTAGTTACTAGCCAGATTACCAGGTGAAAGCACAGAGGGAAAAAAACAAATGCAACCACCACATCTAATGATTGGTAAACTGTGATATATGTCCTTTTTGTTTTTGGGTTTATTACCACTTTAACATCTCTAATTTTAAATCTGGTTTAGATTTTGGGCTGCTGTTTATAATGAATCTATATTGGTTGCTGCCTGCAGGCTTGCTTTCTGAATTAGTAAAAATACATCTCAGATGTGTCCAGGTTGCTCTGCACACCGATTTATAGGGAGGCAAATAGCACAGCACAGCACAAAATCATTTGAGCAATGGCACAGAGAAAAGTCTGCTAAAATTTTGTTAAAGGGGCTGTAGCAAAACTGTTTTTTTTTTTTTTTTTGGATAATAACACAGGTGGATCCCCAGGCCAAACCTTTTTATTTTAAAGTTTTGGAGAGAGTGGGGAAAAGGGGAGGCCATCGATCAACTTTTTATTAGGGTCCTTTCACACGGCCTTTCCGCCCAGGAGACTGTTCTGCTCAGCGGGGATCGATCCGCCAATCCACTCTGAGCAGGCGGATGACAGGCCTGTCTCCACTTACTTTGTAGAGACGGAGCTGTCAAATCCCCGCTTTCGATCTCCCGGATAATAACGGACCGCCTGTCCGTTTTCATCCGATCCTCCAGACGGATGGAAAATAGGGTTTCCATCCGTCTGGATTTCACAAACCATATTGAATCAGCAAGCAGCGGGTGTCAACGGAGATGTCACCGCTGACATCCGCTGCTCCATAGAGGTGCATGGAGAATCCGATCAGGTCCACCTGAAAAACTGACAGGCGGACCTGATTGGAAAGCTCGTGTGAAAGGGGCCTAACTGTGATTTTCCCCATTGACCTCAAGAAAACAAGTGATGGAAAGTCCAAACTTTTAGAGTTGTCCCCAGAACAAGAAGTAAAGGGAAATCTTCCAATAGGGACATGGGATTTTTTTCCCACTTTTGGAGTTTTCCCAGTAACTTCATGTTTTGGCTGGAGGAGTAATTAATACTTCATGTTTTGGACAGGAAGTAACAATAAATTTCCTCAATAGTACAAAGGCAGCAAAAAATTACCTGGTGGTGTAAAAATGTTTTGTCTATGGTAACATTTTAAGGCAGAATGGGGCCCTAAGCAAGGATAGATTGGACCCCACCATTCCTTTGAATTACGTTGATAAGAAGAATACACAGAGGCACTGTACTGGCATGACCCCATCAGACACCGGCCGCCTGCAGGTGTATCCTCTACAACTTTGACCAGTTGTGCTATCCCCCTGGTTTACTGCATGAACATGAAAGCTGTAGATGAACCACCTAGATACATTGCACCCGGTGCTACAGCCTACGTGGCTCTGTATGATAGAGGCAGTTCACTGATTTTATGACACTTGGTGTTGCTCTTTTTGTATGCTTATGCTGAACCTACTGTTGTGACATACAACAGTGACATTATGACCAAAGACAGGTAAAGTGAATAACAATGAATATCTCTTTACAATGGCATCTGAAAGTGGGTTGAAATATATTAGGTAGCAAGTGAGCATGTTGTCCCTAAACTGGATGTGTTAAACTGGATGTGTTGAAAGCAGAAAAAATGAGCAAGCATATGGGTTTGAGAGACTTTGACAAGGGCGAAATTGTAATGGCTAGACAACTGGGTCCCAGCAACTCCAAAAACTGCACCTCTTCTGGGATGTTCCTGGTGTGCAGTGGTCAGAACCTACTGAAAGTGATCCAAGAAAGAAACACTGGTGGTCATGGGCGGCCATGGTTTATTAATGCATGTGGGGAGTGAAGGCTGGCCTGTGTAGTACTAGTCCGATCCAATAGAAGAGCTACTGTAGCTCAGATTGCTGAAAAAGTTTCTGATAGAAAGGTGTCAGAACACACAGTGCATAGTCATTTGTTATGTACGGGGCTGAATAACCACAGACTGGTCAGAGTGCCCATCTGACCTGTGTCCACAAACAAAAGCATTTACAATGGGCACCTGAGCATCAGAACTGGACCCTGGAGCCATGGAAGAAGGTGGCTTGGTCTGATAAATTCAAGAATGATTTGAGGAACACAACAATGAGTTTCAGATTTTGACTTGGCCTCCAAATTCTCCAGATCTCAATCAAATTGGGCATCTGTGGGATGTGTTGAAAAAAAAGTCCAATCCATGGAGGCCTAATTCACAACTCACAGGACTTAAAGGATTTCCAACTTGTTGCCATACCCCAGCTTACCATCAGAGATTTAGTGGATTCAATGCCTCAACGGGTTATGGTGGGTGGTCACAATGTTATGGCTATTTGTGTAAATTGTATAGCGTGGTGATAAAGTGTTAGCCGGTACTGCCTTGGGTTATTTAAAGAAACTTTTTAGCATCCTGGAAGATATTTTTGGACCATGTTTCAGTAATTTCCTTTATTATTAGACAGTAGAATATTTCCCTGGTGCATGTCACAATTCTAGCAGTTTTAGCCTGTTCAGATACTTTAAATTTGTTTGAAAACCCTTGTAGGTGTTTCCCCATCCACTCTTATCTAATATACCAAAAATAAGACAGTCATGCTTTTCAGTGCCATAGCAGGGTTTGAGAAGAAGGGTTCTTCTGCATCAATTACGGTTTTGGGCTGCGGGATTTATGCAGTAATTAGCAGGCTATACCCAACAATACAGGATGATTGGGAGGGGGCTGGTGATTAATAAAATAATGGAGAGCCCACCCATGAAATATTTGCCTTGAGCCCTGACTAGAATATGTTTGTCCTAGTTGCTAATCCAATAGGGATCCTAACAACCAGTCATACTGGATAAAGATATCCAAGGCCACCAGGGAGCTGCAAAGTACATAAGTCAACGTATACATTACATCACTACTCTCATTAATCATTTAGGTCACACTGAGCTTGACAACCAGGTCCTACATGGCTCCAAAAGGAGCATGATAATAAATAACAAGAATTAATTGCAATTTTTTGAAAAATGGAGGTGTGCTGGCAGCATATTTCATTTCTGTCTGCTTCAATGGCAGTTGGTTGCTACAGCACAAAGTCAGATCGAGGAAGGCGTGCAGTGAGAATATGCTGATAGCATTGACTTGTCAGTTCTGGCATTTACCATAAGATGTGTTATGGTAAAAAAAAAAAAAAAAAAGCTGGTGCAGGCTTCTTTTGGCTGCTCCGTCTTATACAATCCTAGTGTAAACTTTATCTAAAGAAAAAAATGTTTTTTTTATTTTGTTTTTAGTTTTGGCTAGAATGGGGAAGGGATACAACATCTTTTATGTTTTTTATTATTGTCCAGGACTAACATTTTACAGTTACAGAATAATCTTCCAATGGGGACAACTGTTTAAGTGATTACAGACTACAACTGGCCATATACTACAAGATTGCTTTTGTTCAGTTCAATGTGCTGAACGAGAGAAATCTATTGATTCCCCCATCCACAGGCATCAGAATACCATGGGACATCATACTGGCGCAAAGAACGTGGATGATGGGGTGTAATTGGGGTAATGGAATTTGCAATAAGGGTTGTATAAAAAGTTCAAAATGAGTCCTTGATGATGTTCTTGTGCTGGCTCCTTTAGTGTTCCAGCAAGAAGGGGCTTGTGGATTACTGGAGAGGAAACACAAGCGCCATCTAAGTGTAGCACATCAAGTCATTTATTAACAAGAGGTATACAGGTACTCATAATTAAATATGAGATACAGCATATATGGCACTGTGAAGCATGTCCCCCCTGTGGGAAGGGATTGATCAGGATGGCTGTTAGCACTTCCAGTGGAATGCCGCATGGACTCACAGCTGGTTGCTGACCAATGGAAATGCTGATAGCCATCAGTTACATCCTCGCCAGCCGCAGATGCCATCCTGATCAATCCCTTCCCACAGGGGGACATGCTTCACAGTGCCATATATGCTGTATTGCATATTTAATTGTGAGTATCTGTATGCCTCTTGTTAATAAATGACTTGATGTTCTACATTCAGATGGCGCTTGTGTTTCCTCTCCAGTAATCAGAATACCAGAACGCTGGCTGCATCTGATTTGATGTGGCTGCTGTTTGGCCTACAATTTATCCCGCCTCCTTCAATTTTCAGATTGAAGGATGCTAGGTGGGTGAGTGCCAATAGGGCCACCTATGGATTGAATTTCACCTAGTTCATCAGGGACTGGGGCTTCGCCCTTAATTTTAAGTGATCTCATCTCACTTGCTGTTGTGTCTCTCAGGCAGAAAGTTAAGAGAAATCTGGCAAAATGGGACAGCAAAGAAATAAAAAAACTTACAAGGATTTTACCAATTCCTCAAGTCTATCCAAAATTAGAAAAAAATTGACTGTACATGTACTTTAAAGTCCTTAAAAAGTCAATACACATTGTGCACTTGTTCACTACAAGGGTCCCGAGTTAGCAGAGGGGTCAGTTTGTATACATTATTCTTTCATCTTGGCAAAGGTTGGTTGCAGACTTAAATGTTGGGTGGCACGATTTATCCGGCTGTTTTTTCCACCCCTGTCTAGCCCAGCTCTCTGCAGTCCTGTGTTCATTTGGTTTCCAAGGTACGCGTTAATCATGGCACAGAATTCCATCTGGAAAGGGTTAACTGCTGTGTAGCCGCTGTAGTCGGCAGCATTTAATCTCATTCATTTGAATGGAGCTGTGTGGCACTCCAGCACAGAGTAGGGGCTTAGCCGCATACTGAATAGAAGCCTTAGTGTGTATTCTGGCAGCCGCCTGGACACTGCAAACTAACTGCATTTGGTGACGTAATTCATTCCTTGTTTTTATACCCAAGTGCAATTTGTTTCACATTGTAAGGGAAAAAAGGAGATTTTTAAGGACAGACTGCTGGTTTGAAATCTTGTAGAAGAAAGGCAGATTGGCCCAGCGTCCCTTCACGTCTGAATGAGTTTTATTAAGCATAAATCACTCATTAAGAGAGAATGTGCTCAGCAGAGTCTCACTGTGGATTAATAATTTGTGTGATTCAAATTTGGGCACTGTATGCTGCAGAGTTTGTTCCTGCAGAAAAAGAACATGTGACAGGGGTCATACTATTTTCATCATTTGCTGCCAGCTGTCCCTAATGGCAAGGGACATTCACAGCTTTTCAAAACCTGTCCCTGGAAATGTTCGGTCCAGAAACTGTCCAGGGTTTGTCCAAATGCAATTCTGATTTCCAGAATCCTGTCCTTTGTCACCCCTTTCATTTTCTTTCTGGGCTTTCTTTAAAATGGATGTAAACCTTCTGACATACCCAGTGAAGTTACATAGTTACATAGTAGGTGAGGTTGAATAAAGACAATAGTCCATCCAGTTCAACCTGTGTAGGTGTGTGTGGCTGTAATCATCTCACATACCCTTGAATGTTCTGATCCTTGAGATGTACGTCTAATAGTCTTTTGAAAGCCACCATACTACCGGCAGAAACCACCTCTTGTGGTAGAGAATTCCACAATCTTGTAGCCCTAACCGTAAAGAACCCCCCACGCTGCCTGAGATTAAAACGCTTCTCCTCTAATCGCATTGTATACCCCCGAGTCCTCATGCAATCCCTTCAACTGAACAGCTTTTTTTCTAAGCTGAGATCCCCATTGAGATATTTAAAAATTGCTATCATGTCCCCCCTCAAGCGTCTCTTCTCCAGGGAGAATAAATCAAGCGTTTGCAGACGCTCTTCATAATCAAGGTCCTCCAATCCCCTAATCAGTTTAGTTGCCCTTCTCTGGACTCTCTCCAGCTCCAACACATCCCTCCTGAGGACCGGCGACCAGAACTGGACAGAATACTCCAGATGCGGTCGGACCAGAGTTTTATAGAGTGGAAGGATTATAAACTTATCTCTGGAATACATCCCTTTCTTTATGCATGCTAATATTCTGCTAGCCTTGGCAGCTGCCGCTTGACATTGCATGCTATTGCCTAGTCTATCATCAACCAAGACTCCCAGATCCTTCTCCATTTTTGATTCCCCCAAGGGTTCCCCTCCTAACGTGTATTGTGCTTTTATGTTTCTAGTCCCCAAGTGCAAAACCTTACATTTCTCCACGTTAAACCTCATTTGCCATGTCGTTGCCCACTCCATTATTTTGTCCAGTTCATGCTGTAGGATATCTGCTTCATGCTGTGCAGTTATTGCCCTGCCCAACTTTGTGTCATCTGCAAAAACTGATATCGAACTACTGATCCCGTCCTCAATGCTGTTTATGAATAAATTGAACAAGGTTGGTCCCAGGACTGAGCCTTGGGGGACCCCGCTTATTACCTCAGACCAGTCTGAGTATGCGCTGTTTATTACCACCCTTTGGACACGCCCTTTTAGCCAGTTCCGTATCCAAGAGCAAACCCTGCTGTCGATACCTGCAGACCCTATTTTATAAGTAAGTGACTGGCTTTAGATGATACACACCTCCTGCACACAGCAAACCAGAGAGAAGGAAGGATACAGAGCTGTGTCCTGAACAGACAAGCCCCATGTTGAGCTCCCTCCCCATAACAAATTTTATCTTGCGTGTCAGGAAAATTTCTCAGACGCAGCTCATGCTGATAACAAAGGAACAAAGCACCTGAGAGAAACTACACTTAGAGCTTTGAAGAGAGATAAGTAAACAATACAGAATACTGTATAGGCTTTGTTCATATTTTATGACTGAGGTTTACAACCACTTTAAGGTAAACCCTAAACCTTAACTTAACAAAAAGTATTGCTGCTCTGTAATCATTAATACATCATTAAATATATTTTTTAAATGTAAACAATGTAAGTATCTGAATTTGACCTGGTATTAGCCTCTGTACAGCAGGGCAGGAGTGTGAGAGGAAGAAGCAGTACAAGGAGCCAAACAGTTTATGTGTTGACAAGAGGCATGTTGTTAGAATGAGAAAGCAGAGTGACAGAGAGATGAGTTCATCAGTGTGCTGCTTCTCCTGTTACAGTCCAGTTACAAGCTTAGCAGAAACACAGAATCAGTGCATTCCCCTCTCACAGAATGGCGATCTGCCTTGTTTACATACCTGACTGTCTCCAGAAAGATAGACGAGTCCTGGTGGACATCGCGTCCCCCAGACCCGCTAGTTGGCTTCCGCTGTGTCCGATCACAGGGGGAGCAGGTCACCGACGCTGCGTGCGCGCGCCCCAGACATGGAAGTGTCAGGTCACGTACTAGGTATGTGATCTGGAACAGAGCGGCCGCTCTGCTACAGTATATGCAAGGGGTTAAGGTAAATTATATTTAAATAGCAAAAGAGGTAACACTTACCTACTGTGTAACAATATTGCACAAAAACATTGCTTTCCTCCTCTACTCAGTCCTGGCTTACTCTTCAGGCTCTTCCCCTTTTTGAATGCCTCCTGTAGAAAGCTGGGTGCTAAGGGGCACCTGTGGGTCCTGTGCTGAGCAGTGTGCATTCAAAGACATACACAGCTCTTGGTAAGCCACATCCCTGCTCCTGCCTCACAGAAGTTTGACTGACTGCAACAGGTGCCTATGGCTTTGCTTCTCTCAGTTTCTCCTGAGAAAACAGGATATGACGGGAGTGACGCTGGAGCTGGAGATAGCTGGAGAGGTGACATTGGGCTTGGCATGTGTTGACTTTAGTACTACTTTAACCCTGTTCCGACAGCATCTAAAAGAAATCACATGCGAGATTACCTGGTACTCCTACCAGGTAGGAAGAGCAGCATTGCATCCCTGCAGACTACAAGTTGATGTAGGTATGCCAGCACTCATAGGGAGCCCAAGGCATCATAGGACATTGATGCCATCGGACAGGGGCATGCCCCTATGCGTTTAGGAACCAAAAATGGCCAAGGAAAGCACACTGGACAGCAGAATGTCAAACTTCTACAGACAAATATGGTAGGCATTAAAGAATCTTTTTTTTTTTTTTTTCTACTACTATTCGGTAGGAACAGTTATAGTTTGATAGGGAAATATAAGTTTGGGGTTAGGTCTAATTCAAATGTGACCTGTCCTGAGAAAAATATATGGGGGCTTCTTCTTCTGTAATCCCTGTTAAAGTTCTAGTTTCGGGGCCATCTGAAAATGAGTAACTTTTTGAGTCACTGACCACAGAAATCTTGAAGGTGGTAAAGCCATAGTAAAGTTCTAACTCCTGATCTGTGCTCTTGTTTCTGGTCATTGGTTCAGAATGTATTGAAATCTTTAAAGCCCAACTCTGGGCAAACATTTCTTCCCATTTACAGTGGGGCTGTGCCTACACTTCATGGGTTAACTGCTCATTTTGTCTATGGGTGAACACAGCACCTATACTCCCCGGATCCTTCGATCATCTGGAAAACAGTGCTCCCCCATGTCTAGTGGTGGACTGTTCCTGATGTCTTCACTTCCATAGCTGGTCTATGAGCGTGATTATGTCAGGAACAGTCCACCACACCAGACAGGCTGGACCATGTGGGGGCAGGAGCAGAAGGGACCAGTCTTGCGCTGGGAGGATCGGAGGATTAGGTGAGTATATTTTGGCTCTCTAAACCTGTATACCAAAACAAGCAGTTAACCCATGTAGTGCGAGCCTAGCCCCACTCCATGGTAAAAAAAAATATAAAATATTTGTCCTTTAAATTAGCACACAACACCTGTGCAGCAACAATTTGCAGTAAAAGTAGCAATGACAGTCTAAATATATTTTAAAAATGCAGGCTTCCTTCCTGATGGTCCATACCTGCATATCTACTGTTAACCATGCGACAGCACCTGGGCTTGGTGATTGGCTGGTCACGCATTGGCCATTGCATTGTAAAAAGGCAGGGGGAGCATGCATGTGTGTACTAGACCCGGGAGTACTGCAGTTTTCTGTTGGGTGGCAACAGGGATCGAAACCTCAGGTTACGATAGTAACTGTAATTTAACTTACTAGAAGGTTCTTGAGGCCTAGTGGGTAAAGAAGGATTTTTTTTTTTTTTAATAACCGCTTTATTTAAATTGGATCTTCGACCAAACTTTATTTGCAATATCATAGGGAAAGGTTTACATTTTTGTTGAGCTTTTTATTTCAGATTTTGTTCCTGATGGATAGTTTTACATTACTTCCTTTCATTGTACTGAAATCTTACTAGCGGGGACAGAGACAGGGAAAAAATAAATGTACCCTGATTTCCTGTCCTTTAAGCCATAGATAGTTCTTGGTCATGTCAAGACAGGGACAGGCACTCACACCTACAGGAATCCAAAGCAGCCAAGGGAAGTACATTGCTTCATTGGGACAAGCTGCAATCTTTTCTCCATTGGGGCTGGTGACTCACATGTGACAAAACACTCATTCCTTTCATTCCTGATAGAAAGAATAGTTGGTTCCTTCTCACAGACATTCAAAACAAGCTGGAAAGCCTTTGTGTGGGATTATAAATCCTTCCGACAGCTGTAAACACTCACCATAATCCCCCAGGGAATCTCTATAGGACCCAATCCCCACCCAATTCTGGCAAACAGTGCATGAATTGGAGCATTGCTTGCAAGCAACAAATCCATGGATGGCCACCTGAAGGCCAAAGCCTTAGTTGCCTTACCTAGGACAGATCTAATTTCCATAATAAATATTTGGGGTCCCTTGCAGTTTGTTCACACACACAAGGCTCAATTTCCTCTTTGTCATTCCAAACCACATTTTGCATAATTACAAGCCTTTATTCGTATGAAAATATCCCTCCTGATTTTCAAGGGTAAAGGAATGGAGTTTGTTTTTCACCCAAGCCCTGCTTCATCTTGTTTCAGTAGAGTTCAGTTAGTCTAATGGAGAAGGCATATGAAGGGTAGCAAATGATTAATAGGTCTGTTGTATTATTTATAAGGTTTGTGGAAAAACTGCCTGTAAAGTTATCACAGCTCTACCACAAATAAAAATCCCTCGAAGGTGTAAAATCACCAGATGATAACAGTCAAAGTTTGGTAGTCATAATGGTCTACATTCTATACGAAAATGGGCAGGGGATGAAAGAAGGGTAATATCAGGAAAGATTCAGGTAGTTTCATGTAGAAATATAATGTACCGGCATATCTAGACCCAATTACTAAAATCTCATATAATCATTAACCAATTAATGTTGTTTCAGCTTTCAGTAAAATAAACCTTTCTCAACCTTCAGTTGCAGTACCTTTTTAAAGTATGCAAAATTTCCAGGAACCCCAGTCTAAAATGTAAAAAATTTAAATGTAGAATGTTACTTATCAATGGGAAATCTGAGCCTGGGACAATGCACTCAACTCCCTTGATAAAATAAACTTCACATCAGCAGCCCCTTTTCACATCAGATGTCCCCCTTCACAATAGAGGTTCCCCATCATGTCAGAGTTCCTTCTATCACATCTGAGCCCCCTTCACTCCATAGCCACCCCTTCATATTAGAGGCCCATATTACACCAGAGGCCCACTATACATGAGTCCTACATTATATCAAAGTCCCCTCTTTACATCATCCATCACACAGTGCCCCACCACAAAGTCCCTCAAACAGTCCCCTCTTCACACCAGGATCCTACAATTTTACTCCAGCAGTGCTGCAGAGAGCAGGAGGTGCAGGCAGTGTCAATTTTGTTGCCGAAAACTAGTTTCGTCAACTAAATTAAAACTACTTTATTTGCCTAAAGTATGACTAAAACAAAAACAATCCAGATTACTAAAATACGACTCAAATGAAAATGGCATTTCAGTCAAAAGACTATGACTAAAACTAATTTGAAACTTGACATCAAAATTACCATTGGTTATATACAGGGCTTTTTTTCAGCAGGAACGTGGGGGAACGCAGTTCCGGCACCTCTAGCACTGAATATATGCAAGGAGTGTGGGGTGTGCTGGAGGGTCTATTGATACTGGCTGTTGAAGGATCTATTGTCACTAGTGGGGATCTCTTTTTGTGAGGGTCTTATGTTGCTGTGGAAGATCTATTGTTGCTAGTGGATCTAATGATGCTGGTAGGGATCCACTGTTGGGGGAGATGTCTATTGCTGCTGGGAGATTTGTTGTTGTTGATGGGGGGGGGGGTCTAATGTTGCTGGGGTGGATCTTTTGTTGTGGGTGGTCCATTGTTGCTGCAGGGAATCCATTTTTGTGTTGGGGGACCCATTGTTGTGGAGGGGGGTCCAATGTTGTTGCCTGCAGGGGATCTATTTTACTGCTTTTCTTGTTATTAACAAATTCCATACAAATTATTTAGCACCACAAAATTATACTTGGTTCTGTGTTCTCTAAAAGGGGATAGTACTAGGAGGAGGGTATGGGTGGAACCAAGGGACAGTGCTCAGAGGTGGGTAGGGGGCAGAGATAAGGGGGGAGTTCCTGCACCTATTCTCTGAGAAAAAAAGCCCTGGTTATATATCACAACAGCTAAATCTGTGTCTGTAGTGCATGTTCAAACCTTAGTACCATAAATAATACCATGTTATTTGATTTTTACTTCAGGAGTATATAATGAGTTTAGAAATTCTAGAGAAATGCTTAAATAATGCATTAAAATTGAACTAGTTGACTAAAATGTACTGGAGATTTTAGTCGACTAAAATATGACTAAAACTAAAACAATTCAGATGACTAAAATACGACTAAAACTAAAATGGAATTTTAGCTAAACAACTATAACTAAAACTAAATTTGATGTCGAAATTAACACTGGGTGGAGGAGGTCTGGAGGAGCCAGACTTCTGTCTTTTCCTGAATGCTGGGGGGGCAACCATGTATGCTCTGTGTTGACATGGTGCAGGTGAGCTGGCCACCTTCACCTTAGCAAAGAATGAGGCAGTGCATCCTGGCCCCAGAGTGTCATTGGTTGTTATGGTGCTGGTGGCTGGCCAGCACACACAATGGTAACTCATGACGCAGATCCAGGACAAAATGGGTCCCGGGCTCGCTGCACCCTGGGGGAACCCAGAGGACGCCTAGGATGAGAGACACTGCAGTAAATATTATGTGGTAATCCTACCATAAAGGTCATTGCACATACATCTGTTATGGGGTAACAAAGGTCTGTCTATGTCTCCCAATTGCTTACCTGTGTTGTCACCCCTTGAAATGTACTACTGATAGAAACTACAAACCAATGTCCTGATGCTTATTGCACAGACATATTCTGCTGTTATTACCAATGAATGCCCATCCTGAAGATTGACATGTAGCTGATTTTTATGTGACTGCATATAATTAGGAAATGATTTCATAGAGTTTGCAATAGATCAGTAGCACTGAGAATCAACAAAAATGAAAAGAAGGGGAAAATGCAAGTTTTTTTTTTTTTTTAAAGAAAAAAGAAGGTGGCAGTTGTCTATGAAGCGCATAGCTTTAGTAAATAAAGTGATTTCCGGTAGGGACTTAAATGTACTTCACAGTCCATTCACACTTGCCCAGTCCTCTTCATTGCTTGTATTATACCGTAACGTGTTGTCTTAGGGCAACCAATTCTTTTGAATGGACTGCACAACAGACCACAAATAATACAAGCAACATCTTTGGCAGTGCACTGCAATGCGTGTTACTGCATTGCTGTGCACTACAACACCCATCCGTTGACAAGATGTGCTGGGGTGCCATTCAAATTGAATGGCAATGCACTGTACCAACGCATGTAATATATTTTACTGTGTATTGCAGGAATGTACACGTTACAACAATGCAATAGTATGGATGGGCCCTAGATGATTTTCTAATGATTACATACACTATATTGTCAAAAGTATGGCATCCCAGTCTTAGTCCAGAGGGTTCAATATTGAGTTGGCCCACCCTTTGCAGCTATAACAGCTTCAACTCTTCTGGAAGGCTGTTTATAAGGTTTAGGAGTGTCTATGGGAGTGTTTGACCATTCTTCCAGAAGCACATTTGTGAGGTCAGGCCCTGATGGTGGACGAGAAGCCCTGGCTCACAGTCTCTGCTCTAATTCATACCAAAAGTCTTCTATTGGTTTGGGAACAGGACTCTGTGCAGGCCAGTTAAGTTCCTCCACCCCAAACTCATCTGTGTCTTTATGGACCTTGCTTTGTGCACTGGTGTGCAGTCATGTTGGAACAGGAAGAAGCCATCCCCAAACTGTTCCCACAAAGTTGGGAGCATGAAATTGTCCAAAATGTCTTGGTATGTTGATGGTTTAAGAGTTCCTATCACTGGAACTAAGGGGCTAAGCCCCCCTCCACCAAATGATTTGGACCAGTGCACAAAGCAAGATCCATAAAGACATGGATGAGTGAGTTTGGGGTGGAGGAACTTGATGGGCCTGCACAGAGTCCTGATCTCAACCCGATAGAACACCTTTGGGATGAATTAGAGCAGAAACTGCAATCCAGGCCTCATCAGTGCCTGAGCTCACAAATCTCCTTCTAGAAGAATGGTCAAACATTCCCACAGACACACTCCGAAACCTTGTGGACAGCCTTCCTAGAAGGATTGAATCTGTTATAGCTGCAAAGGGCGGGGCAACTCAATATTGAACCCTACAGACTAAGACTGGGATGCCATTGAAGTTCATGTGTGTATAAAGGCAGGTGTCCCAATACTTTTCACAATATAGTGTTTGTTAATATGTTTTAATACATTGATTAGGTGGGGGTTAATATTCTATGTCCTTACAGAGAATTCATGCAGCTATTTTTAATCTCCATAGGACTATTACTTTAATCACCTACCATATTAGTTTAAATTAGTTCAAATGAACAGGTCAATTAAGTACTGCAAATGATTCGTTTTACAGCGAAAGTGTATGACAGCAATTTGTGTCTCATTTCCGTTGATTATATTAACCTATTGATATTAATTATCCACACTCATGAGTGTAACATTGTCTGTGCCGGTCATTATGGACAGGGAACTTTTGACCTGATAATCTTGTGCTATAAAAGATTTTGTAACTCATTTCTGGTCTTCTGCCCAATCAGCATTCTCATTTCCAGGATAGCACTGAAGCACTATTGTGTAGCCATAACTGTTGTCTAGCAGTCTACTCCAAGTGATTTGGAGTGAAAATTGATGTGTTATTTTAAGACGCATTCCTTTACATAGAAGAAAAGACAGTCCAGCCAAGGCATGTGGATACCCCTAGTAGCCAGTGAAAGTAGTGTGCGCATCAAACCAATTAAAACGCAATAAAACCCTCCTCATTTACAAACCCGATTCCAAAAAAGTTGGGACACTGTACAAATTGTGAATAAAAACAGAATGCAATGATGTGGAAGTTTCAAATTTCACTATTTTATTCAGAATACAACATAGATGACATATCAAATGTTTAAACTGAGAAAATGTATCATTTTAAGGGAAAAATAAGATGATTTTAAATTTCATGGCATTAACACATCTCAGCCTCCCTCTTCTTTTTATAACAGTCTGCAAACGTCTGAGGACTAATGAGACAAGTTGCTGAAGTTTAAGAATAGGAATGTTGTCTCATTCTTGTCTAATACAGACTTCTAGTTGCTCAACTGTCTTAGGTCTTCTTTGTCGCATCTTCCTCTTTATAATGCGCCAAATGTTTTCTATGGGTGAAAGATCTGGACTGCAGGCTGGCCATTTCAGTACCCGGATCCTTCTTCTACGCATCCATGATGTTGTAATTGATGGAGTATGTGGTCTGGCATTGTCATGTTGGAAAATGCAAGGTCTTCCCTGAAAGAGACGATGTCTGGATGGGAGCATATGTTGTTCTAGAACTTGGATATACCTTTCAGCATTGATGGTGCCTTTCCAGATGTGTAAGCTGCCCATGCCACACACACTCATGCAACCCCATACCATCAGAGATGCAGGCTTGTGAACTGAGCGCTGACAACAACTTGGGTTGTCCTTGTCCTCTTTAGTCCGGATGACATGGCGTCCCAGTTTTCCAAAAAGAACTTCAAATTTTGATTCGTCTGACCACAGAACAGTTTTCCACTTTGCCACAGTCCATTTTAAATGAGCCTTGGCCCAGAGAAAACGCCTGCGCTTCTGGATCATGTTTAGATAAGGCTTCTTTTTTGGCCTATCGAGTTTTAGATGGCAATGGCGAATGGCACGGTGGATTGTGTTCACCGACAATGTTTTCTGGAAGTATTCCTGAGCCCATGTTGGGATTTCCATTACAGTAGCATTCCTGTATGTGATGCAGTGCCGTCTAAGGGCCCGAAGATCACGGGCATCCACTATGGTTTTCTGGCCTTGACCCTTACACACAGAGATTGTTCCAGATTCTATGAATCTTTGGATGATATTATTCACTGTAGATGATGATAACTCCAAACTCTTTCAAATTTTTCTATGAGAAACTCCTTTCTTATATTGCTCCACTATTTTTCGCCGCAGCATTGGGGGAATTGGTGATCCTCTGCCCATATTGACTTCTGAGAGACGCTGCCACACTGAGAGGCGCTTTTTATACCCAATCATGTTGCCAATTGACCTAATAAGTTGTAAATTGGTCCTCCAGCTGTTCCTTATATATACATTTAACTTTTCTGGCCTCTTATTGCTACCTGTCCCAACTGTTTTGGAATGTGTAGCTCTCATGAAATCCAAAATGAGTCAATATTTGGCATGACATTTCAAAATGTCTCACTTTCAACATTTGATATGTTATCTATATTATATTGTGAATAAAATATAAGTTTGAGATTTGTAAATTAGTCCATTCCTTTTTTACTCACAATTTGTACAGTGTCCCAACTTTTTTGGATTTGGGTTTGTACATTTGTTTCTGCTTGTTAAAGTTCCGATTTTCTCCTTGTTCACACCATGTGTGGTGATCTGCGTTTTTCTGCACCTGATCAGTAATAGTCACCTCGAGACCACATAGAAAAAAAAGAGGAGGTAAGTTGCGTGAAAATGCAGACATGCTACATTTTTCTGCAAGACACTGGAGCTCACATTGTCACTCTCCGTTCCTGCACAGCAGTGGAAATGAATGAAACGTTACTTTTACATTTTATAACTAAAAAAAAAAAAAAAAATATTGCCTTTAACCACTTCAATTCCAGAAGATTTTACCCTCTTCATGACCAGGGCCATGACTATTTTTTGCTATTTGGAACTGCGCTACTTAAACTTGTAATTGCTTGGTCATGCAACACTCTACGCAAATGGAATTTATATCATTTTTTCCCCACACAAAATAGAGCTTTCTTTTGGTAGCATTGTTTTTTTTTTTTTTTTTTTGTTTTGTTTTATACAGTATCTCAGAAAAGTGAGTACACCCCTCACATTTTTGTAAATATTCATTTCTGTGTGTTGAGTTATTTTGAGGGGACAGCAGATTTACACTGTTATACAAGCTGTACATTCACTACTTTACATTGTAGCAAAGTGTCATTTCTTCAGAGTTGTCACATGAAAAGATATAATAAAATATTTACAAAAATCTGGCAACAAAAGTGAGTACACCCCACAAGTGGAAATGTCCAAATTGTGCCCAAAGTGTCAATATTTTGTGTGGCCGCCATTATTTTCCAGCACTGCCTTAAAGCGGTAGTATCCCCTGAGAAAAAAAAAAAAACCCTGTAGGACAATGAAATGGAATAATGTGCTAGTATGTATTGCATACTAGCACATTATGAAATACTTACCTTAGAACTAAGCCCCCACACTTTCGCCCGGACACCACTGAGGGAGCTATAATGTTCCCTCGGCGTCTCTTCCAGGTTCGGTGGCTCCGGCGCTGTGAGTGGCCGGACCCGCGATGACGTCACTCCTGCAAATGCAAGCAGGAGTTCACTTTCCAGCAAGGAGCCGGCAAGGAGCTCTTAAGGGCCGCCAGACTTTCGGAGCGCATGCGCCGCTGGTGTCAGTGGCTGCATGCATGGGGAATATCTCTTAACCACTTGCTGACTGCCGCCCCCGACTATATACGGCGGTGGTCAGCCCCTCCTAGGCAAAGTGACGTACCGGTACGTCACTAACTAGCCTGGGAGCGAATAGGTTGGCAGGATCACCAGGTTAAAGTAGAAATATAGGCAAAACTTCTATTTTTCATTTTGGATAGAGTAATGAAGGTTTATAACCGCTGCCATATTTTGTTTTTTTTTTTCGCCATCTGTGTCCCATTGGGGAGCTTTCCCTTCCTGTCCCATAGCCAAACAGGAAGTGAGATGAAATCCCTGACAATTTAGAGAATTCCTTCGGGACCCCCAGGTCACCAGAACCAGTGTCCCCATTGGAAGACAACCCACAATTTGGGGTTTTCTTTTACTTTCACTTTCACTGATAATGATAAATAGGACAAATAGAGAGGGCGAATCTCCCTTATGGGGACACAGACAGCAATGAAAACTGACAGGGGGTCTAATCCCTCTCTACTCTATATCCAAAACTAAAAAAAAAAAGTTTTGTCTTTAGTTATACAGTACTTTAATTAGGATAGAAAGACAAGGACAACGAAAGGACTGCACCGGTTGTTTACAAGTTTTCACATATTAAATTCATTGTAAAGTCTTTTTTTTTTTTTTAATAACAAACATGCCATACTTACTGTACCTCCTCTGTGCAGTTGATTTTGCACAGAGTTGCCCAGATCCTCCTCTTCTCAGGTCCCTCTTCGGCGCTCCTGTGCCCTCCCTCCTGTTGAGTGCCCCCGCAGCAAGCAGCAGATGTCATTGGTGGCGTATATAGTAAATATCTCCTAAACGGTGCACGTTTAGGTGATATTTACAGTACCTAAAGCTAAGCCTTACTATAGGCCTACCTATAGGTACAAACAAACCAGAGTTTACTTCCTCTTTAAGATAAAAAATCCTTCTGCCTTTACAATCCCTTTAAGTTACATTGTTTGCCTTTACATACACTTTTGACAGCAAACATGGGAAGAGTATAAAATGTTTCAGTTCAGAAAAGATATGAAAATGCTTTCATCTGGGCCTGAATAAATATTCCTCCATAAGCTTGCCCAGAAAAGAAGATGATCTATTATCCTGTGCAGCACCTAGGACAGCAGCAGCTTGTATTGATTTATTAGTGGATGCTGAAATCATATTTCTATGACATCAAACACTCCATCCTCGCATTGACATCTACATTGAATTGTTTACAGGACAACTCCAGCCAAACATTTTTTAGTTGCAAAACTATACTTTATTTTATATAAACTATATAAAAAACAAAATACTTAATTGGGGTATATTTAACCCTGTACTGTGACACAGTGCATGAATACACTATATTACAATAGAGAACCAATCACACAATAAATACATTCACCCTGCGGTATGATGCCTAAGCATGTTGTGCGAAGCGCAGCATGATGCAGCTTGCCCCCCAAAACGCATTGACCAAGACACATTACCGAACTAACAGTGCAATGTCTGATGTGCAGTGCCCGAGTTGAGCTCCTGCCCCACACATCCTGCATGGCACCGCTATTAAACCAAGGCATGCAACATTTCATAAACAATTAAAAAAGCAATGGGTGTAATGGGGGGGTGGGAGGGAAGAACACCTGCATGGAGTTTGAAGGTTCCCCCTGTGCCTGCGTTGGGTTTCCTCCCACACTCCAAATACATGCTGTGAGGTTAATTGGCTCCTGTCTAAGTTGGCCCTAATATGTGTATGCAGGGCTTTTTTGATCCGAGAATAGGTACAGGATCTCTCCCCTGCGGAGTCACCCCTTGTCCCTGCCCCCTACCCACCTCTGAGCACTGTCCCTGGGTTCCACCCCCCCCCTATCCACCTCCCAGTACCGCCCCTTCTAGAGAATACAGAACCAAGTATCATTTTGTGGCGCTAAATCATTTGTATGGAGTTTGTTAATAGCAAGAAAAGCAGAAAATACTAATATAAAATATATAAAAAATATATTATAAAAATATAAAATAGATCCCCAACAGCTACAATGTTCTCTACCCCCAGCAACAATGGACCCCAAACAACAATAGACCCAACCACAGCAAAAATAGACTCCCCCCCCCACACAACAATAGACCCCCCCATACAGCAACAATGGACCTCCCGCAACAAAATACCACACCCATCAACAAAAGAGCCACCAAAGCAACATTAGACATCCCCCCAACAGCTCTCCCAGCAGCCAGCAACAATAGACCTCTAGCTCAATGGTAGATCCCTTACCAGCAGCATAAGACCCCCAGCAACAATAGATCCCCACCAGCAACAATAGACCCTCATACAAAACAGATCCCCGCCACTGCCGCCAGTGACAATAGATCCCCCAGAAGCCAGCATCAATAGACCGCCTGGCACACCCCACACTCTTGCTATTAAATACATTCAGTGCTGGAGGTGCCGGAACTGCGTTCCCCCGCGTTCCCACTGAAAAAAGCTCTGTGTGTATGTATGAATGTGAGGTAGGGACCTTAGATTGTAAGCTCCTTGAGGGTAGGGACTGATATGAATGTACAATATATTTGTAAAGCACTGTGTAAATTGACGGCGCTATATGAGTACCTGAAATAAATAAAAGTTCACAGGCCCGAAGCTTTAAGGGCCTTTCACACTTATATGTTTTTCCTGCATTTTTACCTTGCAAGAAAAATGCAGGAAAAATGCTTTGAGACTTTTCACACCACTGCGCTGTGGGTGCTGTGGATTTTAAAATCCAAAAAAAAGCAGCTTCCCATTGAAATGAATGGAAAATGTGGTAAAAATGAAAAAAAGAAATTGCGTTTTTGGTGCGTTTTTTAGTCACATGTCCATTTTTCTCAGGTGCAGGTGGCCCAAAAACACACCAGAAACACATCTAAAACACAGCAAAATCGCAATAAAAACGTATATGCACTTTTACAGCGATTTTGCTACAGAGCAGTGTGAAAGAGGCTTTATTGAGAG
This sequence comes from Pelophylax lessonae, assembly GCF_965119305.1. Classification (NCBI taxonomy): domain Eukaryota; kingdom Metazoa; phylum Chordata; class Amphibia; order Anura; family Ranidae; genus Pelophylax; species Pelophylax lessonae. The sequence goes on along the minus strand of NC_138773.1, from coordinate 260,543,093 downwards.
GACAAAAACACACAAGGGAGAGTGGGGGAAGGGGGAATCTTCAGATGTTCTCTTCCTCCTTGAAGTCCACCAAGTTATAGTCTCCAAACAGACTGTAAACCAGTCTGCAACACTCCTCAATGGACATTCTCTCCCACTGGTGGATGAGGCGCTTTCTATACAATAGAGCATCTTTAAAGCAACACATAACCCGCCAGGTGCCATCAATGTCCTCCAGAACAAAAGTCCCACAGGATAGTCTGTTCAGCACACCATATCGTGTGATGGCTGTCTGTGGCACCAAGTCTTTGAGCTCCGGTTCCAAGGCCCTCAACAGGTCCTGTGCAAAGGGGAACTCCCTGAGAATGTGCAGTGCAGTTTCCAAGCATCGCAGCCAAAACATTTTTTAGTACGGCAGAAAGGGCCATGTCAGAACTCCATGCCCAAGAGGGTTAAAGTTGTAGTATACTCCGCTTTTTAACTTTTACCTACAGGTAAGCCTAGAATATTTTATATTTTATTTTATCCATTTATTTTATTTTAGCCGTTTTTCTCCTAAGCGCATAGGGTTACTACTCACCATTCCTTTTCTAGGACTATTGTGGGTATCTGTTTTACAAGCCTATAATAAGACTTACCTGTACGTAAAATTAATATCTCCTAAACCTGCACGGTTTAACCACTTAAGCCCCGGAAGATTTTACACCCTTCCTCACCAGGGGGTATTTTGCGATTCGGCACTGCGTGACTTTAACGGACAATTGCGCGGTCGTGCGATGCTGTACCCAAATGAATTTGATGTCCTTTTTTTTCCCACAAACAGAGATTTCTTTTGGTGGTATTTGATCACCTGTGCGATTTTTTGATCAATAAACAAAAAAGAGCGACAATTTTTTGCAAAAATAACAATATTTTTCACATTTTTTATATGAAATTCCCCCCAAAAAAATGTAAAAATCTAAAGTGACGAGGTCCGATTTTTTTCACGGGTCCGACAAAATTTTACAACACCGGCTGTCAGTAGAGGACTCAGAGGAGGGAGTAAGAGGACTGGGAGGAGGAGCTGTGCTTGCTATATGAGGAGGAGGGAGGGAGAGGAGGAGGAGGAGGAGGAGGAGCTGGGGCTGGGACTGTGAAAATGCCACTAGGAAGGTAAATGTTTGGCTATGTATGTTTGTGTATGCATGTGTGTGTGTATGCAGTGTGTATGTATATGTATGTATGTTGTATGGATTTTTATGTATGTACATAGGTGGTACTGCTGTGCTATGTATAGGGAATGGAGTGAATATATTTCTGGCTCCTAAACTATGTAAGTTACATGCACCTGACCTCCACACTCTATACATTACATACCTGACCCTTCCACTGCACAGAGGCAACTCTAGGAACAATATATAGGAGGGGCACATAAGATACCACAGTCAAAACTGGGGGGGCACTCATAATTTTCACCACTAAATACCACTGAAAAAAAACGAAATAAGTATATACTGTATATAAATAAGGTTACATAATACGAGAGTAATGCAGTATGCAATGATACCTTTTTATTGTACTAACCTAACACTTAAAAGGAAAGCTTTCAAGAGTTTTCCTTTCCTCCTTTAGAAATTGCTTCAGACCTGAGAAAGAGGAAAACTATTGACAACTTTTCTTTATAGTTTGAAGCAATTTTAGCAAACAGTTAATGCAGTAATAACCCCTAGTATTGGTGCCAGTTTACGCAGTAATAGCCCCTAGTATTGGTGCCAGTTTATGCAGTAATAGCCCCTAGTAGTGGTGCCAGTTTACACAGTAATAGACCCTAGTATTGGTGCCAGCTTACGCTGTAACAGCCCCTAGTATTGGTGCCAGATTATGCAGTTATAACCCCTAGTATTGGTGCCAGATTATGCAGTTATAACCCCTAGTATTGGTGCCAGATTATGCAGTTATAACCCCTAGTAATGGTGCCAGTTTATGCAGTAATAGCCCCTAGTATTGGTGCCAGATTGCACAGTAATAGCCTCTAGTGTGGTGCCAGTTTTCACAGTAATAGCTCCTAGTATTGGTGCCAGTTTACTCAGTAATAACCTCTAGTATGGTGCCAGTTTTCACAGTAATAGCCCCTAGTATTGGTGCCAGATTACGCAGTAATAACCCCTAGTAATGGTGCCAGTTTATGCAGTAATAGACCCTAGTATTGATGCCAGTTTACGCAGTAATAACCCCTACTATTGGTACAAGTTTACACAGTAATAAAGCCTAGTATTGGTGCCAGTTTATGCAGTAATAGACCCTAGTATTTGTGCCAGCTTACGCTGTAACAGCCCCTAGTATTGGTGCCAGATTATGCAGTTATAAACCCTAGTAATGGTGCCAGTTTATGCAGTAATAGCCCCTAGTATTGGTGCCAGTTTACGCAGTAATAACCCCTAGTAATGGTGCCAGTTTATGCAGTAATAGCCCCTAGAATTGGTGCCAGTTTACATAGTAATAGCCTCTAGTGTGGTGCCAGTTTTCACAGTAATAGCTCCTAGTATTGGTGCCAGTTTACGCAGTAATAACCCCTAGTAATGGTGCCAGTTTATGCAGTAATAGCCCCTAGTATTGGTTCCAGTTTACACAGTAATAACCTCTAGTATGGTGCCAGTTTTCGCAGTAATAGCCCCTAGTATTGGTGCCAGATTACGCAGTAATAACCCCTAGTAATGGTGCCAGTTTATGCAGTAATAGACCCTAGTATTGGTGTCAGTTTCCGCAGTAATAACCCCTAGTATTGGTACAAGTTTACATAGTAATAAAGCCTAGTATTGGTGCCAGTTTACGCAGTGATAAAGCCTAGTATTGGTGCCAGTTTATGGGGGAAGGAGCAACATATGACATCACCTGCGGCCATCTTTATGGTTGACTTTTACATTTAAAACGCTGATTTCATGTACTTGGTGGAAGTGCTATACTTGTAAGTGTATTTGATCTTTTTTCCTTAATAAATCGTGTTGCTACAGAGAGCACTAGATTCTGTTTTGTGTTCCCACCCATCTATTTTTGTTACACGGAGATACCTTGACCTACATCAGGACCTGACAGCTGGAGATATTACCCCTTGATATGGGAAAGTGCTGTGTGACCTTTTAGGTCGAATCAGGGGGAGAGAGGCAGATTTTGTGTAAGGTTGACGGGCTGGAATCACTCCTTACACTAGCACGTTTTTATAGGCCACATCCTACTCCACAGCATGCATCATTCTGATCATTCCTGGGTATTTGTTTTATGAACATTATTTACTGTTTTCTATTTATTTATCTGGGTATATTTGCGCTGCACTGATCTGTTATATAAGTATTAATAAAGCCTAGTACTGGTGCCAGTTTACGCAGTAATAAAGCCTAGTATTGCTCCCAGCGTGGAGGAGGTAGAGAAGAATAGTGGAAACTGCCAACCACAGTGATGAAAGTGTTAAGGCCAGCTGTGACAGTGGCAGCGGTCTTAACATTTTTATCAACTGCATGGAAGATCTTTATGATTTCCCCCCGGGTCTCCTGATGCGCTACAGTACAGTGCACCTCTCCCTCCGGGACTCCTTTCTTCTGCCGCACCGTGGCAAAACTAAGGAGGAAGGCTGCTACAGCGCACCTCCCCCTCCGGGACTCCTTTCTTCTGCCGCACCATGGAAAAACTAAGGGGGAAGGCTGCTACAGCGCACCTCTCCATCCGGAGCTCATACCCCTACAGCAGGGGTGCCCAACCTTTTCAGGAGCGAGGGCCACTTTAGCGACTTGGTAACCAGTTGTGGGCCACAATGAGCGAGGCGGGCAGATGACAGGTATGTGTCCACTCAGCACATGAAGAGCAGACACAGACACAGCGCACTCTATTCTATGGGCCCTCTGATTCCAATCCACCCAGACAGAAGAGGACAGATCCGTTTCTGTTTTTTTAAGTGGATCAGTTTAAAGATAGGCGAGTCTGGAAACGTACACAAGTCCATTTACACCTGCCACTCTATAGAGGTGAATGGAGAGTCCGATTGGGTCCACCTGAAAAACAGACAGGCGGACCCAATCTAACCGATCGCGGGAAAGGGACCTAAGGCTGCTTTTACATGGATGCACTGTGTTATACCTGCACCTCAACTGACCCCAATCTTCACTTCTTTCTCAGGACTGCTGCAGGTATCACTGGCTGCTGCTGTCCCCCAGACAGGTATGGCTGGTAGATGCTTCTGGCTGTTCTCCAGGGCTGGTACAGCAGGTGGGTACTGCTGGCTGGTACTGCCGGTGGGTACTGTTGGTGGGTACTGCTGGCTGGTACTGCTGGCAGGTACTGCTGATGGGTACTGCTGGCTGGTACTGTTGGTGGGTACTGCTGGCTGGCACTGTTGGTGGGTACTGCTCGTGGGTACTGCTGGTGAGTGCTGCTGGTCCCTCTTGTCCGCTTTCCCCTCCTCCTCTTCCCTTTACCACTCGGTATGCTGGGGGATGCAGTCCATTTCCAGGAAATCCTCCTGGGCCCACTGGTATCCAGGACTACATGTCCCATATTTCTCTGCCTGTTAGTTTCCCATTGGCCCTGAATGTGACCAATAGGAGCGGGCATTGCTGGGCTGAGTGAATGAGAGCTGCTCAGCTCGAGGAGGAGAAGGAGGGGTGGAAATCCCCCGCAGCTGCGGCTTTGCCTGTGTCCTCTCACAGAGCCTGTCAGTTTTGGCACCGCTGGCCTGTGTCCTGCAGTGTCTGATGGAATGGGCTGGGGGGGGGGGGGGGTGTCGGTACCCGGCATCAGCATCCGCTACACAAATAAAAAGGTGTTTAAATTGGGGGGCACAGTATAATGTTGCTGGGGCCATGGCCCCCTCTGTCCCCCCTAGTAACGCCACTGCCACTGCCACTGCATATGTTACATACTCCTGACTCCTGCACTTCGTATGTAGGGTGTTTCCATGTGTGGAGGCACTTGGTGGCCAGGCAGCCAGTCACTAGGCAGTTCAACTTTAAATCACAGTGCAGCCTTTTCAGTCATTAGATAAATCTGTAATAAGTACTTCCGGGATTTCCTTTGAAAAGGTAAACCTGGCACAAAAAGCTGATTCGATCTTATTATTTGGTTGCATGTCACCCTTCCCCCAGATCCTTCATTCATCTGCTAATCTCAAGTGTGAGGCTGTTTACACTGATTTTCTGGCTACTAAACATATTACACTCACATGGCACGGTGTCCTGAGCCGGGCTCACCCAGGTGATGGAATGCTTAGAGCTGCCTTATTTTGTTACACTTTGTATGCTGCATGCAGATTTTGAATCTGTGAAAAATCTACAAAGTCGTTAACTGGCGCTGTAAAATAAAGGCTTATTTAATGGGTGCCATTCACAGCATGCCTTGTATTTTTGATAATGAATGCAAAGTGTTCTCTGACTGGACATGGTGGGGAGCCAGGGTGGGGTATATGTACGGCGGCTGGTTGGCAAGTTGTTAAATGGACTCAGATAAGCAGATACCAGATAGATCTGGGGTTTTCTGCAGGGTTTAGGCGGGTTAACATTGTTATTGGGCCAATTTGTTGAAAACGTTGGGCTCTTGGCTGTTTAGCTCTCTAATTGGACGGTATATATTGTCTATGGTATTCAGGCAGCTGGAGCATCCAGGTCTTTTTCCAAGGTGACTTTTTCTGATAGCTTGCAGTTTGTGTACGGCAAATAGTTTTCCACCCAACTCGTTGGGGTTGTCAAGGCTTGTGGTGCTTCACCAGGAATCAATTGAAATGTGAGCTGAGTATGGCCAGCCATATAAGTGCTGACCCCAATGTCTGCCATCTTCACACTATTTAAGAGCTTCACCAGCCAAAGAATCTTCAGCATCTGACATTTCCTGGTGTATTGGCTTCCCCCTACTGTGTACAATGTCTGATGCTGAATATTCCAGCAGTTACTGTTATTCTGTAAGAAAGCAAAGATCAGAGTCACCGATGGTGGGACCAGTAGGGGAGGGGTTAGGACCCCTATTAGGTTATATGGCTGTCCTGGTGACAAGAGGTCACTGAGATAGAAAGTGAGGAGAAAACTCCCCAACTGAGACAAAGATAGTAAAAAAAACACTTTTTTCAAGTTGAACCCTGAGATAAGCAAATATTGCCTAAATATAAGAGGTATGTATGTTCTTTCCTCAATCTTGGGGTGCTTTGTGTGCAGTAATCCGGTATAAAATATTGGCTCTGTACAGGACTTTCCTGTAATAAAGACCAGTTTCTGCTACTCTCTCTCCTTGTGCAGGGTGGCTGGTCTTGTATCCGCCCCCACGTAGTTTTTGCAGATAGCCTGTAGTGGGTGGAGCCTGCTCAATCCCTCCCACAACTCAGTTCTCTGTGCAGCCTATGTACAGCAAAGCCATGATGTCATTGCTACTTCTACAAGGTAATATCTCGGTTTGCAAAGGCTAAAGTAATAGTAAAGCCTTGTTTTTTTTAAATAACAAATTTCATACTTACCTGCTCAGGGGCAGTTGGTTTTGCACAGAGCAGCCTGGATCTTCCTTTTCCCGGGTCCCCACCAGTGCTTCCAGCTCCTGCCGGGTACCCCCACTGCAAGCAGCTGTAATGCTATAATGGTAAAAAAAAATGTTTACTTTTGGTAGCAGAATGTACAGAAGCAGCATTTAGGGCCCATTTACATGTGTGTTAATATCATTATGTCATGCATTACCATGCATTCCTTGTCTTCTGATGCACAAAAACTTCCCAAAAATTGAAGTCACTAATGTTTGTCTGCACTGTGGTGCATTGCCATGCTTTGTGTTGGAATCCATGTGCATTGTGCTAGTGCATTGGGATATTATTCAAAATAAATGTCACTACAATGCACCAATGCATGTAACGTGTTACATAAATGTATGCGTTCATGTGTGCGTTCCACAATGCTAGCCTAGGTGTAAATCAGCCCTAGAAGTAAGGATTTGCAAACTATAACCTTCTGCAGTGCCATTCAACAAGGATGGGATGGTACTTTGAAGGAGGGGGTTTGGGGAGCAAACATTTTTGACATAGTGGTATCTGTAAAAAGGATTTTATCTAGAATTTATAGAAATTCTGAATAAGTAGGAAGGAAAAAAAAAAAAATATATATATATATATATATATATATATATATGTGTGTATATATGTATGTATATAGATATAGATATAGATATATATAGATATAGGTATATATATATATATATATATATATATATATATATATATATATATATATATATATATAGTGTCATACTGTCATTTCCTTTCCTGTGTTCCTGGAATACAGTTGCTAGAAAGTTAACTTTAATTAAACATCTCAACATGTTTTTTCTTTTTTTTTTTTTTTTTAATCAGCAGGCTTAGGAAAAGTTCTAATCTTGTCCAACTCTGCTCAGTGATAGAGCTCAGAGATTCCAGCGTGCATTTGTACATTCCATCAAAGTGTTTTCTGCAAGGGAGGCTGTTGTGCTGTAAAGGTGGTTTGATAAGAGCCCTGTACCACCAACCCCAGACCTGCACCACCAACCTCCACCATACATTATTCCATAGAAGGTATTTGGGTGTACACATATTCCTGTACCACCCTGTACCACCATTAAACCAGGGGAAATTTCTGACCACTTGCAACATACATTATAAATCAGAATGTCACAGCTAGACAATCACTTAGAAATAAGCTTTTAGCACCACGTGGATCGTAATTTCACATTGACATGTTTTTCTGCTCATTGATTGTAACACATAACATAAGAAGGAGCTAAATCACAGGAGTACTGTGTTATATTGTATTCTGCTATACAATATAAAGTGTCAAAGTTGCTCATAGCATCCAATAAGTTATTGGCAACCATCTGACTACATAGTTACATATAGTTACACAGTTACATATGGTATGTTTCATAGTTACATATAGTAAGTTACATAGTTATATACAGTTACATAATTTCATATAGTTACATAGTTACATATAGCTACATATAGTAAGTTACATAGTTACATATAGTTAAATAGTTACATATAGTAAGTTACATAGTTGCATATAGTTACATAGTTATATACAGTTACATAATTACATATAGTTACATAGTTACATATAGCTACATATAGTAAGTTACATAGTTACATATAGTTCAATAGTTACATATAGTAAGTTACATAGTTGCATATAGTTACATAGTTAAATAGAGTTACATATAGTTACATAGTTAAATATAATTACATATAGTAAGTTACATAGTTACACATAGTAAGTTACTGACCATACACATTGCAATTTGATTGAATGATCTTCTTTAGAACTTTAGAATGTTCTCACACAAAGTAAGTGGAACTGTCGTTAGTTCTAAAGAACTTTAGTTCCCTGAGACCAGAAATGTATTTCAAGGGTTTCTCCGTGTTAAAAAGGTTGATAAAGGCTGGTCTATGCATTAACTACTTGCTGCCAATACAGAGTTCTGTACAGAAGGAACGATACATTGTTTGCCAAAATTTATGAAGAAATTCGATTTTTACATTTTTGTACTGGATATGTTTTATTGCAGAAAAAATATAGTTTTTTTTTTTTTCTCGAAATTTTCATTTTTTCGTTTATATCGCAAAAAGTAAAAAACCCAGAGGTGAACAAATACCACCTAAAGAAAGCTCTATTTGTGCCGGTTCATACTATTGCAATGCGGGAACACTGTGAATATACTGCGTGTTCCCGCATCGCATCCCCAGCACAGGCAGTTCACACTGCCATATGCAATACGCTGGGGGTGTCAATTCAAGGTTAACGACACCCCCAGATCAGATCGCATATCGCAGTGCAATCTGACAGGTCACACAGGAATCGGATCGCACAGGTGTGAACTATCATGTGATCCGATTCTGCTGCGGACCAAAAAAAGGGTTCTGTGCGAGTTCACTGCGATTGCAGTGCAAATTTAGCCATACAAACTGTATGGCTGAACTCGCACCGCACAGGCATCGCATGTGATTTTAGGAGCAGTGCGCTCTGAATCATATGCAATGTCTGTGATCGAAATAGTGTGAACCGGCACTTTGTGTGAATGAATGATATTTTGTATGATATAAATTTCATTTTGGTACAGTGTTGCATGACTACGCAATTGCCAGTTAAAGTAGCGCAGTACTGAATAGCAAAAAATGGCCTGGTCATGAGGGGGTCAAATCATCGGAGCTAAAGTGGTTAAAAAAAACATATCTGACCCTTTTTTTTCCCAACACACCCCATGTGTTTTCAGAATTATGCTTTGTGGTGTGTTAAAGGGACATGTGCGTAAACTACAAAGCGAATCTACACTGTGCTGTTGCATAGGTGTAAAGTTGGCCTAAACAACCTCATGGCTTGTATACAAAGGCTTTTGTTTATTTTTTATTTTTTCCCCACACAAGTCAATACAAATGCAAAAGCAGCTTTAAAATAAATGGGAACTCTTAGTGCCCGTTCACACTAGGGCGACCTGTGAGGCAAATTCGCAGCCTGTTCCCGCATCGCACCCGCACATCTGGCAGTTGACACTGCCATATGCGATACGCAGGGGGTGTCAATGAAATGTTAACGACACCCCCAGTTTGATCGCATATCGCAGTGCGATCTGACAGTTTGCACAGGATCGGATCACACAAGTGTGAACCACTGTGCGATCTGATCCTGATGCGGCTGGAAAAAAGGGTCATGTGCGTGTTTGGTGCGGATACAATGCGAATTCAGCCATACAAAGTGTATGGCTGAATTCACATCCGCACCTCCGATCGCATGTAATGAAGGAGCAGTGCGCTCCAAATTACATGTGATCGGCGCATTTGCAGAAATGTGAACCGGCCCTTATGCATTAAAATTACCAATGAGACTTTGACAAGAGTAGCACCAAACAAAAATAGGTCAACATATTCTAAAAAGGAAGAAACTTTGATTCGTATACATGATAAAAATCATATTAAAATGACATAGAATACATCAAAGAATGAAACGTAGTTGTAACATGAATACTCGAGGAAATGGAATCCTAACACTCAACGCGTTTTGTGAAGCAACGTTCACTTCTTCAAGAGACAAACATATTTTATAGGATAGCTGTAGAAGTGCCATGGGCAATTTGAATGGATAAAAGAGTTCTTGTTTATTTGGGATTAAAGGAGATGTATGGGATTCCGTTTTTTTTCCCCCTAATTATACTTACCTAGGTGGTGCATTGGACCTATGCTGCATCTGTCCCCTGATGCCTCTGCGCTGAGAACCGAACGATTGGACACCGTTGATCACTCGGTTCTGACAGCTCCCCGAGCAGAGAGCTGCTGACTGTCAGTCACCACTCTCCGCTCTGCCCCCTCCTCGCTCATTGGAGCGCTGGGCTGTGAAGGGGCAGGGAGTGGCCGACTCACACTCTCAGCAGCTCGCTGGGAGGCTGAGCCAGGTATCAGTCCACGTACCTGGCGGATCCAGACTCTGTGGTCCTGTTGACGTGGTGTCTGGACCGACTTCTGTGACGTCAGCAGAGAGCAGACTTCAGCCCGCTGTCTGCTGAAAATGGGTCACAGGAGTGCAGAACAAACTGCACTCCTGTGATCCATAGGAGATGTACAGCCAAACAAGCTTTGGCTGTACATCTCCTTTAAGCTGCACCATCATCTACTCTACCATTGCCTTTGGTAATGGGTGATTTAAATAAATGAGGAGCAACTCAAAAGGATCTCAAATGCAAGCCAATTATGTGTGTAAAAACCCTGTATAGCTAGAGTGATGTGTATTTATTTGGGTACAGTTTAATGGATTCTCTCCTCTCTCTATGTGGTTATTTGATAAGACAATTAATAATGCCTAAAACAGCATCTTGGCTGCAAACCAAAACCAAATTGATTGACTAATTGCTTTTGGGTATTTTGCTCAAAATCATTGCAATTTGTATCTCCTTATTAAAGAGTACCTGTCAGGATGGCCATTACTTATGCCTGCCCACTTTCTGAAATAGGAAGAAGGACACCTTTCGGTGCAATTAATTTAAGGCTATAGACACACCCTTGCCAAACCCTGGGGCCCCTTTCACACAGGAGGACCGTTCAGATCCGCCTGTCCGTTTTTTTTTTTTTTTGGCGGATCTGAACGGATGCCTCATGTATCTCTATGGGGCATCGGATGTCAGGGGAGACATGTCCGGTGACATCCGATCTGATCCGTCAAACCCTATTTTCCATCCGTCCAGTGGATCAAATCGGATGGGATCGGATGAGAACGGACAGACGGTCCGTTCCCATCCATTTCCTCCATAGAGAACAGCGGGACCTGACAGCTGTGTCTCCACACACAGCGCAGAGACACAGCTGCCATCCACCTGCTCAGCGGGGGTTCGGCAGATCGATCCCTCGCTGAGAAAAATGGAGTCCGTCTGACAGACTCCCTGTGTGAAAGGGGCCTTATTCTTAGGTTAGCCATACACACTAAACCATGTGGCTGTTGGCTATTGTATTCTGACAGCTGTTTCTCCTGTGCCTGGCAGAATAACCAAACAGTGACTGCATCTACTTTCACTCGGCTCCTTCGATTTACCAATTGAGCAGGTATCAGCCTGTGTATGATCAGAGGTAGTTCCATCATCCTAGATAAAATTAAAAGTAAAGACACCAAACATATCACAAAAATGAATTGGGTGTAGTACATACTTTAAAGTGGTTGTAAACCCTATTCATGACATTTGACCTAAGCACATGTATTTGTAGTATTTACTTATCTCTTTCCAAAGCTCTAAGTGCAGTGTATTTCTGCTGCTCCATTCCTCTGTTATCAGCACTTCTGACAAGTTCTCCGACAAACGAGACAACAGCAACTGACAATTTGTGTTGGGAAAGGAGCTTAGAGGTAGATAATCAGAAAGCTTGTCTATTCAGCCTGCAGCTCTGCAAGTTCCTTCATTCCTCTTCCTATGTGGATGTGGGGGGCGTCCCTTTCCTCCAATGAGCTCTCACACAGTGTAAGCCCAGACTCCACACCCACTGCTGGAAGAGGAAACAATACTTCTGACACGATCTGCACTTTCCACAGAGTGTAGAAAGGGAAAGACAGGAAATATACATGTAAAACTTATGTAGGAAGAGTTTTCTTTCTTTTCTGGGTATAGGTGAGGGTTTACAACCACTTTAAGGCCTCATGTACACAGGACAGGACATTAAAAATGCCGCTTTTATAGGTGCTTGACTTTTTTTTTTTTACAGTCTCTAAACTCCCCTCTATCTGGGGCGATCTGTCAGGTAGACTGTATGGGGCCCCGTAGTTTCTAACAGCAGCCCTGAGTAACAGTATATGTGCATTCATATCCATATCTACCAATCAAACTCTGACTCGCCAATGTCCAAAGTAGTAAGAAAAGTTAGAAACATCTTCAGATTTGTTAATATGCATGTTGCCCTTCAACTTTTTGGGAAGGTCTTGTGTGTGTAAATATTGTTTATTACTTAGTTAATGTGTTTGATCTTTGCTTTGTTTAGGGTGTTCATCAAGTGACTTCCGTTGTGCTAATGGACGCTGTATTCCGTTAAGTTGGAGGTGTGACAGGTCTGCAGACTGTACAGATAATTCAGATGAGCTTGGCTGCCGTAAGTGCCTTTCATTTTTCTCTCTTCCCTGAAAAGGGAGATTTAGTAGCTTATATGATAAATATGTTCATTAGTATACATAAACGCATCTGGAAGCAATGCATGCTTGCAAACACTGCTTACATACATTAGCCCATAGTGGTTAGTCACATTAAACTTGACTTATTCTGTAACATTGAAGACATTTTGCAGCTTGTCCAACTTCAGTTCGAATGAGTGCAAGGAACATACCCCAGCATTTACATACACACATGTGTCACCGACACCTCAATCCAGTCTTAATGGAATCTGTCCAGGCACATGTTGATTGTCTAAGAACAAGATGAGAGGTGTGAAAGTTGTGTAACCACCCCGTTCAAGCCCATCCCCTGCTGCCAGGAATTCTGCATAGGTGTCAGTCATTTAATTTACATGACTGAAGGTGTGAATCGTTTTCAAATCACCATGGTAGAGATGTAAAAGTGGCAATATATGTGAAAGACATACAGTATATTGTTCACTTTGCAAGGAAATTTGCCTCAGAGCCACTGTAAGTGCATACGTATAGTGAAGCTCTGAAGACTTCTATCCTTCAAACATGTGCAAGCAAAATATTATTTACCTTGATCGTGAGTGGGTATTCTTTGCAAAGAGAAACTTCACCACATTCTCTAAGCTCTGGAGAAATTTCCCTTGCAAAGTTCAACTTCCTTAAAAATTGAACAGCCAGTTCCTTTAATAAATGAATTTCATGGTGTTGATGGCCTCCACTCTTGTTTAGGGATATTTCTTCCATTTTGATGTAGATTGTTTCTTTCACACCTCTTTGCAACCAGTTGTCCTCTCTGTCCAAAGTGTGCACCTCACTGGAAATGTGCACCTCACTGGAAATGTGCACCTCACTGGAAATGTGCATCTCACTGGAAATGTGCACCTCACTGGAAATGTGCACCTCACTGGAAATGTGCATCTCACTGGAAATGTGCATCTCACTGGAAATGTGCACCTCACTGGAAATGTGCACCTCACTGGAAATGTGCACCTCACTGGAAATGTGCATCTCACTGGAAATGTGCACCTCACTGGAAATGTGCACCTCACTGGAAATGTGCACCTCACTGGAAATGTGCATATCACTGGAAATGTGCACCTCACTGGAAATGTGCATCTCACTGGAAATGTGCACCTCACTGGAAATGTGCACCTCACTGGAAATGTGCACCTCACTGGAAATGTGCATCTCACTGGAAATGTGCATCTCACTGGAAACGTGCATCTCACTGGAAATGTGCACCTCACTGGAAATGTGCATCTCACTGGAAATGTGCACCTCACTGGAAATGTGCATCTCACTGGAAATGTGCACCTCACTGGAAATGTGCACCTCACTGGAAATGTGCACCTCACTGGAAATGTGCATCTCACTGGAAATGTGCACCTCCTCTAGGACATTCAACATTTGCCTTGACCATTCAATGGTGATTGGATTAAAGCCTAGTACATACGCAACGATTATCGGCCGACCGATCGTCCGTCTTTTGTCCAGAGTGGTGTTTTGTTGGTTGGAATGTGCCTAGACTGCACACGAATTTTCTCGCCCGACAAAATTCTACTTCAGAAGTGATGTCATGTGTTGGTTTGCTTTCTTTGTGTTCTTTCTTCTCTGAGCATGCCCTAACTTGCTCATTAGATTTTTCCCTGTCGAAATCTGTACTGACTGCACGAAAATCGGCCGTGTTTTGACGGTGGACAAAAATTTTATAGCCTGCACACCAGATTTTTTTCGGCCGAAAAGTCGGAGTCGGTTGTCGGGAGCATCATACTAACAAGCCGAAAATCGGCAGATCGGTCGTCGGACTAAAATTCCCTGCCGAATTTCGACGCGTGTGTACGAGGCTTAAGGTGCCGGTGCCACATGTGTAGAAATAAATGCTAGGGTATGTTCCTGGCACTCATAGAACTCAAGAAATGGCTTGTATAAGCTGCAAAATGACCAACCTTACCCCAGCTCAAGTGCTGTATTCAGGGTTCAAAAACTGGGGTCTCCTTGGGATTGGGCGGGCCTCTCCGGATCTCCATTTCAAGGCGCATAGCATTTACTCTGTGCCCTTCTTATTGTGGAACCTACCGGGTTCACTTGCTTACTTACACTTAGAAGTATTTAAGAGTTGTACGAAGACTGTTCGGTATGGTTCAGTTTGTCAAATATTTGCTTTTTGTGCATGGTTCATAATGCTTGCTATGTATCTGTTCCTTTATATTACAAATACAAATCTTTTGAAAGTAAAAACTGGAGACCGGTACTCTGGCTGGGGCGTTCATCTCCCACAATGCATAAAGCCATTGGCTGCATGTAAAATGATACAACATCAGAAATGCAATGCTTTTTGGCTGATAGAGCCTCCCTCATAGCATACCATATACTATGAGAAAGGTTTATAAACTGAAACACGTTGCATTTCTGATGCTGTGTCATTTTATATGTATCCAATACAAGGATTTCTTTATCGAAAGTACACTGAGTGGCTGGCTTTATACATTGTGGCTGCAAAATATTACAGAGTACAGGCCCACTGTAGTGTAACAAACTATTACCTGCTATACCATAATCTGGATGCATGAATGCCTTAGTAGATATCCTGCTTTTATCGCGTCTGTAGGTTTTACTTTTCCAGATGCAATAAAACCGAATTGACGTGAATTGTATTTGAATTTCTGTTTAGCCGATCTTGCAGTTTATACATCTGCAAAATCGCATAGACAGCAGGGTTACAGCAGTGTGTCTTATTGCAGCTTGCTTCCTGCTCTTTGCTTTGTGAAAGAGCATCAGCACACTATTGAGATCCCCCGTGCTGTCCTTCTCCTGTAAGCTAAGACATCTAAACATCTCCTGCTCCAGCTGTTAGTGAATGAAAACTTTTGACAGCAATTTCTCTCTCAGTCTGATTTCTGCTGTGAATGGACTTCTGGGAAGATAATATAAAGGCAGAGATGTATAGTAACTAAGTAGAACTACTTCACTACTGTACTTAAGTACCGAAAGGCGGTATCTGTACTTTCCTGGAGTAGAATTTTTTTCTCCTACTTCCACTTTTACTTCACTACATTTTTTCGATGATTTCAATACTTCTACTCCGATATTTTTTTTTTGTGCTGCATAGTTACTCGTTACAATTATAAAAATTACCACTGCCAGAACAGTAGATGGCAGGTTTCATGAAGCTCAAAACATGTGTATTATCAGCGCATACGAAAATAAAAGCTACTGTATGTATAAATAAAAGCTGCATTTTAAATAATAAAAGACAATATGATGTTCAAACTTTTGACTTCTTTCTTTAATAACTAAATAACACAGTACTTGTACTTTTACTTTCAGTACTTGAGTAGCAAAATTTTTAAAAAAACTACTTGCAATACTTAAGTACAAAAAATGTTGAATACTTTAGTACTTCTACTCAAGTCACTTTTTGATAGAGCACTTCCACTTCTACTCAAGTCACTTTTTGATCGAGCACTTGTACTTTTACTCAAGTATGGGTTTCGAGTACTTTAAACAACTCTGTATAAAGACAAGAGTCAAGCAGCTAAACTAGCAGGATCCTGAAATACCTTTAAAACAAATAAACACATACCCAGTTATACTATATTGTCAAAAGTATTGGGACACCTGCCTTTACACACATGAACTTTAATGGCATCCCAGTCTTAGTCTGTAGGGTTCAGTATTGAGTTGGCCCATCCTTTGCAGCTATAACAGCTTCAACTCTTTTTGGGAAGGCTGTCCACAAGGTTCAGGAGTGTGTCTATGGGAAAGTTTGACCATTCTTCCAGAAGCAAATTTGTGAGGTCAGGCACTGATGTTGGACGAGAAGGCCTGGCTCGCAGTCTCCGCTCTAATTCATCTCAAAGTTGTTCTATTGGGTTGAGGTCAGGACACTCAAGTTCCTCCAACCCAAAAATGCTCACCCATGTCTTTATGGACTTTGCTTTGTGCACTGGTCCAAATCATTTGGTGGAGGGAGGGTTATGGTGTGGGGTTTTTCTCAGGGTTTGGGCTTGGCCCCTTAGTACGAGTGAAGGGAACTCTTAAGGGGTCAGCATACCAAGACATTTTGGACAATTTCATGCTCCCAACTTTGTGGGAACAGTTTGGGGATGGCCCCTTCCTGTTCCATCATGACTGTGCACCAGTCACCAGTTTTTTTTTACAAATCTCATTAGCAATTTGACCAGATGAATTGCATGGAACCAAGTAAAGCAAAATATAAGCAGATTCAATTTTAGCTATAAGTAGTGCCATAAACAGACATTTACCTATTTAATACTTTTTGTATGATTTGCTTTATCAGCGCCACACTCTTGTGCAGCAACCCAGTTCCGGTGTGGTGATGGAGAGTGCATTACTCGAACTTGGGTCTGCGATGATGAAGACGACTGTAATGATGGTTCCGATGAACAGCACTGCCGTAAGTTTTAAACAAACTACTGAAGACTGAGACATTTGTAGAAGGGCCCATGCACATTGGTATTAAAACGCATTGACTGTAGGGCATGTTTAGAAATAATCATTATCATATCATACTGAATTTAGGTAATTAGAACTTAAAGTGTATGGTTGTATCAGAACAAGTGAAAGGGCGGGGCCACTCATAGTGATATTTTAGTTTTAGGTGGAGCCCTATATGTTTTGGAAGCTCCAGCAGTGAGCTCTCCATTCCATATTTTCCCTATTCTGTACACATTTTGTAGTCATGGTAAAAATTATTATTATTGTTGCTTTCCCCAGGCAGTACTGCCACCGAACGCAACCTATTCCAGTGAATGGGCTATGCTGCAACCACCATGCAACCATGTGCAGTGCAGTTCTGGATTGTGGGTTAGTGCTGGTAGTGGGGGTGGTGGTCCTAAAAATGTAAAAAAAAAAAACGAAAGGAGGAAGCCAAGCTCCAAAGGATCCACTGGAAAAAAGGAGGAGAGGCATGAAGTATTTGGATGGTATAAGTAGGAATTATATAAGGTAAGAATAGGCAAGAACGGAACAACTTACATTTGCAAGGTTGCAACTGACCAAGTGGTATGTGGACGCAACATTCTGAGTATGAATGTGGATAATATTCCTGTCTTCACACAGGACAAAGGGTAGGTCACTCTCAATGCCTTTGGGGAACCTGGTCCTAGGTCCTCATGGGGGACATCAGGAGTGTGATTGGCTGATTTATAAAGGAGGAAAAGTCCCATTGACTATTTGAATGGCAGAGGTGCCTGTGCTGGCGTGTGTTGATGTTTAGGACTGAGTCAAAGTCATAATTTTAATTTAGACATAAAATTATTTGATTACTTAACAGGAAAGACAAGTCCCTTTTTAGTTTAGCGGTGCTTATGCAAAGAGTTCTGCCCTTGATGATTTCCATGTGCTATTGGACACAGAAAAAGATGTGCAGGAAAAAATTGTATTTTCCTTTTTTTTCAATTTTCCTTGCTCATGATTGGGTATTGTTTGGAAAGTCACCGCATTCATTAACTCTAGGGAAAATTTCCTTACAAAGTGAACAGCAATTTTGTCTTTAATAAATCAACACCAAAGTGCAGTGACCATAGACAAAGGGCAATATCCCCCAACTACGTGGCAGGTTTCATCCTTTTCCTCAGGTGACTGCAATCAGTTGAAATACAACTGGCTGCTATGGGTCAGAGACGATTGCACATAGTCATTGCACTTTGCACTGTCTGAATAAAAAAGAGCTAAATAGCTGAGAAGCTCTGATTTTAATTACAACAATAAAAAACCTGCATGTGTAAGTAAATAAACTGAAATCACCTATTTTTGTGTCTTTATTGTGAAATGTTTCTAAGGAAAAGAATAACCTGTTTACATTTGGTCTTCGTAGTCAAAGTAGTTTTTAATGTACTGTATGTATAGCTATATACAGTTGTGCTCATAAGTTTACACACCCTGATAGAATTTATGATTTCTTGGCCATTTTTCTGAGAATATGAATGATAACACAAAAATTTTTCTTTCACTCATGGTTAGTGTTTGGCTGAAGCCGTTTATTATCAATCAACTGTGTTTACTCTATTTAACTCATAATGACAACAGAAACTACCCAAATGACCCCGATCAAAAGTTTACATACCCTGGTGATTTTGGCCTAATAACATGCTCACAAGTTGACTCAAAGGGGTTTGAATGGCTATTAAAGGTAACCAGTGATCTGTTTGCTTGTAATTAGTGTGTGTATAAAAGGTCAATGAGTTTCTGGACTCCTGACAGACCCTTGCATCTTTCATCCAGTGCTGCACTGACACTTCTGGATTCTGAGTCATAGGGAAAGCAAAGGAATTGTCAAAGGATCTGCGGGAAAAGGTAGTTGAACTGTATAAAACAGGAAAGGGATATAAAAATATATCCAAGGAATTGAGAATGCCAATCAGCAGTGTCCAAACTCTAAATAAGAAGTGGAAAATGAGGAGTTCTGTTGAAACCAAACCATGGTCAGGTAGACCAACTAAACATTCAGTCACAACTGCCAGGAAAGTTGTTCGGGATGCAAAGAAAACCCCACAAATAACTTCAGGTGCAATACAGGACTCTGAAAATATGTGGTTTGGCTGTTTAAAGATGCACAATAAGGAGGGACTTGAAGAAAGATGGGCTGCATGGTCGAGTCACCAGAAGAAAGCTATTACTACGCAAATGCTACAAAGTATCCCGCTTACAATACGCCAAACAGCACAGAGACAAGCCTCAAACCTTCTGGCACAAAGTCATTTGGAGTGATGAGACCAAAATTTAGCTTTTTGGCCACAACCATAAACGCTACATTTGGAGAGGAGTCAACAAGACCGATGATGAAAGGTGCACCCATGCCTACTGTGAAACATGGAGGTGGTTTGCTGATGTTTTGGGGATGTGTGAGCTACAAAGGCACAGGAAATTTGGTCAGAATTGATGGCAAGATGAATGCAGTAGGTTATCAAAAATACTGGAGGAAAATTCACATTCATAAGCATGGGACGTACATTCCAACATGACAATGATCCTAAAAACAAGGCCAAGTCGACCTGTCATTGGCTACAGCAGAATAAAGTGAAGGTTCTGGAGTGGCCATCTCCTGACCTCAATATCATTGAGCCACTCTGGGGAGATCTCAAACGTGCAGTTCATGCAAGATTTTTGCCAGGAAGAATGGGCAGCTTTACCATCTGAGAAGATAAAGAGCCTCATCCACAAATACCACAAAAGACTTCAAGCTGTCATTGATGTTAAAGGGGACAATACACGCTATTAAGAACTGGGGTATGTAAACTTTTGATCATGGTCATATTATTTTAAAAGAGTAAACACAGTTGATTGATAATAAATGGCTTCAGCCAAACACTAACCATGAGTGAAAGAAAAGGTTTTGTGTTATCATTCATATTCTCTGAAAAATGGCCAAGAAATCATAAATTCTGCCAGGGTGTGTAAACTTATGAGCACAACTGTATCTGGTACAGCTTGTAATGAAATGTGTTTTTTTTTTTTTTCTAGCTGGCAGAACTTGCTCCAGTCAACAGTTCACGTGCTCCAGTGGTCAGTGCATCCCATCAGCCTACAAGTGTGACCGAATGAAAGACTGCACAGATGGCTCTGACGAACGCAACTGCCGTAAGTCCTTGCCCTTGGCACAGTATATGATCACTGTTCTAGCAAGTGTTCAAGATCAAATCTCTCGTGTAAAAAGCAGAAAAGAGATGTGGAGATGTTGTCACAGGAAGCAGCTAAATTCCATCTCATTATGTAGTTCAGATTTGAAAATTAAAGTAAGCTCAATAGAAATTGTTTGGCTTTCTAAAAATTACCTGACTCTGGAAATAAGTATTTGAGAAAGAGAAAAGACTTGGGAAGTGAATGCTCAAAAAAGGCAATGTTGTTGCGAAATTCCTCCAGCCTATTGTATAGATAGTATATAGTATGTATATGGTATATAGCACAAGTGCTGCAAGCGAAATACAAAGTGATAGCTCTGGTCTGTGTTTTAGGTTTACCGCAATGAGGGCAGCTTCTATCACATCTGGTTTATTAGTGTAATGATAACGCTAAACAACCTCCTAGAGCCCACAACGTTTAAAGTGGTTCTAAAGGCTGGACCCTGCATTATGGTAAAAAAATGTCCCTGTAGTTGTATCGCCCCCTCATCCCCCCTTACCTTACCCCCATACTTACCTGAGTGTGATCTCGATCCAGCGCCAACTGAAGCGGCTCTATCTTTGCTCACAAAGGCATTGGGCCTGATATGGGTCTGTCATTGCTATCGGTAAGACTTCCAACACATTTAAGTTGAAAACCCAAGTGTGAGAGCTGAGACAATGACCATTCCGGCATCTTTGGTTTGTTTTGTTTATTTTGTAATGGGGATGGGAGAAGGGAATGAGTGGGATACTCCTCTGGCTCAACTAGGTTTCACTGGGACACTTTGTAGGAAAATGCCTGTTAGCACTGTCCTGATGCCAGCTGAATGCCGACCAACGATTCCTGGCGCTTGAAAATACTGCTTTGCTGAACTC
This sequence comes from Pelophylax lessonae, assembly GCF_965119305.1. Classification (NCBI taxonomy): domain Eukaryota; kingdom Metazoa; phylum Chordata; class Amphibia; order Anura; family Ranidae; genus Pelophylax; species Pelophylax lessonae. The sequence continues at coordinate 260,521,999 of NC_138773.1, read as the reverse complement.
TGCTGAAACTTTGACTTTAACTCTTTGGTTACATAGTTACATAGTTACATAGTTGGTGAGGTTGAAAAAAGACACCAGTCCATCCAGTTCAACCTATGATGTGTGTGTGTGTTTGCTTTTAACCGTACATCGTATACCCCTGTATGTTGTGGTCTCTAAGGTGCCCATCTAACAGTTTTTTGAAACTATCAATGCTCCCTGCTGATACGACTGCTTGTGGAAGAGAATTCCACATCCTTACCGCTCTTACAGTGAAGAACCCCTAACGCATTTTAAGGTTAAACCGCCTTTCCTCTAGTTTTAGTGAGAGGCCACGTGTCCTATTGTATCTCCTTTCTCTGAATAGTTTGTTCCTTATGCTCGGGTCACCAGTACAGTATTTGTACATTGATATCATATCCCCCCTCAGTCGTCTCTTCTCCAGAGAGAATAGGTTCAGTGCTTGCAGTCTTTCCTCATAGCTGATGTCCGCCATTCCCCTAATTATTTTTGTTGCCCTTCTCTGGACTCTCTCCAGTTCCAGCACATCCTTCCTGAGGACCGGTGCCCAGAACTGGACAGCATACTCCAGATGTGGCCGGACCAGAGTCTTGTAGAGTGGGAGAATAATCTCTTTATTTCTGGAGTGAATCCCCTTTTTTATACATCCCAGTATTCTGTTGGCTTTACTTGCAGCGGCTTGGCATTGCATGCCACTGCCAAGCCTGTTGTCTACCAGTACCCCCAGGTCCCTTTCCATCTTAGACTCACCCAGAGGTTCCCCCCCTAGTGAGTAGCTTGCTTTCTGGTTTTTGGCCCCCAAGTGCATTACTTTACATTTTTCAACATTAAACCTCATCTGCCATGTAGTTGCCCACCCCGTTATTTTGTTCAGGTCCGCTTGTAAGGTTTCCACATCCTGCTTAGAAGATAATGGCATGCTTAGTTTAGTATCATCTGCAAATACTGAGATTGTACTAGATATCCCCTCCTCTAGATCATTTATGAATAAATTAAACAGGATTGGTCCCAGGACAGAACCCTGGGGGACCCCACTTTCCACACCCGCCCAATCCGAGTACTCCCCATTAATCACCACCCTCTGAACTCTCCCCTGGAGCCAGTTCTCTATCCAGGTACTCACCTTATGGTCCATACCAGTAAGCGTTTGTGGGGAACAGTGTCAAAGGCCTTTGCAAAGTCCAGATACACCACACCCCCAGGCTTTCCTTTATCTAGGTGGCAGCTCACTTCATCGTAGAAGGTTAATAGATTGGTTTGGCAAGAACGATTTTTCATAAATCCATGCTGATTGCTACTAATAATACAGTTTTCATTACTAAAGTCTTGTATGTGGTCCCTTAACATCCCCTCCAAAATCTTGCAGACTACCGATGTTAGGCTGACCGGCCTATAGTTCCCCGGGATACACCTCGGCCCCTTTTTAAATATTGGTACCACGTTGGCTTTTTTCCAATCAGCTGGCACCATACCCATCTGTAAACTATCCTTAAAGATCAAGAATAATGGTCTGGCAATCACCTGGCTGAGTTCTTTAAGAACCCTCGGGTGCAAGCCATCCGGTCCCGGTGATTTATTTATGTTAAGTTTCTCTAGTTTAGTTCTAAGTCTATCTTCTGTTAGCCATGGCGGCATTTCCTGAGGTGTGTTGTTTAGTTCGGCCTTACAAGCTAGGTTCGTGTAGCCCCCGATTCTTTTGTGAAGACTGAAGAGAAGAAATTATTTAACACTTCAGCCTTTTCTCTGTCCTCGGTGGCCAAATTTCCTTTGTCATCTTTTATGGGGCCAATGTGTTCTGGCCTCGCTTTCTTACTGTTTATATACTTAAAGAACTTCTTGGGGTTCTTTTTACTCTCCTCCGCTATATGTCTCTCGTGTTCTATTTTAGCCGCCCTGATTTCGTCTTTACATTTCTTATTACACTCTTTGTAATGCTTAAATGCTGCCAATGACCCCTCAGTCTTGTATTTTTTGAAGGCCTTTTCTTTAGCACTAATATACATTTTTATGTTGGAATTTAGCCACCCAGGGTTTAATTTTGCTCTTTTAAATTTATTTCCCTTTGGAATGCACTGGTCAATCCCCTTGTTAAGTATGCTCTTGAAGCACTCCCATTTTTCCTCCGTGTTCTTTGTTCCCAGGGTTCTATCCCAATTGATATTTTCTAGCAGCGAGCGCAGTTTTGGGAAATTGGCTCTTTGGAAATTCAGTGTCCTTATATTACCCCTCTGCTTCCTATAACTGTAATTAATACTGAAACTTATTGACCTATGGTCACTGTTTCCTAAGTTGTCCCGTATTTCTATATCCGTGAGCAGGTCTGTATTGTTGGTAATCAGTAGGTCAAGTACTGCATTGTTTCTTGTCGGTGCGTTCACCATCTGACCCATGAAATTGTCCTGCTAAACATTTAGGAACTGCCTAGCCTTGGCTGAGTGTGCGGTTCCTTCTGCCCAGTCTATATCTGGATAATTAAAGTCCCCCATTATAATGACATTTCCCATCCTTGCTGCCAATCCTATCTGTAAAATGAGGTCCGCCTCCCCCTCCTCCCTCAGGTTGGGGGGCCTATAGCATACGCCCAATATTACCTTCACCACCGTGCCTTCCCTTTGAAGCTCTACCCATAGGGATTCTGCTTCGTCCATAGCTCCATTATTAATATCATCCCTCATATTTACCTGTACACTGTTCTTAATATACAGACATACCCCTCCCCCTTTTTTACCTTCTCTATCCCTGCGATAAAGGGAATACCCCTGAATGGTTGCCATCCAGTCATGAGAGCTGTCAAACCAAGTCTCAGTTATCCCCACAAAATCTAAGTCCTCCTCAAACATCAGCAGCTCCAGCTCTCCCATCTTGTTGGCCAGGCTTCTGGCATTGGTATACAAACCTCTTAATTTTGACCGGTTACCTATATCCTCGTTTGATGTTTTTAGGCTGCTCTCCTGATTTTTCCCCATACTCACCCTGGATATAGGAGCTCCGAACACCCTACCGCTAATGCCCCCATTTCTGCCCTCTGAAACTTGCTTTCCACTGGCTAATTCTACATCTGTACCCTCCCCCCATTCCCTAGTTTAAAAGCCCCTCTAACTTTGTGGCCATCCTCTCACCCAGTACGGCTGCACCCTCCCCATTTAGGTTAACTCAGAAGATCCAGGACTGTAGTCACAATTGACTCTTGGCACTCTGTCTAGCTCAAAAGTCCTGCGAATAGCTCCCTCCAGCACATCACTGACTGAGGTAGCTCCTTGTAATTGCTTGTGCTGCTGCAACTCTCAACACTGTACACTGCACGCTTAACTCTTCAGGGCCCAACCGCTGGTGCCCCCTTTACATTTTAGGGTCCTCTGAGTAGGCACCCCCTCTGACACTTCAGGGTCCTCTGACTAGGCACTCCCTTTACACTAGCTGGCTCCCGAATCCCTGGGACCTTCACCGGAGTGGACCCCTCTACACTAGGCAGACCCTCAGGGGCAATTCACAGTACTCACGAACTTGGATTGCTTTCCTGGAACTGAACCCCCCCATCTCCGCCAGTCCTAGGCACACCGGATCCTCTCTGCAGCTCAGCTCAGCTCTCTCTGTACTCTCAGGCAGCCACCCGAGACACCCGATCCTTCTGACAGGAGGAGAGACAGCCTACTCTCCCTCCTGGGACTCTGCTTCCTGCCAAAGACCCTGCGTCATGCACTCCCCTCAAACTTATACCCACTCCCAGAATCCCCTGCGGCAGAATCTGCCTTCTGGGGTAGTTACAGGCCTGAATGAGTCACTGATTGGGTTTCCTCCACTGCACAATGAGAATCCTCTCATGGAGCCAGTGGGGAGACTCCCCTCTCAGCAGCCACACCTTGGAGACATGACAGCCCAGCTGAAAATCATGGCCCTGCTGTTAGGCAGCCAAGGCCCACTATACTTTTACCTAGCACCTACCTTGTAGGGTGCTACACATTGCACAGAACAGGTAAGTATAACATGTATATTATTTCAATTTAAAAAAAATCTTTACAATAATGGTATTTTAAAATTGTTTACAGTAGGAAAACATATAACTGACAACTTGTTTTAGGAGTGAAATGTACTCCTCATTTTTCAGGGCTCAGTTTTTCCGGGTGGATGGACTATTAACATGGCATAAGCACCAGAGCTGATTCATAACATTTTACAAAGAGCCTTGGATCTGTTTAGCATAGGACTTCTCTTACTTGCTCCCTTTAAATATACCATTGAAAGCCTTTTGTATCTGTTATAACCTGTTGATATAATCAGAAATCCAGAGCTGTCCTGTGCTTTGTGTAATCTCAAAGATACTTTTTAGCTCTCCCTGTTCTTATTTCAGTCTACAAGTCAATTAACCCCTATTTGGTGGATAAGAAGACCGTGGGAGTGGTTAAATAGTTTAGCAAAAGACAAAGGGCAGGGCTGACACTAGTCAGTTCACAAAAAATGCTGTGTGTTGTCAGCCTACAATAGTAAATTAAGAGCTTAGTGCATTTCTGGCAGATTAACAGCCAATTCTCTGTACTTGCAGGATCTTTAAATGCATAACACATGGGTAAATGTGCAAACATTGCAGAGATGTACTATATATGTATTTTCTTTTTTAGTTTTGCCTTGACATATGCTTTAAGATTAGGAACTCCACATTGAATATAGCTGTAGTTTGCAGTTGCAACATTGTTGTTGATGATGGAACTTGCATAATGTACACCCCTCCATATAATGGGAATGTTCCTGGTGACGCCTTTGGTAATATAAAAGGTTGCTTGAAGGCAAATGGAAAACAAAGAAGGCAAGCACAAGAATGTACTATAATGAAGTGCTGTTGCTGAAAAGGATAGTGTGATTAAACACAATATGAGAAAATAATCACGTTGAGCTGGTTTGTGCACCAACGGGCTGCTTCAGTAAAAGAGTTATTGTCTAACTGGAGCTGCAGTGTCTCTTCCTGGAAGACGAGAATGCACAAAAATACCTCTGAAATCCTGCAAAGCTGGTATTAAAATGAAACAATTAGTCTTCAGAGAACAAAGAAGTATGGTGTCAAAGCAATAACTGTTACAGTATCTCACAAAAGTAAGTACACTGCTCACATTTTTGTAAATATTTTATTATATCTTTTCATGTGACAACACTGAAGAAATGACACTTTGCTACAATGTAAAGTAGTGAGTGTACAGCTTGTATAACAGTGTAGATTTGCTGTCCCCTCAAAATATCTCAACACACAGCCATTAATGTCTAAACCGCTGGCAACAAAAGTGAGTACACCTCTAAGTAGAAAAATGTCCAAATCGGGCTCGATTAGCTATTTTCCCTTCCCAGTGTCATGTGACTCGTTACAAGGTCTCAGGTGGGAATTGGGAGCAGGTGTGTTAAATTTGGTGTTATCGCTCTCACTCTCTCATACTGGACACTGTAAGTTCAACATCGCACCTCATTGCAAAGAACTCTCTGAGGATTTGAAAAAAAGAATTGTTGTTCTACGTAAAGATGGCCTAGGCTATAAGAAGATTGCCAAGACCCTGAAACTGAGCTGCAGCATGGTGTCTAAGACCATACAGCGGTTAAACAGGACAGGTTCCACTCAGAACAGCCTCACCATAACCAAAGAAGTTGAGTGCATGTGCTCAGCGTCATATCCAGAGGTTGTCTTTGGGAAATAGACGTATGAGTGCTGCCAGCATTGCTGCAGAGTTTGAAGGGGTGGGGGGTCAGCCTGTCAGTGCTCAGACCATACGCCGCACACTGCATCTAATTGGTCCCAGAAGGAAGCCTCTTCTAAAGATGATGCACAAGAAAGCCTGCAAACTGTTTGCTGAGGACAAGCAGACTAAGGACATGAATTACTGAAACCATGTCCTGTGGTCTGATGAGACCAAGATAAACTTATTTGGTTCAGATGGTGTCAAGCGTGTGTGGCAGCAACGAGGTAAGGAGTACAAAGACAAGTGTGTCTTGCCTAAAGTCAAGCATGGTGGTGGGAATGTCATGGTCTGGGGCTGCAGAAGTGCTGCCGGCACTGGGGAGCTACAGTTCATTGAGGGAACCATGAATGCCAACATGTACTGTGACATAATGAAGCAGAGCATGATCCCTTTCCTTAGGGGACTCGCCCGCAGGGCAATATTCCAACATAACGACCCGAAACACACCTCCAAGACAACCACTGCCTTGCTTAAGAAGCTAAGGGTAAAGGTGATGGACTGGCCAAGCATGTCTCCAGACCTAAACCCTAATGAGCATCTGTGGGGCATCCTCAAACAGAAGGTGGAGGAGGGCAAGGTCTCTAACATCCACCAGCTCCGTGATGTCATCATGGAGGAGTGGAAGAGGACTTCAGTGGCAACCTGTGAAGCTCTGGTGAACTCCGTGCCCAAGAGGGTTAAGGCAGTGCTGGAAAATAATGGTGGCTACACAAAATATTGACACTTTGGGCCCAATTTGGACATTTCCACTTAGAGGTGTACTTTCTTTTGTTGCCTGTGGTTTAGACATTAATGGCTGTGTGTTGAGTTATTTTGATGGGACAGGAAATTTACACTGTTATACAAGCTGTACACTCACTACTTTACATTGTAGCAAAGTGTAATTCCTTATTGCATGATTTCCCCTCTATTACTTTTCTAGGGACAACCCTACATTAGGCATTTTCTTTTAATTTCACTTTTAATGATAATGGTAAACAGGATAAATACAGGACACAGACAGCAATAATAGCAGACAAGCATTCTAATGCCTCTCCACTCTATCCAAAACTAAAAAAAAAAAGTTTTGCCTTTAGTTATACTTTAAGCTTTGACAATTAAACCTGGTAGCTGATTGCTTTCTGTGCAGAGCTGCATAAGATTTCACACTCTCCAGTTTTAGTAAATCAACCCCTTTATGTGCACAACTGTCTAAAACCTAAACAACTATCAAATCAGGCAAAGCTTTGCACTTCATAGTAGAGCTAATGTAACACACGTTAATTTGTAGTAATGCGCTCTTGTTAATGCAATGCACAAGAACAGAAAGGCGTGAATGGGTCTTCAAGGAGATTCTGTAATCAGATTGTATAACATATGGTTATCATTTGCCTTAGGCCTGCAAGGAGCTAATAAGAATATTTTTTATTCCTCATTCAAGAAACCTAAAACTCTTAGCAATATTGGAAGCATTTAAGGTTGCAGTGGTCACAGTAATATACTGTAGGCTGGCAGTGATTGTAGTTGGTTACCATCCCAAACTATGGAAGATGAGAATCTGTGGGCTGGACAAGCTTTATAAACTTAGCTAGATAGGAGCTGATATATGACATCAGATAATTGCATTATACATTTACAGACACCAGAAGGTGCCAACATGTATTATCATATTTTTTTTACTAACAGAGATCAGAGACTGGTTGTTTATAGGAGGTTTACCAAAACCAGTAGTTGGAGGTATATACTGTATTTCAAACAGGAGATCAGAATCATACACAAGGACTGGCGTGATATTTTGTTAAACAGCACAATTTTAAAATAAGTGCAGAACGGTGCACCAACAGTTAATATTTTGTTTTTCAGAAATCTTCTTATTTGGACCATTTTTTGTTTTTCAGCGACAGAAGTGACTGGCTACATACAGTGCACATTCATATTTCTCTAGTTCTTTGCAGTATGTTAACATGCATCGAATTAGGGGAGCCTGTTCATTATTCAAAATGAATGGCACCACATCATGCGACTAAATGCATTGCAGCACATGGAGGAAAATACACATTTATTTGTCTGAATGGGACCTGGTTGCATTTGAGGCCATTTACACTGGCACATTAAGGAAACACACATTTTGCAACAATGCATGCTTTTTTATAAATCTTAATGTGATACACTGTGGTGTGCTGCAGTACCACATATTGTGAGTGTCACTCCAATGACAGTAGTGTGCCCAGCATTCTCACTGCAGTGCACCACAGCACGCATGCATTATGGTGCACTGCATTACAAAACAGGGGTCAGGCATGATTATAGAACGTTAGAATATAGTGCAATGATTGCCTGATAATGTGGAACGTTACCATACTTGCATTAATGCAATGCATAATCTGAATGGGCCCCTGATGAAAGATGCCCTCTTAAAGCAAAGCTGCAAAACCAAAAATGATTACAGTATATATTGCAGCTTACCAGTCCTTAGATGTGGTTGCTTCATTAGTTTTCTTTCTTTCTTTTTTTTGCACCCAGTGATTCTGTCACTTCCTGTGCTAGGTTGACAACAAGATAGGATTACAAGACCCCAACCCTCTCCTATGGTCTCTATGGTCTATAAAATAGTAAGGAAAAGGGGGGCACCGACCTAGTGCATTACCACTAAAAATATTTATTAAAATATTAAAAAGTATACATTATACTCACAAAGCAGGTTAGAATAAACACACATCAACATAATACACATAAATTCTCCAAGGTAGCCAAGGAACCGCACTGTGCTGAATGGTATGCAGTGTGCCGCATGAGGCTGCTGTGGCTAGGCTAACACGTTTCAGGGGCGAGCCCCCTTCCTCAGAGCCAAAAAAGTTGCTGCTGGACCACACTTTGGAAAGGCCAGGGATTAAATGGGCTCCTATTTAATCCCTGGCCTTTCCAGAGTGTGGTTTAGCAGCAACTTTTTTGGCTCTGAGGAAGGGGGCTCACCCCTGAAACGCATCAGCCTAGCCACAGCAGCCTCATGCGGCACACTGCATACCATTCAGCACAGTGCGGTTCCTTGGCTACCTTGGAGGCTTCATGTGTATTATGTTGATGTGTGTTTATTCTCACCTGCTTTGTGAGTATAATGTATACTTTTTAACCTTCCTAGCGGTATTCCCGAGTGTGACTCGGGGTTAGATTTTAGTGCCAAAAGCGGTAACCCCGAGTCACACTCGGGGTAGCGCTAAGAAGATCGCTGGATGCTGGAGGAGGTTTTACTTACCTTTTCTCCGGGATCCAGCGAAGACTGCGAGCGGTGTGCGGCGGCGGAGCTTCCTCCCGATCGTCTGCGAGCCCCGCCTTCCGTCTCCGGCAACGTGACGTCCGCCGGGGGGTGGAACCGGCGGCAAATTCAAATGTAAAATGCACCAAACACACTGATACCGTTCAAAATAAAATAAAATCACATTACATTGCCCCCCAGTGCCCTTTCCTGCAGTTTTACTGTACTTTTTATGTAAATATATGTATATATATATATATATACATATATATATATATATATATATATATATATATATACAGTATATATATATATATATATATATATATATATATATATATATATATATATATATATATATATATATACGTATATATATATATATATATATATATATATATACACACACATATATATATATACATATATATGTATATATATATATATATATGTATATATATATATATATATATATATATATATATATATATATATATACACGTAATTCTTGTGAATGAGCAGCCCAAACCAACTGTATACATTATATATATATATATATATATATATATAATATATGTATACATACATATATGTATACATACATATATATATATATATATATATATATATATAATATATAATAAATGTATACAGTTGGTTTGGACTGCTCATTCACAAGAATTACATGCAAAATAATGGTACCGCTTTCAGCACCTAAAATCCAAAAAGAATCATACCGCCAGGGAGGTTAATATTTTAATAAATATTTTTAGTGGTAATGCACTAGGTCGGTGTGCCCCTTTTTTTTTTGTTGTTGTTTCCCAGTTGGTTCCGGATACCCTTGATCCTGAAGGGGCAGCAAGACCACAAGCTTTGTCCACTCAAGTCTGAAGTATCCCTCTTCCGTCCGTCATATTTTTACTCGAGCGCAGGAGAATTGTTCTACTATAAAATAGTAAGGCATGGTTCTGTAGCTATCAAAGTACTTTAATTAGGATCATTTAGCACAGGAAGTTATCAGCTCAGAAGTTTTCACAAAATATTTACAGGTATTTTTTTTTATCTAAAAGGGAAGTGTTGGCCAAGTTTTTTGGCCTTACTTCTCTCCTGGGACTGGGTCACATGAGTGCACTTAATTTTGCACACCTGTGATCCAGATTTAGCCAACAGTGGGTTGAAGTCCCTTGATGGTTGACATCGAAGAGCTGATCCAGGCTCAAAGATGCCTGACCAGCAGCTGGGTTAGCCTCTCAGCGAGCCCCTGAGAGCCTGAGATAGCTGCTCCCGCCCTTCCACAGCCCGACACTCCAGTTACAGCTGAATGAGCAGAGAGACGGTGATTGACATTCACTGCTCAATGAAGACAGAGAAATGAGCAATCAGCCGCCATGTGATCGCTCAGTTCTCAGTCTTAGAGAGGGCAAAAGGACAGAACTAAATTGATGCTGCAGCCAGTGTTTTTATAGTGTTTTTGTTTTTTTATATCCTGCACTTCTTCTTTAACAAACAGATATAACTTTGTTAAACTACCATTAAACGTTCAATTAGGAAAAAAAAAAAAACTTGTCATACTTATCTGCTCTGTGCAGTGGTTTTGCACAGAGTAAAACCACTGCAAAACCACAGATCCTCCTTTTTTTAGGTCCCCCACCAGGTTCTGGCTCCTCCTCATCAGCTAGTCCCCCCAATAGCAAGCCTCTTGCTCTGGGAGCACTGATGCGTGCTCGCTCCTGAGCCTTGCTCTATGCATCCATAAGACACACAGAGCCAAAGATTGGCCCTGCCCCTACTCTCTCCTCATTGGCTCACTGGCTGTGATTGACAGTAGCAGGAGCTAATGGCTTCCGCTGCTGCTCTGTTCCAATGAGGAATGAGAGATCGGGGAATAGCTTAGCTCTCTTGCACATTAGACATGTGCATGATGAGAAAATGTCTTTAGTTTAGTTTAGATTTGTTAATGTAGTTATTTTGTTTTGTTAAATTCAGTTGACTCGTTCAGTTCGTATTCGGGATTCATATTCGGAATTCGTTTTATGTCTTTTTAGGAATTTTCTTCGAATTTACCGATTTTTTTTCGAATCAAAACGTTCAAATTGAATAATCTTTAATCAGTCGAATCTAAAACTTTTTTTTTTTCGATTTGAATGTGGTAAAGCGAACAAACAAAAGAAAAATCTTCATTCAATGATTACAATGACCCTTTAAATCATCTTTGGCTTAACAAAAAAAAGCATTATTGCGAAATGGTACTCTAATAACACACACAGTCTTTGATTTCAGAAATATGTTTACATTTCAAGTTCGACTGGAATTCAATGTAAAATTCGATTCAAATTTGAATTTCTGAAATTTCGATGAATTTAGTTTTGTTATTCGGAGCATTCGGTAAACTTAGTTAATACTGCAATTTGGGTGTTTGGATATATCCGAATCTCCGAATAACAAAAAAATTGTCCAAATATTTATTCGAATGAAAAGAACCGCACGTGCCTAGTATAAATCGCTGGATTGAGAGGGAGCTCAGGTGAGTATTAGGAAGATAAACATAGAAACCTAGAATGTGTCGGCAGATAAGAACCATTTGGCCCATCTAGTCTGCCCAATATATCTGAATCCTATGAATAGTCCCTGGCCCTATCTTATATGAAAAAAACCTTGAGCCTTTAAACCCACTTTAATTGACCAAAGGGGACCAAATTACAGAAGTTCATTGTTGGGGTTTAAATACACTTTAATACAAGTATAGCAAATTCCAGCATTTCCCCTTGTGCAGACCTTGGTAGAAAAACATGTTTGTATTAGATCTTTGCTGAGCATTTCATACCCTATTACCAAATTTGGCACTTTTCTTTGTCCAAATCACTTTGTACAAAACATGAATAAAAAAATATTGTATTTGTTGGAATAACTTCAAAGGCTTCTATTTAAGTAAAGGAAACTATCCCCAAGTAAGTCAAGCAGATTTGCAACTCTAAAGTCCTCTTGTTTTTTAAAGTAAAGCGCTTCCCCCCTGTATGAGCGGCACACATTATTCCTGGCCCCGCCATTCTCTGCTTGGATAGCTCAAGCCAAGCAGCAGATAAGAACTCACATTTGCCTTTAACTAAGGTATATTATTTTAGAGGCCAGTCAAGTGAAAAATTCTCCCAATATTAAGTAACTCGGCTCTTGGACAGGTCATAAAATGGGACAAGGAGTTTTTAAAGCCCAGTCCACTTTGCAGCTAATGGGATTAGCTTGGAGGAAAAACTACCCATGCAGACTGAGATAAACATCTGAGCAATGTTGTAGCTATAACCCATTTAATTAGAGTAGATGAAGTGTCTTTTTCATCCAACAGTGTGCTGCTGTTTTATGTGAAATAGCCATTACCGTCTCCTGTGGCGATAACATTCCTTGCATTTCACTGTTTGCATTGTCAATGCTACAAAATGTGCAAAAAAAATGTTCCCTAATGTGCTAAGAAATTAAGTAACCCAGCCTAATAGTGTTCTTAACCACTTCTGGACCGGAAGGATTTGCCCCCTTAATGACCAGGCCATATTTTGTGATTTTAACAGACAATTGCGCGGTCGTGCGACGCTGTACCCAAATAAAATTGATGTCCTTTTTTTTTTTTGCAGTTAATTAGTCTATATTAGTAATAGTAATATAATAAAAGTAGAAATAAAAGCTGCACTGAGCACTACAGAGCAGATTGAGAAATCACTACGCTGAGCACCTATTACCTGGGAATAAGCATTGTTTGCACGAGAGACTCACTATTTATTTACTTATTGGAATTTTAAAACTCTGAAAACCTTTTTTGGACATTTTTTTTGGACTTTGCTTGATAATATATATTTTTTCTACAGTCACTTTATGGAATTTTTTATAATCTGAATTAATTTGTATATATCACTTTATTGTCACAATAGTCACCCTAATGAAATTTATGTATGAATTTTATGTATACTCTTTTATATTTATTATCAACATTTTACTTTAATTTTAGCAAGTGCTATAGGTAGCCTATTAAGCCCCGTACACACGTACTGATCGTCGGCCGAACGATCGGCCGTCTTTTGTCCAGGGCTGTCGTGTCTGTTGAAAACTGCAAAAGACTGCACACGAATTTTGTCGGCCAACAACAGCCGACTGCAGAAGTGATGTCATGTGATGGTTAACTTTCCTTGTCTTTTTTTCTTTTCTGAGCATGCCCAGTCTTGCTAATCGGCTGTCTGTCGGCCGAATTCTGTACTGACTGGCGAACAATCGGCCGTTCTGGTGTTGGCCAACAAAAATTTTAATGCCTGCACAACAGATTCTGTTCGGCCGAAATGCGCTGTCGGCTGTCGGAAGCATCATACTAACAAGCCTACAATCGGGCCGATCGGTCGTCGGCCGAATATTTCCGGCCGACAATCGGTACATGTGTACGGGGCTTTATAGACTACTTACCTGCAACACGTTTACATTATTTCTATAGCAGCTGCTACAAACGCACAATTTTGTATTCATTTAACTTTTCACTCAATTAGTTTATTATTCACATATTTATTTCTGAACACCGGGCGCGGGGCATATACTCAAGTATATTCTTTACACACCTTTTTTTAACCACAAATAGAGCTTTCATTTGGTGGTATCTGATTACCTGTGTGATTTTTTTATTTTTTTGCGCTATACACAAAAAAGAGCGACAATTCTGACAAAAAAATATATATTTTTCACATTCTGATATATAATATTCCCAAAAAAAAAAAAAAAATTTAAATTTTTTAACATTTTACTCCAATTTGTTTTCTGCTACATATTTTTGGTAAAAGAAAATCGCAATAGGCTTTTTTTCATTGGTTTGCGCAAAAGTTATTGCGTCTACTAACTAAGGTCATTTTTATAGTTTTTTTTTTTTTTACCAGTAATGGCGGTGATCTGCGATTTTGCGTGGGACTGGCGGACAGATCGGACCCCTGACTGACATTTTTGACACTTTTTGGGGGGACCAGTGACATTACTACAGTAATCAGTGCTAAAAATATGCACTGTTACTGTAATAATGATATCGGCAGGGAAGGGGTTAACACAGTAAGTGATCAAGGGGTTAAATGTGAGCCTAGGGGAGTGATTCTAACTGTGGGGGGGGGGGGGGCGTGGCTTGTGAAATTATCATAGAGATATGCGATCCTATATAGAAAGATCACAGGCGCTCTATGATCATTCCAGGGAGAAGAACGATCAGCTGTGTTTACAACAGCTTACCGTTCTTCTCTCTCAGCGGGAACAATCTCGGGTATCAGGCGGCAATTGGAGCCACCTGCCCGCTGCATCTGCTTCCCCGCTAACGAGTGGGGGCGGAAGCACGGCGGTGTGCGCTGGCCCCCTTGCCTCCTGTGCGCAACCGATGTATAGTTATGGCGGTTTGCGCAGGTGCAGCTGCCTGTCACAGTATAACTGCGGCGGGTGGTCGTAAAGCGGTTAAAGGAAACAACTACACTGAACAAAATTATAAACGCAATACTTTTGTATTTGCCCCATTTTTCACTCAAAGATCTAAGACTTTTTCTATGTACACAAAAGAGCTATTTCTCTCAAATATTGTTCACAAATCCGTCTAAGGCTGGCCATACATGTTCATTCTTCTTGTACAATTTTCCTTTAGATTTACCAAAAAACATATAATATGAGGTCAAAACGAAACACCTTTCATTTGTATTCAATTAGGCAGGCCCTTGCACTACATAGTTTAGGGTAAATCTAAAGGAAAATTGTACAAGAGAATTGAACATGTATGACCAGCCTAAATCTGTGTCAGGCTGGCCATACATGGGTCGAATTTCGAAAGAATTTTCTTCAGAAAATCTTATTTAATAATTTTTGTTCGAATTTCGAACCATTAGTGGGCTGCAGCAATGGCCGATTTTCGTGTGGTCAACGAATTTAAGTGATCGAGCATGTTAAACATAGAAACATAGAATGTGTCGGCAGATAAGAACCATTTGGCCCATCTAGTCTGCCCAATATATCTGAATCCTATGAATAGTCCCTGGCCCTATCTTATATGAAGGATAGCCTTATGCCTATCCCATGCATGCTTAAACTCCTTCACTGTATTTGCAGCTACCACTTCTGCGGGAAGGTTATTCCATGCATCCACTACTCTCTCAGTAAAGTAATACTTCCTCATATTACTTTTAAACCTTTGCCCCTCTAATTTAAAACTGTGTTGGAAATTTTTTGAAAAACAAACGATTTTCTAATCAATGATGGGAGAATTATAATCAAAAAAGAAATGTGTATGATTGCAAGAATAGAAAATTCCTGGAAAGAAAAGAAGATTCCCAGGCCACGAAAATTCTTTTCTGTAGCAATATAAGGTGAAAATGAAGGCTTGGTCGGTCGAATTTCGAAATTATGGTAGCACCATCGAATCACAAAACGCACAACATTTCTGATTTGCGAAAGATTGTTCCTTCTAAATTCAACACATGTATGGCCAGGCTTAGGCCCCTTTCACACAGGTGGACCGTTCAGATCCGCCTGTCTGTTTTTCAGGTGGATCTGAACAGAGGCCCCATGCATCTCTATGGGGCATTGGATGTCAGCGGACATCTGATCCGATCCGTCAAATCTGGACGGATGGAAACCCTATTTTCCTCCGTCTAGCGGATCGGATCAGATGGGGATGGACAGACCAATTTGTTTTCTGCTACATATGTTTGGTAAAAAAAAAATTGCAAAAAGCGTATTTTGATTGGTTTGCGCAAACGTTATTGCATTTACTAACTAAGGGAAAGATTTTTGTCATTTTTGTTGTTTTTTTTTTTAACGAGTAATGGCGGCGATCTGCAATTTTTTTTTTTGCGGTACTGCGACATTGCGGCGGACAGATCAGACCCTTGACTGACATTTTTGACACTTTTGGGGTTACCAGTGACATTACTACAGTAATCAGTGCTATACATATGCACTGTTGCTGTAAAAATGACACTGGCAGTGAAGGGGTTAACTTTTTTTGAGAGGGAGGGGTTAAGTGTGTCCCTAGGGGCGTGCTTCTAACTGTGATTGGATGAGGCTAGTGGTGTAAGAACAGAGATCAACGGTCCTACATAGCAGAACCGTATGATCTCCATTCTTACACAGGGAAGAATGACAGGCGGCTGTGTTTACATTAGCCACCTGCCTTTCTCCCGCTGTAACGGACAATCGCGAGTGCCCGGCGGACATCGGGTCCGCCGGGCACACGCGCGGGGGGGTCCGTGAGCGAGCGGGAGCGGGAACGCGCCTCCGGCGGCGCGCACTCGCTCCCTAGAGCCTCACAGGCTAGCGATGTAGTCCTACGTCGCTTTGCCTGTGAGGGGCTGACCGCCTGCCGTAAATAGTCGTGCGGCGGTCGGCAAGTGGTTAAAGCAGCATTAAACCCAAAACCAATAAAGAAATGTATTTGTGGCTTGCCAATCATTCGATGTGGTAGCTGCATTAGTTTTTCTTTCTTTTTTTTTTTTGATTTTTCCCTCAGTTTTCATCTGGTTATCTGGCCAGTAACACACCTCCTGTACTAGAATGCCCCAAATTTTGAATAAAGGAGCACAGGGGGGCACAGCAGATAGCAGCATTGTCAGTTTGCGGGAGAGGAATGTTAGATGTACTAGTAGATTTAGATACACTAACAAAATAAAGCCGGGTTCACACTTTACAAGCAAGTCGTTTTTCCTAGGATAAAGGTTTTACATAAATAAATAAAAGTTTATTTACTAGCTGCATCACCAGATGAAAATAAAAGAAAGAATGCAGCCATCACATCTAACAATTGCTAAGCTGCAATATAATAAATGTTTGCTTTTGGGTTTAATTCTAAGCACAATTTGCAACAATGAAGAACAATGTCATCTTGTAATGATGTCATTCCTGTTATTTGTCCTCTCTGTTGAAGGATTCAGCAGGTGTTCTGATTAGTCCCTGAATATCACATTTTAGCCTATGACCTTTAAAACCGCCATGTATCATTTTACCTAATCTTGCCAGTGTGAAGCACATAAAGTGGTTTTGTTATGGATTAATCTGCGAGCACAGATTGGCAGGCGGCACAAAGCTCGCTTCCTGACATTACAGGTACCCATTTATCAGGCTCATGCCTAATCTACCTGTATAGGTAATCCTGAGCTTTGCTATCATAAAAATCATCAGCACTACCTTTTAAAATATACCTACTAGTCACCATTCTGCGTCCTGAGCATATTAACACTTTACAGTCTGCTTAGAAGAACCTGATATTGCATGAAAATATTTAGCATCTGTATTTAAAGCTGAACACTAGACAGGAATAAAAGACCTAATTACTACAGCTCTGTAATCATTAACCACTTCTGGACCGGAAATATTTGCCCCCTTAATGACCAGGCCATTTTTTGCGATACGGCACTGCGTTACTTTTGCGGTTGTGCGACACTTTACCGAAATAAAATTGATGTCATTTTTTCCCATAAATAGAGCTTTCTTTTGGTGGTATTGGATCACCTGTGCGATTTTCATTTATTGCGCTATAAACAAAAAAATAGCGACAATTCTGAAAAAATATATATATATTTTTCACTTGACTAGGGGAGTAAAGCTGATTTGTCTCCATTCTGCTCTGACCATCTTTCTCCTCCTCCATTATAAATACCCACATGACCACAGGTTGGAGTTAAATGGCCATAGCAGCCTTTTATTAACAAACTGTATAGATAACAGGTAAATAACACGTTAAACCCAGTTTTTTACTGGAGCCTCAAGGTCCTGGTAGGCATCAAAGAAGGAGATACCTGCGTCCGACTTAATTAGGCCTCCAGCCGCCACAGCACCGGCTCGGAGACAACCAGTCGCAGGTACCAACATACCAACTACTGGGAGCCGTACCTCAGACGGGTCCCTACCAAGTATAAGTTTGCATCATCAGGGAGCCGTACCTCAGGCGGGTCCCTACCAAGTATAAGTTTGCACCATCTGGGAGCCGTACCTCAGACGGGTCCCTACCAAGTATAAGTTTGCATCATCAGGGAGCCGTACCTCAGGCGGGTCCCTACCAAGTATAAGTTTGCACCATCTGGGAGCCGTACCTCAGGTGGGTCACTACCAAGTATAAGTTTGCACCATCTGGGAGCCGTACCTCAGACGGGTCCCTACCAAGTATAAGTTTGCACCATCTGGGAGCCGTACCTCAGACGGGTCCCTACCAAGTATAAGTTTGCACCATCTGGGAGCCATACCTCAGACGGGTCCCTACCAAGTATGAAGCCCCGTACACACGATCAGATTATCAAACGAACTGTCGTCCGTTTTTTGTGGCATGCTAGTCTGATGTGGAAAGTGAAGAGGTTACTTTCATACGAATTTTCCCGTACTACAGAATTCTACTTCAGAAGTGATGTCATGTGTTGGATTGCTATGTATGTGTTCTTTCTCTCTGAGCATGCCTAGTCTTGCTCTTAAGATTTTTTTCTGTCGAAATCTGTACTAATGAGACGAAAATCGGATGTTGTATTACGGACGACAAAAATTTTATAGCCTGCACATCAGGATTTTGCCAGCCGAAAAGTCGGAGTTGGCTGTCAAAAGCACCATACTAACAATCCGAAAATCGGCAGATCGGTCGTCGGACGTATGTTCCCTACAGATTTTCTTATCGTGTGTACGGGCCTTAAGTTTGCACCATCTGGGAGCCGTACCTCAGACGGGTTCCTACCAAGTATAAGTTTGCACCAACAGGGAGCCATACCTCAGACGGGTCCCTACTAAGTATAAGTTTGCACCATACTTGCCTACCAGGACCTTGTACCCCGCTTGCTGCCATGACAAAGAACCACCCCAAAAGAAGAGAGCCTCTGTTAAAATAAAAACCAAAAACAAGGGCGGTGGACCGCAAAACCAAAAGTCAGAAAAAAACAAGAAAATACAAGAAAATGGGAGGGAGGGTGGAAAATATTCTCCAATGCAGCTTGACCTCTCCCTGTAGCTCCACCACTTCCTGGCCAAAACACCAATTTAAAAGTCCCGCCACTTATATTTTTCTATTTTCTAACCCCTTTAACCCCTGTCATGCCGGCCCTCCGTCCATGTCTCTTCTCTCCTTTACTCTGGGCCTCTCTTTCTGCTTTATAACATTCCCCCCAAAAAATGTAAAAATCAAATTTTTTCATAATTTTAGGCCAATTTGTATTCTGCTACATATTTTTGGTAAAAAAAAAAAAAAAAAAATCCCAATAAGCGTATTTTGATTGGTTTTTAGCAAAAGTTATCGTGTCTACAAACTAGGGAAAAGATTTATGTAAATTGTATTTTTTTTTGTTTTTTTTTATACTAGTAATGATGGCAATCTGCGATTTTTAGCGGGACTGCAACATTGCGACTGACAGATCAGACACCTAACTGACATTTTTGGGAGAGTCTGTAAGTCATCTGCTACGGTATCTGGGACCCCTAACCCTCACCTCCTTAACAGAAAAGACAAAAATGACTGGCGCCCGATATCCTTTCCCAGTCCCCCCCATTTTAGATATGGATTCAGCACTGGAGAGAAATGCTTGCCCACCCCTGCTTCTGAAGATGCCATCTGGCCTTTGTGGTGTCAGAGGGGTGCTACATATATAACAATGGTTGGTTGCTATTCCTGGCTTTTTTTTTTTTTAAAGAGCAGGCTCCAGGGTAGTGATTCCATTTTCAGATATTATGACAATTCTTCCAGACAAGCCTGAAACAGCTATGTGCAGTTTGTAAAAAGTATTGTCGTTTTATAATATTGAGTTGTATCAGTGCTATGACATAGTAGTTCTGGACGTGCAATTGTCCCAGGGACATGTTTACAGGGCCGGTGCTAGACTGTTTTACGCCCTAGGCAAGATCAGCTACTTGCGCCCCCCCCCCCAAAAAAAAAATAAAAAGGGAAGGGGTTAAAAATTGCTCTATGTCATATCCAGTGACCCTGATCTGATGGTTCCTCCACGTAATGCTGTCATACCCAGTGATCCCAATGTTCCTCTGTCACATCAGGGGTCCCTGATGTTCCTCCATGTCATACCCGGAGACCCTGATGTTTTTCCATGTCACACCTGGGAACACTGATGTTCCTCCATGTCACACCTGGGAACCCTGATGTTCCTCCATGTCACACCTGGGAACCCTGATGTTCCTCCATGTCACACCTGGGAACCCTGATGTTCCTCCATGTCACACCTGGGGACCCTGATGTTCCTCCATGTTCATTCATGATGGAGCGTGAGTGCTGACTCGTGGCTGCGCCCCTAGGTGGCAATGCGCCCTAGGCGGCTGCCTAGTTTGCCTAGTGGAAGCACCGGCCCTGCATGTTTAGCACAGCTTCACCCCCATTCTTTGGATTTGTAATGGAGGTGTGACATGCAGATACCTTCCATTTTAAGAAGGCTGTACTGTGTTCTACAACATGTTTATAAGCAATATATGCCTAATTAAAATAAATATGAGTTTATGCCCTGTTTATCTCTTGCAGAATACCCCGTATGCACTCAGCTTTCCTGTGCCAGTGGCGCCTGTTTCAATACGAGTCAGCGGTGTGATGGAATCGTGAACTGCAGGGATGGTTCAGATGAGGCCAATTGCAGTATGTAGACATTCTTTTAAAAAAATGCTATTTGATGTTGTTTTTAGGTGTGTAGAGGGCACCGTGCCTGTAACATCCAATATCAATGTAGAATATGATATCAGATTGAGAGATTTGTGAGATTACATTTACAGGTGGTATTCCAGGTGCAATCTTCAAACCTGCCTGCCAAAGGAGGAACCATATCAGGAAAAAGTAGATTTCCAGTGGTTTTGGAGAGTATTAGCTTCCCTGTGCACTGGGCTAGAATGATTCTGCTAAACCCAAATTACTTAGATATACTCCCAAGAATTTTCCATGTTGAGGTACCCTAGGTATGCTGTGACTGTTTCTTTCCACTAGGTTGGTCAGATCACTATGATGTTTTTTTATACAAAGTCATTAAATATGTATTTACATGCAGATAGCATAGTTTCCTGAATCTGTCTTAAAGCTGATCTCTGAACACCACAAACCAAAAACACTTTTTTATTCATTTCTAATATTCAAAGCAAACTCTCCCATCCATCCATGTCTCCATGCTTTATTTTGTTGAGAAGTAACCTTAAAAAACATCCCCTAGCATTTCTGGCTGTGGCCATCTTGAGTAAGGGCAGATGATTCATGCAGCCTTTACTTCTTGAGATTGATCTGCTCTAAGCTCAAGCATGCATGCAGGAGAATATGCTTAGATGAGAAAACCCCTCCTCCTCCTCTCCCCTCCTGAATGCTCCTGGGATGTATGACAACATTTGCCTTGGCAAGAAATTAGGAAGTAACTAAAGAAATGTAAAAAAAAAAGTTTAAAACAAGTAAATATGATATACTTTCTTATCGATTTGCTAATGCCAGCAATATAAGGATTAAGGCAG
This sequence comes from Pelophylax lessonae, assembly GCF_965119305.1. Lineage (NCBI taxonomy): Eukaryota > Metazoa > Chordata > Amphibia > Anura > Ranidae > Pelophylax > Pelophylax lessonae. Next base: position 260,500,606 of record NC_138773.1, on the reverse strand, counting down.
GGTTCACACTATTGCGAATTTGATGTGGGTTTCCCCGCATCCAATTCGCATGTCAGGAGATTGTAACCGGCTCTCTATGGAGAGGGTTCACATATCTCCAGAGCGGCTCCAGTGCAAGTTGTACAGGAGTCCTGTGTGTCCTGTGAGTCAGTTTCAGGTCAGAATTCAGCCAAACGGTGAACAGCGACGCACTGGACCCCTGCTGTAAGTCACTCCGTACGGCAGTGTGAACCCAGCCTAAAAATAGTCAATGTTGATAGATGAAGTGAAGTTCCACTTTAATATTGAACTGAAATCCCATTTACCCAGACTGGGGGAGGGAGGGTCAGCAGGCTTTGGTTTGAATAGTGTTGTCTGTCTAACACAGGGAACATGTTTACAGAAGGAGAGAGCAGAGGTATGACCTTATAAGTGTTCTGCTGCCACCTTAATGTCTTGTCACAGATTGTGGTGGGCCAGGCTTGATTCTGTTGCCAGACCATTCATTTCAACAGAAATCTTCCCATAAGCTTTTAGGTGTATTTAACCTATTTTATGTATATTGTTTACCCATAAAAGCTTCTTTTGTGTTGACTTCCAAAAGCCCTTAAATTGCTGCCGGCCGCTTCAAGCTTAAAGTAATGTCAGCAACCCCAGCAGACGTAAAGCTGTCACTCAAGTAGGACAAAGTTGCACTCCCCTTCCCTCCTCTCCTGACCTCTACATAAACAGTTATGTAGGGAAGTGAAGAGAAGTTGGAAGAGCTGGGCCAGCACAGAGAGTAATCCGCCACTCCCAGAAGAGGAGAGGGCTATGACATGCATGGAGGAAGCAGCCTGTGCTAGGAAAGTTTCTATGACTGAAGTAACTGAAGACAGTTGGTTAAAAAAAAATTCTGTGCTGCAATTCTTTAGGTTGGTGACAGGGACGCTTTAACTTTCACAGAGGTCCAGGACCTGGCTTTACTCTCTAATGGGGTACCTGGATATCAAGGCTGGGGAAACAAAATAAAAAGTCCTTTTTTACATATTAAAAAGTTCACCTCCAAGTTGTTAGTTCTGGAATTCAGCCTTAACGCCTTTCATATTGCGATAAGTAACTCTGTAAATATAAATTTTAAATAGAAATCTATAGGAAGAACAATTTTCCCATACTAAAACTTAATGAAATGGGTGGAAAATGCTAACTTTTATTGAGCGTAGTTTTTTTCTGTATGCACTTGTAAGTTTGACATGTAGGAACTAAAGTGCAAGAATTTTCTGAACATTATGAGTATTTATCAAAATGTGTTATACAATGATATCAAAGGAAGGAGGGGGGTCAATCTGCTGTGTCGGTGGACTTCTTACTCACAGACTGTCATTTCTTCACAGCCAAGAGGTGTCTGAACTCTCAGTTCCAGTGTGCAAATGGAGACTGTATCCCTCGGGATTTCATCTGTGACCATGACGATGACTGCGGCGATGGCAGTGATGAAAGAAATTGCAGTAATGTTCATTTTTGCTTCTCTCTGCTTTATTTCAGGTCTAGTAATCTTAAAAGTGGTTGTAAAGCTTTATTTTTTTCTTGCAATAATACAATAAATGAGTATAGTTCCTTACCTCCTCATCTGGAGTCCCCCGCCTGCGCTGTCTGGTCCTCCTTTCCACCATGTGCCCCCATAGCAAGCTCCTTTTTTTGTTTTTTACATCAGGTTGGTCCACAGCCAGTTGGACCCAAAGTGAACCAGGTGCCGATCCAGCAGTACTGTGAGACAATCGTAATGGATAACGGCAAATGCCAACTTCTTCATTGCATCAATATCAAAGGCTAATGCATTATTGTGGTGCATGTGTTTTTACCTTTTATATTGATGGAATAAAGAAATTGGCATTTAGTGGTGTGCAATTATCCATTATTATTCTCCAAGTGAAAACCTGCTTGGTTGCTACTAGATGCTGCATAATGGGTACCTTTAGCTCTATACACTTATGTGTCTGATTCCATGTGTGTCTTTTTTTTGCTGTGCTCTTCAGCTTACCCAACATGTAAAGGCGATTACTTCACCTGCCCCAACGGTCGTTGTATACATCAGAGCTGGCTTTGTGATGGGGATGACGACTGTGATGACAATGCCGATGAGAGTGGATGTGGTATGAAATGTTTAATGTAGCTCATGTATCAAAATGATGGGTGAAGAAAATGCTAAATCTGGCCATGAAAAGTCAGTCCATAAACATGGTAGACACTTTTGATTTCCACTTTCACTGTGTTTTTTTACATTTTGTGACACGTCTAACAGAAGTGTTGTATATAGTCAAAATCTAAAGCAAACCAACTAAGCATATATCAAAAAAAACCTTAGTATAAGCAAAAGAATGAGTAACCTTAAATCAAATAATTTACTCTGAAAATGTAATCACATTTAAAAACATTGTTATACAATGACTTCATCATGATATGCAGACCTTGCACTTCAGTGACAAAGTCCACTCATTCAAGGTGGTCCCCTCCCTAAAATGTTGGATAAAAGTGCCAAAAAAAACTGTGATCGGAGAAGATAACATGCTTTTTTTTTTTTTCTGCCTTTTCCTGCAGTGCCAAGGCAAGGGTGACGTCATCCTCCTTCTGGTCAGGTCTTGGAGAATTTTTTGTAGCCCAGATCTTGCTTGATGATGCTGCATTGGAGTTCAGAGTATTCTTGGGAGATTTGGGCTCCGAAGCATTCCCAGGAATCTTGTCTGCAGGAGAATGACCTCACCTTGCTCTATGGAATTCAGAGAAAGAGGGGTGAACTATCTAACATTTTTGCATTATGCAACATCTAAAGAAGGGGAAGGGGATCTACATTCAGTAAATGGACCTTGTCTAAAACGCAAGGACTGCCTAATACATACAACTGCAAACTTGATGGCAGGAGAAAGACCTCACATCCTGCTCTATGGAATTCAGGGAAAGAGGGGTGTATTATTGGCAGGAGAAAGACCTCACATCTTGCTCTATGGAATTTGGGGAAAGAGGGGTGTATTATCGGCAGGAGAAAGACCTCACATCCTGCTCTATGGAATTCAGGGAAAGAGGGGTGTATTATCGGCAGGAGAAAGAGCTCACATCCTGCTCTATGGAATTTGGGGAAAGAGGGGTGTATTATCGGCAGGAGAATGACCTCACATCCTGCTCTATGGAATTTAGGGAAAGAGGGGTGTATTATCAGCAGGAGAAAGACCTCACATCTTGCTCTATGGAATTTGGGGAAAGAGGGGTGTATTATCGGCAGGAGAAAGAGCTCACATCCTGCTCTATGGAATTTAGGGAAAGAGGGGTGTATTATCGCCAGGAGAAAGACCTCACATCTTGCTCTATGGAATTCAGGGAAAGAGGGGTGTATTATCAGCAGGAGAATGACCTCACATCCTGCTCTATGGAATTTAGGGAAAGAGGGGTGTATTATCGCCAGGAGAAAGACCTCACATCCTGCTCTATGGAATTTGGGGAAAGAGGGGTGTATTATCGGCAGGAGAATGACCTCACATCCTGCTCTATGGAATTTAGGGAAAGAGGGGTGTATTATCAGCAGGAGAAAGACCTCACAACCTGCTCTATGGAATTCAGGGAAAGAGGGGTGTATTATCAGCAGGAGAAAGACCTCACATCTTGCTCTATGGAATTTGGGGAAAGAGGGGTGTATTATCGGCAGGAGAAAGAGCTCACATCCTGCTCTATGGAATTTAGGGAAAGAGGGGTGTATTATCGCCAGGAGAAAGACCTCACATCTTGCTCTATGGAATTCAGGGAAAGAGGGGTGTATTATCAGCAGGAGAAAGACCTCACATCTTGCTCTATGGAATTTGGGGAAAGAGGGGTGTATTATCCGCAGGAGAAAGAGCTCACATCTTGCTCTATGGAATTCAGGGAAAGAGGGGTGTATTATCGCCAGGAGAAAGACCTCACATCTTGCTCTATGGAATGTAAGGAAAGAGGGGTGTATTATCGGCAGGAGAAAGACCTCACAACCTGCTCTATGGAATTGGGGGAAAGAGGGGCGTATTATCGGCAAGGAGAAAGACCTTGCATCTTGCTCTATGGAATTCAGAGAAAGAGGGGTGAACTATCTAACTTTTTTGCATTCTTATGCAACGTCTAAAGAAGGGGAAGGGGGTACACATTGAGTAAATGGACCTTGCCTAAAGTGCAAGGCCTACTTAATGCATACCATACAACTGCAAACTTGATGCAAAATAATATATGTGGATCTGTAACTGTGCAAACCAAAAAAAAAACGAATAAAAACCATTTAAAAAATATTGTTTAAAACTCGATTTCCCTAATTTGTCTCCCTAGAGAGTGGTCTGAGAGAATGTGGCCCAGGGGAGTGGTCGTGTTCTTTGTCTGGTCAATGCATTCCTATAGATAAAGTTTGTGATGGGACAATGAACTGCCGCTTTGGAGAAGATGAAAATAATGCCACGGCTGGATGGAACTGTAGTAAGTAGAATTCTGCACAGAACATTCCTTGCCCAAGATGCCATATATATGTGAGAATCTAAATAGTCAGTTCTAATAGATATCTGTACCTTTATATTAAGTTATTTCTATATGTCTCCCGATTCTTCCCCATCTTGTGCATATGCTATCTAAAGCAGCTGAAAATAAAATTAAAAGGTAAATCATGCCTGGGTACTGACCGCCACAGCCAAAAGCTGGGCAGTGTAGATGGTGTAGTGTAATAGTGTAGATGGTGAAGTGTAGATGTTTTTTATACTACCAGAAGTGGGGGAATAATTAGGAGTCTATTCAAAAAAAGTTTGCATAGCCAATTGTCCAGCAGATCTGCATGTACATTCGTCCTGTGCTTAATGAGAAAATCTGAATGTTCTTTAGGCTTTTTTCTTTTCTGAAGAATCTTTTTTAATTATGGGCAGTAATAAAATGCCACATTATGGGCACTAGATGGATCTGAGGAGCATAGGAAATACATACATCTTTGTAACAAGGGATAGAATTTTTTTTTATAAATAACCCCCCTCTGTAAGCCTTGTATTACAGAGATCATGTAAGTGACCGACAGCCAAAATGTACGGGTTACTTTAAGTTATTATAACTCATAATAAAGATATTTTTCATAATGTAGCAATATTTTTCTAGCCTGTGTCTGAAGTTTTGAGCTTGGGCCAGGGTGTGAAAGGCCATCTGATATATGACAGATGAGGAATATTAAACAATTTTGTTGTTAATTATTTTATCTAGGTACAAGTAATTGTGCGGCTCTGAGCTGTCAGCATCGCTGCCATGCATCTCCCTCTGGCGGAGCCTGTTATTGCCCTGCAGGATATATAATCAGCAGTAATGACAGCAGGACTTGTGTTGGTGAGTAGAAATGTCACTTCATCCCCTGTGAAAATACATAAAGAAAATGGTTATATTGCAAAATAAACTATTAAAGAAACTCTGTTGCTAAAATCAAACTGTTAAGATGTCCCTGTAAGTAAGAAAATCATTTCTTACCTAATACTTACCTATTATGAAGAAAAATCATTGCTTAAAGACTGCTCATAAATTGACACGACCAGAAGAGTGTCGCTCTCCTAGTCCAGTGATGGCGAACCTGGGCACCACAGATGTTTTGGAACTACATTTCCCATGATGCTCAACTACACTGCAGAGTGCATGGTCATCATGGGAAATGTAGTTCCAAATATCTGGGGGTGCCAAGGTTTGCTATCACTTCTCATGTTGCACTCAGCATTTCTCCATGCTGACCCCTATGTATTTACTGTGTCCTGTATTGATATGGGAATTGGCAGGTGGAACCACTAAACTCCTGTTTACACTTGTTGCTCGGGTGTGGGGGGAGGGAGGATAGATGAGTGGGGGGGCCTTAAAAATAAGGGCTTGAGCTGTGAGTTTACTGCCAACCACCTTAGCCTTAAATGGTGGTCAAATGGGGTGGTACACATGCCATGCCATAGTGCTTTGCTTCACTGCTGTTTAAATAATTTAATTTATATTGCTTTGAAAAAGAAGTAGTGCTGTCAAATACAACCCATTCAAGTGACCAGAGCCACACTGCAACCACCAGATGCAGTAGTGATGCAGTAATGCGACACAATCTTTCAAGGATTAAAATGTGAGATGGGAAGGCAGAATATTGCCTCCTGGCTGCCTGTCAACTGCCTTTTGACAAGCAATCCACTGATTTGATCCTGAAAATGAGCTCTAAACACAACAGGTGGACCTAGAGATAGACACTCCCAGAGGCGTCAGATTCTAGTGTCTTTAGGCAGCAATTACTCTTTACTACAGTAGGGATCCACTGTGGATTCCTTTTCAGAGGGACAGTGAACACTACTGCAACTGCGAATCGCTTTTCAGAGGGACAGTGAACACTACTGCAAGTGTAAATGAGCCCTAAACGCAGAAGGTGGACCTACAGATACACACTCCCAAAAGTCCCGGATTCTTTAGGCAGCAGTTACTCAGAAATGGAAAATCTTTTTTAAATAGGTTTATTCTGCATTGTACAAATGGCAATGCAAGAAAGCCAAACACAGAATGGACAGGGAATCATATGCCCTGTGATAAGTGATTCCCCTCTAACACTTTGTTGTCTGAGCTCTGTGTCAGTATTTTATAAGGTCTTTCTAACCTCCATACTGTCTCTTGTTCTGGTACCTTCTATTACTGATGGAAAGCCAGTTCAGAGGATATGAGCCCAGTGATTGGCTGAAGTGGGACCCCATCATCCATAAAATTAAGTTCCACAGATTGCTGTTATGCCCCTCTATTTCACAGCTCTGCACCTGTAGACACTGAGGAAGCAGTGGTGACGTGCAGATTCTACATTACTATTTTAATTTATTACAGGTTTTATATGGTCCTGTCAATTTTATGCAGTGCTTTACATACTATACATTCACATCAGTCCCTGCCCTCAAGGAGTTTTCAATGTAAGGTCCCTATCTCACATGCTTAAATACACATACAGTACTAGGGCTAATTTAGACAAGAGCCAATAAACCTACCAGCATGTTTTTTTCGAGTGTGGAAACTAGAGAAAACCCATGCAAGCACAGGAAGATCATTCACCTTCCATTTGTATGGTGTCCTGCTGGATTTGGAATTAGAGGACCTTGAGGACCTTGAGAATTGAGGACCTTGAGAATTGAGGACCTTGAGAATTGAGGACCTTGAGAATTGAGGACCTTGAGAATTGAGGACCTTGTTGCTGCAAGGCAGATGTGCTGACCACTGAGTCACTCTGCTATTATCACAGGGCATAGAGCACCAGGACGCAGGTTGAGGGCCACAATGGAAGGTGGCAACTTTATCCCATGTTTTTCCTAGAAGTCATCAAAGACATTGGCATCAGTAACAGGAATGGACTTGTTTGAACTGAACATGGGGAATGCAGAGTGTATAACGCAGCAAATTATGTTTTTTTGCCAATAGACACCAATTAAATAAATTAGCTGCATTTCTAAAACCTGTCAACTGGCTAGATTAGCCCATGCATTCACCTGAACAAGTCTTTTTAACCACTGTCATTGTCTGGATTTACCATTCTTTATTGAAAATCATGTCATTTGTGGTATTTATAATATGGGAATTACTGGTCCAAATTTCATTTAAAGTGACACTAAACTCTGATTTGTATTCAAGTATGTATTCTTAACTTAAAGCAGAACTTCACACAAAAGGGGAAGTTCCACTCTTCCTCCTCCTCCCCGTCCTCATTTGGAAGAACTTTTGTTTTGGGAGGGGGAACAAGGACCTGGTTTTAATAGGAACCCGCTCCCACTTCTGGTCAAATCACTGCAGCGGATCCACCAGAAGTTCTCCTTCCCCCCTCCCTGCCTGCAACCTTCTGAGACACGTCACAGGTCCCAGAATGCTGCGGGACCATTCACGCAGCGCGACTCATGCATGCGCAGTGGGAAGTCGGTTATAAAGCTGTAAGGAGTCAGAGCCGGGACAAGGGGCCCGAAGACTGGTGAAGAACTAGCTCAGGTGAAGATGGCACTTGGATCCTTGGACAGGGGAGCGTTTGTTTATTACATTTCGGCAGCTACAGTTTTTGTAGCTGCTGACTTTAAATTTTTGCACAAGTGAATGAAGCTGCTCTTTGAAAAAAAGTACCTTCCATTGCTTTTAAATCCCATCGAATTAAGTAGTTCATGTGCATGGATTGTTTTTGGAAGATAAAAAATTTGGTTTAGTCTACACTTTTTTTCAAAACTTTATCTTGCTTTTAAATATCAGAACATCGGTTTTATTAAAGAGTAATTCCACTTTCGTGGGAAAAAAATAGCAAATAAAAAAAAATAATATCATATACAATTGCGACACAAGTCAGCTTCTAATTGAGAGTTATTTAAAAATATATTTTTTAATATGCATCACTGTAATTTTCAGTAAAATGGTGTACAGACCCCCCCCCCCCCCCACTCAGAAATGTAATTTCCTGCTTGTGTGATTGGCTTACTGATTTTACAAGAAGTCTGCACTAAGATAAAAGTCAGAATTTGAAAATCCCATGCAAAAAACATTTCAGTTTTTGGTAAGATATTCCCAAAGGGAAATCGTATCTAAAGGGATGCAGACCCTGCCACTTTCCTCATTACATAATAAGGTGATAATGATAATTATAAAAACAATCCCATACAGATTCACTAAACACATGGACACAGATATGCAAACAGCTATTTCTTCAGAATAACAAAGGGAAGAAATCTGGAACAAAGTTTGTTCAAATCCCTTCAATGTACATACAGTAGCTCACCCAGTGAGGAATACTTATTTCTCAACAAAAGTGGAGTTACTCTTTAACAATTCAACATTGATTCCTGTGTAAGAGCCGTCACATCGGATTGTGCTGACTTATTGCTGCACATAGTCTCTGCACATGGAACACCCTGCAAGTGATTGTAGGCTGAAATCCTCATTGATATGCACTTGCATTGGCCCACTATACCTGATGCTGCAAATTGTTTACTCACAATCAGGGCTGCTGTTAGAAATCACAGGGCCACCTACAGCTTACCTGACAGAACCCCCTCCTTTTTTTTTTTTTTAACTTTTTTTTTTTTTTAACGGCCTTGTTTGGGGGGGGGGGGGGCTTTAGTTAAATATCAGGGGTCTAAACAGAGATTCCCCAGTCCTTTTCTCTGCAGTCTCAGCTGCACTGGACAGTGAATTCATGGGAAGCACTCTGAGGTTCCATGTTCATTCAAAACGGAAGCATAGTAAATCTAATCTACTATGCTTCAGTGATGAGTGGACACAGTGAGTGATTGGTGACAATCACTCACTGTGTTCAATCTAGGAAGGGACATATTTACTGCACACACCCTGTGCCAAATTCTGAAACATCCCCGTGTGCCCTCAGCGGTTCCTGGTGGGAGAGGAGAGAAGCCAGCAGAGCTGCAGGGGGAGCCTCAAGAGTTGGTAATAAGACAGTACAGCTGTCACTGTGCCCAGGCCCCCATTTTGAACTGATGGAGCCTGGGCCCAGGACAGGAGGGCTGGCTTTATTGCCTTACTCATAATGGGGGGGATGAATTGCTGAGAACGAGGTCACATTCAGTCATGGTGATATGTCTTGATCCAGCCTGTTTGTATTAATGTGCTCTTTTGCTGTACGTTGCACAGCCCATGCACAGGCACAAAGCATGCTCCCTTTGTGTGAGTAGTACTCTGACCTCCAGCATGTGCATGTGCGATATGACATCAGCAGGTTATGCAGACCGAGAATGGCCGAGTAGAAAGGCACACATCATCATTTGTAAAATCTGTCCCAGGAATGTGTTATCTGGTGGAATGCTTTCAGGCTGTAACCTTCCTTTAAGGATGTGAAATAGTAGAATTGTGGATGTGTTTTCCTCCGCAATAGGAAGCATGCGAGGTCCAGATTACCTCGTTTTTTGCTCTCTTTGATGATTCCTCTTTCTCAGATTTATACAGGCCAAATATAACATTACCTTAGGAGACTTGTAACCGAAAAAAGCTTTCTATGGTAACCAAATATTGACATTTGTTCCACCTTCAAAGCAACAAGATGAAGCATTGATGCCATTTATAACAGAACATAGCTGATTGCATCAACATGGAGATAAAGTTTAAAGCTGGGATGGGATTTCAATTCACAAGGGCTATATCCAGCTGCAGCCTGGAGAGATCACTGACTGGCTGCCGTCTTATTGAAAATGGCTTTGGCTTTTAACAGAGGATAGTTTTGTACAATAATAAAAGTACTACTACTAATACTACTACTAATACTACGACTACTACTTATACTAATACTATTACTACGACTACTACTTATACTAATACTAATAATAACAATAATACTTACTTTCAATTAATTTTTATTGAAATTTATACAATACCATAAAGAAAGTCGTGCATATACATTGTTCCAAGCAGTTACATTTAACAACTTCAACAGGTACAAGGAGCAGTAAACTGTAACAATCCAAAGTGCAACAAAGAAACATGGGTTCATCATATGGAGAATAGGACGTATCAGTAGCCATCGCACAAGGGCTATATACGTGTCAAGGAAGAGCAGGGCTAGTAAGCGAGCGCTGCCATGTTAGCCACGGTTGCCACGAGGAGAGGGATTTTTGGTACTGGAGGCAAACATTAACTCATATGAACTGTGAGTGTGCACCATGTCCAAGACATCTTGTACTTTAGGGGGATGTAAACCTTTCCAGTGTCTGGTGATAGACAACCTGGCTGCCAAGAGTACATGGGTGATGATGTGCCTAGATTCGGGAGGGTACTTCTCTATCGTGAGATGTAGTAAGGCTAGGGCCAGAGAGGGCGCCACGGTAAGATTAATGATTTCCCCTAATTTGGCAAACACATCTAGCCAGTAGCGGCGTATAAATGGGCAATCCCAAAGGATATGGAATATGTCACCTACGTGTCCGCAGTGTCTCCAGCAAAGTGGAGAGGAGGATTTGTAGAATGTATCTAGTTTGGAGGGCGTGAGATGCCAACGGAGGGTAATCTTAACCATTTGTTCCCAAAGTGCTGAGCACTTGGTGTGTTTGTAGGCATGACGGAGTGCCGTCTGCCATTGGCCGGTGTGTACGAGTGGTGGATGTCCGCCTCCCATTGGAGGAGAGGGAGAGATTTGGAGAGTGTGGACTTGTCTTGCAGGATCGAGTATATCAGCGAAGTGCCCATTGAGGAGGTGGCAGGAGAGTTTAAGAAGTTCCAAAGGCGGGATGGAAGGCCATAAATTGGAGAGGGAAGAGTAGAAAGGAGGTGTTTAATCCTTAGATAGGTAAAGAGTGTTGAGGGGGAGAGGCCGTAGTCTAGCTGTAGGGAAGGAAAAGGTCGCAGGATGTTGTCTTGAAAAAGATGCTGAAGCGTCAGGATGCCGTGTGATGTCCAGTCTGTGAGAGAAATGCCAGGGATCAACAGGGCGATGGTTTCCTACGGAATTGGTAGTGGAGTTATGTTGGGGGAGGTATTTGTTAGGGGCAGGAGTTTACACCATGTAGCAAGCGAAGCCACCATAGGGGGAGAGAAGGACGACGGAATTTTGGGACTATGAGGGGCGCTGAGTAACCAGGTTCGCAAGGACAGTTTGGGTATTAGGGTAGTTTCAATCTGATCCCAACTAGTGGTGGGTGAGGAGCCGAACCAGTCCTTCAATTCAGTCGTCAGGGTAGCTAGGTTATATTATTTTTATTATTGTAAAATCCATAAGGCACTTAGCATTTTGCACACAGTTTATGCACTTTATTTTTTCGGTAGCATATATTTATATGCATTAGCACCATTGCACTTTATAACACAATCTAACAGTGCTGCAAATTTTTGCTTTTCCATTGTCTTCACCAATTGTCATTTGTTGTTGCTGGCTGCGGTATATTTAGGGTTGGTGCAGTATACAGTATAACCGTACTTCGCATTACAAACCACAATGTTTTGTTCTTTTTTACAGGCTGTGAACATTCAGTCCCGGTTCACATATATGCGATGCGGGAACCCTACGAATCCACTGCGGGTTCCCGAATCGCATTCAACTCACAGGCAGTTCACACTGCCATATGCAAATCGCTGGGGGTGTCACTACAACGTTAACGACACCCCCGGATCAGTTTGCATATCGCAGTGCGAACTGTCAGTTCGGACATGAATCAGATCACATAGGTGTGAACAACCATGCGATCCGATTCTGGTGCGGGCCCAAAAAAGGATCCTGTGCAAGTTGTGTCCGAATGCGATGCAAATTCAGCCATACAATCTGTATGGCTGAATTTGCATCTCACAGACATTGCATGAGATTTGCAGTGCAGTGCGCTCCCAATCACATTCGATTTCTGTCATCGCATATGTGTGAACCGGCACTAAAGGGCAGCTCCCAAGTCCATTATGTGACCTTAAAGAGAACCTGTGGCCAGGATATAGACATTTGAATAGTTATATACTGTATTCTTAAAAGGCAGTGAATGGTTTTTTTTAAAAGGCCTCACTGACATATGTACTGTAGCTGCAGCCACTGTATAATAATTCCTCTTCAGGGTTCACAGCAGAAACACTGAAGACCTCCAAATTAGCCCTCTCAGCAGCTCAGCTCAACCTGCTCTGCCCTTTTTGCAGTGACTCTGCAACTCGCCAGCCTTCTCATTAAATGCCTGATTTGACTTAAATGACTTTAGTGGTTCTGCAGTTAAAGTAGAACTATAGGCAAATTTTTTTTTTTCATTTTGGATAGAGTAAGGGAGGGTTATAACCCCTGTCAGATTTTTTTTTTTCCGCCATCTGTGTCCCATTGTGGAGATTTCCCTTCACTTCCTGTCCCATAGCCAAAAAGGAAGTGAGAAGAAACCCATGCAAATTATGGGAATTCCTTGGGGACCCCCAGGTCACCAGAACTAGTGTCCCCATTGGAAGATTTCCCCTCTTCTACTTTTCTGGGGGCAACCCAACATTTTCAGTGATAATGGTAAACAGGAAAAATAGAGAGGGTGAATCTCCTAATGGGGACACAGGCAGCAATAAAAACTGACAGGTGTTCTAATCCCTCTCCACTCTATCCAAAACTAAAAAAAAAAAGTTTTGCCTTTAGTTATACTTTATTTATTTATTTTAAACATATTTTATTTTAAATTTTCAAAATATACAAGCAATTGAAAGCATTGTCACAGTACAATTACACAACTAATTGTCACATCACCAAAGAATTGAACCACAGGGGAAAACAAATAGATGGGAGGCAAACTTGCAGCGGGGGGGGGGGGGGGTTGGGGGAGAATACCATTGGCTAACAGTGGGATAGGATCAAGTGGAGCAGAAACACCTGGTGGGAGATAAAGTCATCTCGGGAGGATCTGCAGGTAGAGTGGTAAGAAGTGGGTTGCCGTTGAGGGGCATTTCAAAGTGTTGTATGACGAGGTCCCATACTTTATTTTAAGGATGAACTGGTCCACGGTGCCAGCAGTTGCAGAGGTTTGTTAGGGCTTATTTTAAGGGGTACGTTGCCTTGAGAAAGTATTCATACCCCTTGAAATTTTCCACATTTTGTCATGTTACAACCAAAGATATACATTTATTTTTTGGGGGATTTTATGTGATAGACCAACACAAAGTGGCACATAATTGTGAAGTGGAAGGAAAATGATAAATGGTTTTCAAATTTTTTTACAAATAAATATCTGAAAAGTGTGGCATGCATTTGTATTCACATAGAACCAGCTGCAAGTCTTTTTGGGTATGTGTCTACCAGCTTTGCACATCTAGAGAGTGAAAATTTTGAACATTCTTTGCAAAATATCTCAAGCTCTGTCAGATTGGATTGTCCAGATCTAAATCCAATTTAGAATCTGTGACAAGACTTTAAAATTGTTGTTCACAGACGTTCTCCATCCAATCTGACAGAGCTTGAGCTATTTTGCAAAAAATAATGGGCAAAAATGTCACACTTGCAGCTGTAATTGCAGCAAAAGGTGGTTCTACAAAGTATTTTCTCTGGGGGGCTGAATACAAATGCACGCTACACTTTTCACATATTTATTTATAAAAAAAAATTGAAAACCATTTCACCGGTCAGTTTATACCTAACTTTCATGTGACCTGCCAGACGGATGGGAAACGGATCCCCAGGACAGGATCCGATGTTGGCGGGTATCCATTCACAACTGCCGCTTCATAGAGGGGACTAGAGGGTCCCACTGGGTCCGCTTGAAAAACTGACAGGTGGAGCCGATCGGTCCGCCCATGTGAAAGGGTCCTTTGAAGTAGGAAATAATTGATGACGTTCATTTTGCTGCTTCTTTGCTTCCCCCTAGCTCCTTGTAGCACTACTCTACTGGTCACTTTGAATGGGGCTGTTTGGAGACAGAATATTTACTGTGAATCTTGCTGCCATACAACCAGCAATCTGTCATCTAACAGTCCACAATACTTACATCTTATAAGAGGCAGGTAGTGGCATCTTAAGAGCATTAAAGGGCCCCAGGCAATGCATTGCACTGGGGCCCTGCCTATACAATCCCCCACAAGAATAAAAATGCAAATTATCTTTATTAAATGATTTTTATTAAATGCAAATAAAAAATCTTTTGTGGGAAAAAAAAAATGCAAATTATCGATAAGGCAATATTTATTGGTACAGCAGTGCCAGGCTAATGACAGCTTCCAGGTTCGACGGCTAAGTCCGGTGAACACACACATGGACGGGAGTCAGACTCAACTGTTCTGTGTGCGCCTGTTCTCATGGAGGCAGACAGGCAATCCTGCAGTTGTGGGCTCCCCCTCCACGGCCCAAGTGGCCTGACAGCAGCACAGGGCCGACAGGCGCTTGCCACTTGCTAAGTTCAGTGGCGGGATGCACACGGGAATCTGGACTAATGCTTGGCTGGGGCTGGGTCACTGGGCAGGAGGGGCCCCCAGGCAAATGCCCAGCGTGCCCATTCAGTAAGATGGCCCTGGAGGCAGGGAACACAAGGAGATGGGTTTCAGCTTGACTTTTACAGGAAACTGCATGTTTTGCCAATATTTGCATATTATTTAAGCTGTCTATATCTCTGAATCTACACGTTCTACAACTACATGGCATACAGCCAGTGCTTATGTTTTTTTTCATTATTTTATGTTTTTTCATTACCATGGCTTGTTTTATAAATGTGTTTAATAGTTTGTATTTACTGTATCTAGTCACACCTAACTTGGGAACCCTTTCATTTTAAAATACATACTTTGTTGATGTTTCATTTGATTTAGATTTTAATGACTGTCAAGTATGGGGCATATGTGATCAGCTTTGTGAAGACCGGATGGGCAGTCACCGCTGCAGTTGTGTGGATGGGTATATTTTGGAGCATAATAAGCACTGTAGGGCCAACACATCTGGTAAGTAATAACAATAACCTCTCTGTGGTATTAATACTGCTACAAGTGTATGGAAGTAATGCTGTAATTGCATATGCCTGATTGATTTTTTTTTACCTTTTGCATTTATTGAGTTTGAATAACAATCATTTAGCAAATTAAGTCAAATTTGATCCATCAGGAAAGAAAGCTGGGTTGACAGACATTTATAATAGGAACACGCAGGTTTTTATGTCTACATTTTGAGGTGCTCCTAAAGTCCAAACTTTTTTTCTTTAGTTTTGGATAGAGTTGGAATTGGTTAAGATCCCTGACATATTTTATTTTTTTTCTTTCTGTCTATATGCCATTGGAGAGATTTTACTTTACTTTTTTTTTTTTTTTCAAATTTTTTTTTTATTGGGTATCAAATGCAAAATACACAAAACAGCAAGTAACAGAATGATCGAGATTTTACTTTACTTCCCGTTATGAACATACAATTAAGAGAAGGGAAATTTCTCTCATAGGCAGTTGTCACTGGTACCCTGGAAGATTTCCCCTCTCTGCCATGAATTTTCTTTCACTCTGTGTTCTCATGACAGTGCTCACCATTTCTAATAGAGAGAACAAATCTCCCTCGCAGTGGGCTAAGATCTTACACCGTGACCTGGAGGGTGAACAGCTCCCCCCTGCCTTTGCTGAGCTGGCGTACCAGCTGGTCCAGGGGCTGAAGTTTATCTGTAATGCCTCTTTGGATGTGGCTCCCCTGATGGCTCACCTCTCTGTTTTGTCAGTGGTCCTTCGGCGTGTCTTTAACTCAAGTGCTAGTCTGCGGATCAGACTTCAAAAAAGGCCTTGACTGATCTTCCTTTACTGTTGTGGTGACAACTCAAAGATTAGAATTTCGCCTCATATTGTGTACTCATAACAATCATCACAAATATTTATTAATTATTTATTTATTATAGGTACTTATATTTCTCAATTTACACAGCGCTTTACATATGTATTATACATTCACATCAGTCTCTGCCCTCAAGGAGCTTACAAATCGAATGTCCCTAACTCACATGTATACATACACATACCAGGGCAAATTTATGAGGAGCCATTTAACCTACCAGCATGTCTTTGGAATGTGGGAGGAACCAGAGGAAACCCACACAGGCACAGGGAGAACATGCAAACTCCAGGCAGGTAGTGCCATGGTTGGGATTCGAACCGACGACCCTAGTTCTGCTAGGTGGAAGCGCTAACTACTGCCACTGTGCAATTAGGGGGACTCTTCCTACCCCTCCCGGACACAGACAGCAATAGCATCCAAAGCATAAGAATACAACAGGAGTTCTATGCCAAGTAAGTGAGGGAGTCCAAAATGTTTTATTTAGCATTTTAGTAGGATCACGCAAGCATCCAATACTTTTTTACAATCAGAATTTAAATGGGATCAAAATGAGTTGGCTGTGTGGTGTGATGAAGCTTAGGAACCAATAAACCATTTTGGACTCTCATCCCCATGGTATGGCACTCCTGTTGGATTCTTATGCTTTGAGTCACATTCTTGGTAACCATTGGAAGTAATTCATGTGATTACTAATGCCAGAGCCAGTGAGTGAATCAATGTTGGAAATATCCACTTAAAGCTATGAAAAAACAGGACAGGGATTCTAATCTTTCCAAACTCTATCCAATAAAAAAAAAAAAAAAAACACAAAAGTTTTGACTTTATAAAACACTTTAACTGCTAAAAAAATAAAATGTATTAATTTACCAACTTGAACCTATAGACAGAGATCCTCAAACTACGGCCCTCCAGCTGTTGCAGAACTACACATCCCATGAGGCATTGTAAAACTCTGACATTCACAGACATGACTAGACATGATGGGAATTGTAGTTCCTGAACTTTGAACTAGTTTGAAGACCCGTGCTATAGAACATTTCTTTTTGTTTTTTTTTCAACTTTGTTAAAGAATATCAAAGTTTAAATCCTATTGAGGTCTAAATATTTTAAAATAACATGTTATTACTGTTCTAGCTGGTGCGCCCTGGATAATTTTCTCCAATGGGCGGGATTTACTAATCGGTGACATCCACGGAAACAGCTATCGAACTTTAGTGCAGTCACAGAACCGGGGAACCGCTGTAGGAGTGGACTTTCATTTTCAGTTACGACGAGTCTTTTGGACAGACACTGTGCAAGACAAGGTATTTCGTTGTTGCTGCAAAGTTGGCCTGAAAGAAATTTTCCACTGACTTTACATTTTTCTTACTTTCTTTCTCTTACCTAATTCATAAACACATTTGTGGTGTCCTAATTTATATAAGGCAGTGGAAGAATCATCTTTGTTGAAAATGTTTTTGATAAGCATGGGTCTGCACAGCTTATTGCATTAGGTTTTACCCCCCAAAGCTCAAGTACACGCGCACACACACACACATATATATATATATATATATATATATATATATATATATATATATATATATATATATATATATATATATATATATATATACTAAAAAAGAGAGCGGCACTAATCACACAAGCTCGTCTTCCTTGGGAGGAGCTTGTGCCTCATCGAAACGTCAATTAAAACCGTCATTGTGTGTTCATCTTTCAAGAACCGTGAGTGCCGCTCTCTTTTTTTGGTTTATATGCACTGCATTCTCTGCTGTGCACCCGGGCCCGTATTTTATCCCTGATTTGTGTGCGCTGGCAGCCATTGTAACATTTTAGACCTTTCAACACTTTCTGTTCTGAGGACATCAGTCATCAGGACAAGCTTGGGTCACAGACAACAATAAAAGCGTAACAGAGATTTTAACTCTTCCCCACTGTATCTAAAACAATAAATCTGTTTTGACTGGAGTTACAGTTAAAATTTGTTTTTAAGCCCAGAAAATGCATCTCACTAATAATTCTTCAGTGCAATATATGCCAGGGGGTCAGCAGTTTCCAAAATGCTGTGCTTAGTTGGGCCGAACACCCCCCAGTTTGGCTCGCACCAGAACTCCCGAACATGTAAAAAGTTTGGAGCTGAGCCGCAAACTCTATAGGACCCGAACTTGGAAAATCAAAAGTCCCCATTTTGAAGGCCTATATGCAAGTAATTGGCCATAAAAAGGGCATGGGAGCCCAGGTACTGCCCTGGGGGACATGTATCAATGCAATAAAAATTTTGATCAAAAAAGATTGTTTTTACAGGAGCAGTAAATTTTAACAATGCCTAAAGTGAAACAATAAAAATGAAAAATTCTTTTAAATATAGTGCCTAGGGGTTCCCCTTAGTTGCGCATCTGTACCATGTAAAGACCTGCTGCATCAAAACTGACTTGTTTAAAGAAAAAAAAAAATTAAAATGCCCGCAATACAATACCATTGCTGGCAATACAAAAATGTAAAAAAAAAAGAACTCCACGCCAAAATTAAAAAAAAAAACTGCATGAGGTCCCACCAAAATCCATACCATACCCCCTTCCTAAACCATACCAGGCCATATGCCCTCAACATGGGGGGGGGGGCAATGCTTTGGGGCGGGGGTACTACCCATTCACCAAAAAAGTGTCAAAAAGAAATAAACACACACACACAGTTTTTTGACAATTCCCCCCAATGTAGATCCATCGTCAATCATGATGCCCACAGCCACCGCCAGACCTGAAAAAAAGGAAAAAGAAAACAGCTTGTGATGAAGGCTAACTGTTGTCTGCTTGCTCCGTCATCTGACAGTTTCTAAAAAGGGCAGGGGCGGGGCCACCTGTCTATGTCACCTGGTGGCACCGCACCCATGTGACGTCACTTACCATTGCATGCTGGGTCAGTGATGTCAAAGGGGGCTTCCAGATTCTGATAAGCTCCTGCACGCTGACCCCCACAACCACCGCCCAGGGATGTCGGGAAGAGGCCCTTGTCCCCATGAACGTGGAGACAAGGTGCTTTTGGGCAAGGGTGGCAGAGGTCTCTGCTGTGAAGCACCCCACCCCCATGTTAAGGGCATGTGGCACTTACTCCTCCCCCCCCCCACCTTTCCTAGCCTGCCAGACTGCATGCTCGGATAAGGGTCTGATATGGATTTCAGGAGGACCCCAGTCCATTCTCTTTTTTAATCTTGGCGTGGGGTCTTGACTCAATGTTTGTTTTTTTCATTCAGCTGTCAGCGGGGAAGTCCGTTGATAGCTGAAGACTTATCTGTTGTTAAGGACGCTGCGGCCCGCTTCCCGGTCTGCTCTTTAGCAACCAGCTATTCACTGTGCCCTGATTGGGCAAAGCTTTGCCCAATCAGGGCTTAGAATGCACTGTGAAGAAGCGAATATCCCGCCGAGCAACCTGCCAATTTGGGTGTTCGCCAAGAGGGCGAACAGGGATGTTCGGGCCGAACTTATGCTTGGTTCGGACGGCTCGTCCAACACTAGCTGTGCTTAACAGGTATACATCATAAAGAGACTTTCAAGTATTCCTTTTGTAGTGATATAACATTAAAATCCTTAACTTAATATTTACATTCTCATGTGTACAGTAACAATTTTTACACAGGTTACAGGTTCCCATTAAAAAGTATTTATTGATAACAATGTATTAGGTAAGGAAATATTAAAACTATTTTAATTGCAACTTTCATATTTGTATTACATGACAGACGTTAAACAAAGCGCTCCATTATAAGGGCATTTTGTTCTGCCTCCATGTACTTCTTAATAGAGTCAAATGCCTAATAGTGGGCATTCTTTCAAAATTAGCCAATCCTTTACAAGTCATTTTTGGAAACCTGATCCTGCCGCTGCAAAAGTAGCTTTTTCATGAATGATAAAAATCACATTTTTCCTGCATATTTGTCTTTGGACGGTAATGGATCTCTTGACAGAATAGAAACTGAAAAGTCATTGTTTTAGCAGATAATTAACTTTGAAATTACCAGAAACTGACACAGGATGGTATGCACTGCATAAAAAGTTGTTGGTGTGTCAAGTTTCTAGAAAAATTGTTAAAGAACTGATAAGCATAAACCAGGAATTGGACTGTGTTTATCGGGGTATGTAAAGAGTTTCATATATGTGCAGAACTCAAGACTTTTACCTGAGGGTAACAATTGTTTTATGTTATCAAAGACTGGGACTTAGACTGGGTGAGGCTAGGTAGAGGCTACTTACAATGTTCTTCAGTAGGATTCATGGACAGAAAAAACAGTTTTGTGTTATTTAATTAACAACAGAGGCAATATTAAATATCAATGGATCCAAGTGAGTAGCTTTCCTCCAGCTGCCCCCCTTTCTCATTCACATCTTACTCCCTGCAAATAATCCACCCTTAAGCCTTGTACTCATGATCAGATTATCAGACGATCTTTCGTCCGTTTTTTGTTGCATGCTAGTCTAATGTCGAAAGTGAAGAGGTTACTTTCATACGAAAATTCCGTACGACAGAATTCTACTTCAGAAGTGATGTCATGTGTTGAATTGTTTTGTATGTATTCTTTCATTTCTGAGCATGCATAGTCTTGTTCTTACGTTTTTTTTCGGACGAAAACTGTACTAATTAAACGAAAATCGGACGTTGTGTTGACGTACGATAAAAATTTTATAGCCTGCACATCCAGTTTTTGTTGTCCGAAAATTTGTAATCGGTTGTCGAAAAAGCACTATACTAATGATCTGAAAATCGTCAGATCGTTCGTCGGACGAAATTTTACTTCTGATTTTCGTATGTGTACGTTGTGTGTACGGGCCTTAACTTATAAAGATTATGAGAAGCCTATGTCATAGTTACTCTTATGATGGAAACAGTTGTGTTTAGCTTTTTGAATCATGCAATTATACTACAAAATGGACTCACTTGACTTTAGAACAACCCTTAACACAACCCTTAACCTAAATAACCCCCAAAGGTAACCCTAACCTCAATCTAACCTCCAAAGCTGGGGGTTAGTGTATTTTCTCCTAAAAATAAAAAAAAACAATGGATGGAGGACTCTCCCCTGCCACCCCATATATTCATAACTAGGGCACAACAGTCAATCCCTTTCCTCCAAGACTGCTATACCTGCTTCTGTACCCCTCTTACCCCAAAAACCTAAATGAACAGACAACACTCTTTTGGAGTAAAAATTGGCCATAGCGGCCATTTATTAACAAATAAATAACTTATAAAAAGTTCCTTTGAACAGAAATACACTGCTCAAAAAAATGAAAGGAACAATTTTTAATCAGAGTATAACATCATGTTGAATAAACTCCTGGGATATTGATCTGGTCAGTTTGGTAACAGAGGGGGTTGTTAATCAGTTTAAGATGCTTTGGTGTTAATGAAATTAACGACATGTACACTAGAAGGGCAACAATGAGATGACCCCCCCCCCAAAACAGGAATGGTTTTACAGGTGGAGGCCAATAACCTTTTTTTTCCCTACTCATATTTTCTGACTGTTTTTCACTAGTTTTGCATTTGGCTAGGGTCAGTGTCTCTACTGCTAGCATGAGGCGATATTCCTGGACTGTATAGAAGTTGCACAGGCAGTCCCAACTCCTCCAGGATGGCATATCAATACGTGCCATTGCCAGAAGGTTTGCTGTGTCTCCCACCACAATCTCAAGAGCATGGAGGAAATTTCCGGAGACAGGGAGTTACTCTAGGAGAGCTGGACGGGGCTGTAGAAGGTCCTTAACCCATCAGCAGGATCAGTATCTGCTTCTTTTTGCAAGGAGGAACAGGATGAGCACTGCCAGAGTCCTACAAAATGACCTCCAGCAGGCCGCTGGTGTGAATGACCAAACAATCCGAAACATGACTTCATGAAGGTGGCCTGAGGGCCTGACATCCTCTAGTGCGCTCTGTACTCTGTGGAGCTCGATTGGCATTTGCCATTGAACACCAGAATTGGTAGGTCAGCCACTAGCGCCCTGTGCTTTTCACAGATGAGAGCAGGTTCACCCTGAGCACATGTGACAGACGTAAAAGGGTCTGGAGAAGCTGTGGAGGACGTTATACTGCCTATATGCCTAACATAACCTGTTAGCTTGACAGGTTTGGTGGTGGGTCAGTGATGGTCAGGGGAGGCATATCCATGGAGGAATGCAGAGACCTCTACAGGCTAGACCATGGCACCCTGACTGCCATTAGGTATCAGGATGAAACCTTTGGACCCATTGTCAGGCCCTACACTGGTGCAGTGGGTCCTGGGTTCCTCCTGGTGCACGAAAATGCCCCGCCTCATGTAGCGAGAGTATGCAACCAGTTCCTGGAGTATGAAGGAATTGATACCATTGAATGTCCCCCAAGCTCGCCTGACCTAAATCCAATAGAACACCTCTGGGACATTATGTTTTGGTCCATCCGACGCCACCAGGTTGCACCTCCAGTCTGTTCAGGAGCTCAGTGAAGTCCTGGTCCAGATCTGGGAGGAAATACCCAAGGATACCATCTGTCGTCTCAATAGGAGCATGCCCCGACATTATCTGGTATGCATAAAAGCATGATCGGGCCATACAAACTACTGAGTACCATTTTGAGATGCTGTAATGAAATTTCAGCAAAATGGACTAGCCTGCTACACCATTTTTTCACTTTGATTTTTGGGATGTCTTTGAATTTAGCCCTCTGTAGGATGATAATTTTCATTTCCATCAAACAATGTGGCATCCTTTTATTCCTAACACATTACCCAGTCCATATCATTATAGATATCTAGCGTGATATTTTTACTCATTGAGATCTGATGTGTTTTCAAAATGTTCCTTTAATTTTTTTTAAGCAGTGTATAATAATAACGACAATAATAACCTATGTTGCCGATCCTTGGAGGCATTAATGAACAGACAGATTTTACCACCTAAAGGTCCCCTGTTCAAAAATATATTTTGGTTGACTTTGAATATACTTTTAATTTTTGGGAAGATTACTTGGTTAGTCATTGTACTCTTGTACATTGTTATGTTTTATTATGTTGAAAGGAAAATGCTGGTTTGCTTGGCTATATAAGAAGGTGTATGTACTTTGAGCCACTGACCTGGAACAAGGAAGCAGATTAGAAAGTCATGATTGCTGGTCTACACATTTGTTCCAGGTCAGGGACTCAGGAAGTACTGAAACCATTGGAATAGCAGGACAGCCAGCCAGATAGGACAATAAGGTCAGGAATGAAAGCCTCTATTTTCTCTCAGTACAGGTTTCCTTTCTCATTCATAAGGAATTATGTTGCTTCTGTAATGCACACTAGAATTGCTTAGAAAAAGATGCCTCTAAATGGTCTTTTGACCTATAACAGTTATAAAATCCTCTCAATGACCCCCCCCCCCCTTCTTTTGTGAACTCTAGATCCAACAAATAATGGGACAATAGGTAGAAGTCAAAAGCTCAGCTGGAACCAAAATGATTGTCAAAGTGATGTCCTATCATCACACTTATTTATCCTTTTTATTATCTAGGTATTCTCAGCTGATGTTGATGGCTCTAATGTTCGTCAAGTCCTTAATGTCTCGGTTGAGTCACCTGAAAATCTTGCTGTAGATTGGATTAGTAATAAACTTTATGTGGTGGAAACAAGTGTGGACAGGATTGACATGGTGGATTTGAATGGACAGAATCGGATAACATTAATAGCTGAAGATCTGGGAAATCCAAGAGGAATTGCAGTTGACCCAACTGTTGGGTAAGCATCAAGGAGTTTAGAGTTTATCATATGTTTTTGTTCTTTTTATGTTTTTAATGGATGTTTTATGTCTTTTTTTTCTTTTTAGTGTTTTTATAAAATCTTTAATAATATTTATAGGGTGAATCCATAACATTCTGGTGCATTATGGGTATTCTAAAAAGAAAGCACAGCAAAATCGGATTCCTTTCAGATAGCCTCTTGATTTAAAACACCACAGCCTACCTGAACAGAGTAGGAAGGGAGAGGGAAGAGATCAGTCACAAATCTGACTCATTCAGCAGTGTGTGACTGGTGGTCGTAGTAAATTTAATGTAATATATGACAATGTATATTAGGGCAGCGGTCCCCAGCCTTTTTGGCATCAGGACTTTCATAGAAGAAAATGTTCCTAAGGACTGGGGGGTTGAGGGGGTGGTGGTTGGTGGGGGGGGGGGGGGTGTTAATGCTTCAATCCTCCCAACACCATGATTGATATGGTGTCAGGATGGATGAAAGACATTATTTCTTATATTACATTGTTATATATTAGGAAATACTTCAACTCACCATAATGCAGAATCAGTGTCACTTGCCACTGCAGCCTGCCACCAGATGCAGCTTGTCACTGTACCCTGCCACCGCAGCCACCAGATACATTGGGGGAGATTTACTAAAACTGATGCACTTAGAATCTGGTGCACCTGTGCATAGTAGCCAATCCGCTTCTAACTTCAGCTTGTTCGGTTAAGCTTTGGCAATAAAACCTGGAAGCTGATTGGTTTCTATGCAGAGCTGCACCCGATTTAGCACCCTTCAGCTTTAGTAAATAACCCCCACTGTGTCACTGTAGCCTGCTACCACAGCCATCAGATGCAGCTTGATAAAGTAGCCTGCCACCACAGCCACCAGATGCATTGTGTCACTGAACCCTGCCACCACAGCCACCAGATGCAGCTTGTTACTGTAGCCTGCCACCACAGCCACCAGATGCAGCTTGTTACTGTAGCCTGCCACCACAGCCACCAGATGCAGCTTGTTACTGTAGCCTGCCACCACAGCCACCAGATGCAGCTTGTTACTGTAGCTTGCCCTTGCACCCACCAGATGCATTGTGTCCCTCTAGTCTGGTACCACAGCCACCAGATGCAGCTTGTTACTGTAGCCTGCCACCATAGCCATCAGATGCAGCTTGTTATTGAAGCCTGTCACTGCAGCCACCAGATGCAGCTTGTCACTTTGTAAGGCCAATTTGTAAGGGTTTTCTTTGTGCAGTGAAGAACTTTCTACAAGTAAAGACTCTTGTAGCCTCTCCCTAGCACTATGGCCTCAGCAAGGAATCAAAAGTCAGGAGCCAGGGGAAACCCGAACATGCGCAGTTGATTACCCAGGGTTCCGCTCCTATGAGATTGAGAATCTCATGTAGGCGGACCCAACAGCGGTGATGCGAGCGGTGACGTAGGCAATGATGCCCCCATGCCTTGTCTATGCTTGCCTGCCGCTCAGCTCCTTCAGTGTGGCCTGCCCTCAAACAGGGCACAAACCCACACTGTTCTGTGGCCCTGGGGTTGAGGACCCCGGGATTACGGTATTTAAAACCCACTAGTAATCAGAACAATAGGAATGTATAACTTTCTTTATTATATTCAGGGCAAATCTGGACTTCCTCAATTTCATTTTAGTTGCTTAAATATGAATACACTTATAATAAAGTTGCATCTTCAGCTCTTCAGTAAGATTATTTTTTTGCTATGCAGTGAATAGCCTGTGTAATTGCTATTCAGAAAAGGGAAACCCCTACCACAGTCAAAGTGCACAGGTAATACTGAGCCTCCTTATTAGGATGCTCATTGTGCACTACAAGAGAAAAACTTTTATTGAAGCACCCTGTGTTAACTTTTTATATATATAAGTTATATAAAAGCATGCTTTAGAAGCTATAAAATATGATATTTTACATGAACCATTTATTGCTACTCTGGTAAGGCAAGGGACAGCCAGAACAAAAGTTAAAAATAATTGTATGATATTGATATGGTGTTGGATGATAAATGTCCATTGAAGTTAACCGGCATATTTAAAACAGAACTAAGGGCAAACCTTTTTTTTTTTTTTCATTTTGGGTAGAGTAAGGGAGTGTAATAACCCCTGTCAATGTTTTGCATTTTGTTTCCTGTTTGGGAGATTTCCCTTTACTTCCTGTTACATAGCCAAAACAAAAAGTGCGAAGAAATTCATCCAAAGTGAGAGAATCCCTAGTTATCACCAGGGTCCCCATTGGAAGGGTTTTCCTTCTATTTCTATAATGGTGACAACCCCAAATTACTATTATTATTTTTTTCACTTTCACACAGTAAACAGGACAAAGAGAGATGTGAATATCCCTAACTAGAGCACAGCCAATAATAAAAACCCGACAGGTGTTATAAAACCTCTCCACTTTATCGAAAACTAAAAAAATGATTGCCTTTAGTTATACTTTAAATATTCAGGAGTGGATGTACAATAACCCCTAACAAGATACATTGATAATAACCTGATCTCTATGTTTTCAGCTTTAAACTTGTATGCTTATAGCCTATGTACAGAGGAACTTTAGTGAAGGTCGAAACCAGTTACCGTCCGCTTTCCGCAGGTCACAAATTTGTAACAAATACTGATTGTGCTGTTAAAGACCAAAGATCAGGTGAAACCAAATTGTGTTACCTGACTGGAAATCCAAATATATCAGAGAATGTCCAAACAGCTAGTAAAACATTTTGGCTGTCATTTGTCATCATTTCCCATTTAATCCTAAAAAAACAGAGAAATGTACACAACTCAAAATTTATTCCATCATCCATTTTTTTCAATAAATTTGTATTAATTATTAATACAAAAGGAAAAAAATAGCAGTTGTGATTACATACAATCAGTAAGAAGCTGTGTTTCATGCAGAGCTGTACAATAACATATATTTAGAAAACAAAATGCAAAGAAATTGTCCTTATGCAATACAAAATTAAAAATCATAAACAATCATAGAAGTAGTTCAATGCAATTCATATCGTATCATGTAATGTAAAATTATGTTCATATATTATTAATAATAGAAATCCTCTCACAGTGGTGTATGTAAAACGCTAAAGTATGTTCATTACAATGCTGTCATTGGGTTGATTTACTAAAACTGGAGAGTGCAAAATCTGGTGCAGCTGTGCATGGTAGCCAATCCGCTTCTAACTTTGTTTTGTTCAGTTAAACTGTGACAAAAAAACAAAACTGCAAGCTGATTGGTTTCTATGCAGAGCTGCATCAGATTTTGCATTCTTTAGTTTTAGTAAATCAACCCCTCTGTATTGTTAAGGAGGTGGAAGAAAAAGAAAAGGGGAAAAAGGAAAATAAAAAAAAAATCTCTTTTTTCTTATTTTAAAACCAGGTATCTCTTTTTCACGGACTGGAATAGCGTTTCTGGGGATCCAAAACTGGAAAGAGCATTTATGGATGGCACAAACCGCCATGATTTAGTTAAAACAAAACTGGGATGGCCTGCTGGAATCACCTTGGACATTGTGTCTAAGAGGGTGTATTGGGTTGACAGTCGTTACGATTACATTGAAACTGTGACCTATGATGGATTGCAAAGGTATCAGTCTATTCTGGACTTTATTCTACTTTATTATTTACTTTACATTCTTTATGTATTATTGATACAACTGATCTGTAATGTGCAAATTTGTTATAGAAAAACAGTTGTACATGGAGGAGACACTGTCCCACATCCATATGGAATAAGCATTTTTGAACACTTTGTGTATTTCACTGACTGGACTAAACTTGCCGTGATGAAAGCCAACAAATTCTCAGATAGTTCCACATATCCTGTGTTCAGATCTGCACTGAGGCCCTATGGAGTCACAATTTATCATTCTGCACGGCAGCCATATGGTAAATTTATTTTATTCATTGTGTTTTCTAATCATATTTGAATCCATTTATATATTTAGTTAACATAATTGTGGTTGATATTTGTTAGGTCTGCAGTAGACTTCAGTACCACATCCACAGGTTTCATGCTGTCAGGGATGTTGCACAGGACAACAGTAGTCCTAGGAGTGGCACTTTCAATTTACTGATCTTTTTTAAATTCAGCAAAAGAATTGCACCTCCTATTATCCATACCTAAAATACTGCACATAGGACTGTTGGGATATTGAAATATTTCTGGGCATAACAATGTTGTTTAGACCCTACACAGCAAAATAAACTAGTCAGCAGTTGAACCAAAGTATTGCTAACTAGGGATGTGCATGTGAGACAAGTATTTTACAACATGTGCACAATATGGTGGTCCCCAGTCATCTGGCCTGCTGCCCAGCAAATGATACCAAATTAAAGTAGAACTATAAAGGAATTTTTAGGGTACCTGTCACCCATGTTTATTACCTGTGAGATTTAATTAGGATCTCCTGACTTTTTAAGGGGGTGATGGGGGGCCAAATGTCAACCCAATGTCACCCCTGCTCTTCCCCCAGACTCTCGCTCTGCACCTCTCCCCTTCCTTTGTGATCCTTCTCTTGCTCTCTCCTACCTTTATACCCACCCTTACTCTTTTGTTCTCTGTGGATCGTTGGATATACCATATTTGTTTGTTGATTTAAAACCTCTATGGAACAAGTTGATGTCCTCAACACTTTTATTGTTTTGGCTTTCAATGCTCTATAACTGAAAATGTATTTCAAAACCTTTTTTAGTTTTTGTACAGTATGTTGACAAGTGAAAATCAGTAAAAGTATTGAACAGCAAACAAAGGGAGGGTTATAATCCCTGTCAGTTTTTTTTTTTTTGCTAACTTTGTCCCATTGGGGAGATTTCCCTTCAATTCCGGTCCCATAGCCAAAACAGGAAGTAAGAGAAGTAAGGGATATCATGGTTGTCACCAGGGCCACCAGAACTAGTGGCCCATTGAAACCTTTCCTCTCTATTACTGTTCTGGTGACAACTCACAATTTGGGATCTTCTTTTACTTTTACTCTTGGTGATAGTGGTGAATAGAACCAATAGAGAGAGTGAATCTCCCTAACAAGGACACAGACAGCAATACAAACACAGTTGGTGTTTTAATCTATTAATCTATCTCAGCTAACTAAATAAAAAAGGTTTGTCTCCTTTCTACTTTAATTCTCTTTTTTAAGGCTTCAATTGTATACATGTGCAGATAGATTTGTGAAGTGCTACAACACTTTTAAAGTTTAGTCCTACTCTAATCTATGGAATCGTTGTTTGGGCCATACACGATAGGCGTGTAGGTCTGGATCTGACATGTGTACCTGCGTGGGGTAACCTCCAGCTAAGTTTGCTGTCAGTTTATTTATTGCTACAGTATACAGCGTATGCCCAAGTAATGGAGCAGCTATAGCAATGGGCCAAAGGATTGACTTTACATAGTCTTGTTGGTGTGTGACTAACGTATATTTGCAAGTGTATGCAGGTCAGATATCAGTTTTTGTTAAAATGTTAGGTTGTAAGGTTTTAATTAGGTCCCCTGTGCTGGTGATCAGGGCTGAGCTCTGGAGTGGCCTTATTTTATTCAAAAAGTTTGGGTAAAAAAACAATTAATGAAACATAGCACTTTAAACATATAACATAAATAAAGCAACATTCTTACGATATAGCTGACATTTTTCCTTAGCCACATAAATGTTGAACTTATAGCAGTAATTTATTTTCTGCAATCTGAGATTATATGGTTACCAAAAATGGAAGACCATTGTTGACACACTGCTAGCTGCAGTATAGGATGGGGGACTTAAATGTCACTTTGGACACAACACTGCACTGCCTCCCTTCAGTTCTAAACAATGGTTGATAGATTCCAGAGCCACCTTTCAAAGACTGGCAGCTTAGGATCATGAATTGTTCCTGCCTAAAGTGAAAGTTAAAGTAAAGTTGTCTGGTACTCTGCCTGCTTCCCTTCCAAAACCTCTCAATTCTTGATTTATATCACCTATAACTTTCTGTGCTGTCGGAGCCCCCATCTATAAACAACTTCTCACCTAACCCTGTCATGGAAATCTTCCATCTTCTGCCCCTGCTTCAACCCATACACTGGGGTCACATTTTATGAAATGTGTAAAAATGATCTGATGATTTCAAGAATTACATTTAATGACAATATAAAAAATGATGTTCAAACAAAATTCTGTGAGCAACATTAAAATATCACTCATACCCTTCAAAATAAATTGAAAGCTTCAGGGCTAGAGTTTGTTTGGCCTGGAAAATGGTTAAAAATATATTTTTGAAAAGCCTGCATAATTAATTTCATCAATTTTTCTTTCCCTGTGCAGTGAGGAACCCTTGTGGAAACAATAATGGAGGCTGTGAGCAGATCTGTGTTCTCAGTCACAGGACTGACAATGATGGACTGGGATATAGATGTCGCTGTAAGTTAGGGTTTGATCTACACCAAGATGGACGCCGATGTGTTGGTAAGAACAATTGCCTGTGTATGTCAGTGGCTGCATGAAAATGTTTTGAAGATGTATTATGTTTTCATCTAAAGATAAACTTTGGTCCGCATGCTACAGCATCTGGCCTGCTACCTCACATCATAATTATATTGCTGATCCTATAAAACTACCTTTTCTATGTGAATGCTGTTTTAGGCTTCTTTCACATGGATGAGCATGTTGGTGTGTCAAAGGGCAACCCTACATTCATGGAAAAAAAAAATAATAATATAGCATACAGGTGCATCTCATAAAATTAGAACATCATCAAAAAGATAATTTATTTCAGTAATTTAATTCAAAAAGTGATTTTATATAGATGCGTTGCACACAAAGTGATATATTTCAAGAATTGCTTTCC
Organism: Pelophylax lessonae; assembly: GCF_965119305.1. NCBI lineage: Eukaryota > Metazoa > Chordata > Amphibia > Anura > Ranidae > Pelophylax > Pelophylax lessonae. The sequence goes on along the minus strand of NC_138773.1, from coordinate 260,469,842 downwards.
TTTAATTTTGATGAATATGGCTTACAGCTAGTGGAAACCCAAAATTTTGTATTTAGAATATTAAATAAGACCAATAAAAAAAGGTCTTTTAATATAGAAATGTTGACTTACTGAAAAGTATGTCCATGTACAGTATAGTATGCACTCAATACTTGGTCAGGGCTCCTTTTTCATGAATTACTGCTTCAATGCGGCATGGCATGTAGGCGATCAGCTTGTGTCAGAAATTTTCCCTCACTTTCTGTCTGGAAATTTTCTTTTTTTGCAGGACAGGAAGTGAGGGTAAATCTCTGAGGGAATTGAAGTACCGGATAGCAGTAAAAATCCAACATTGGTTTTGACCCTAAGGGCTCATTTACACCCGCGTTGCTCTCTAAAAAGCGACCCGTGGTGGATCGCATTTAAGAGGGTGTTGGTCAGAGGGCTGGAAGGTGTTACGTCACCTCCTCACTGCCCCTTTTAACCCTCTAAACCCTGCACCACCACATACATGGCATGTGGTTGCAGGGCAGTTTTGGTGCAGCCCCATTCACCTAAATGAGTCGTGTTTATTGCCAGTACTGACCTCAGAATGCAACAAAGGTATCATTTTTGCTATGGAACAATAGGAGAAGTCCTACAACCCCAAAATTCCATGAAGATTAGAAGGATAAGATCAAGACATCTGTGTTCGGAATCACATAATACTAGACCCAATCCAATAGATAAGTAGAATAATCTGGCACCAGGGCATCTTGACATAGAAACTGTTACTTTATTTCATCCTTCCAGACATAAAATGGAATCAATTCCTGTAAAGATTAACGTGTTTCAGCCTTCTACATCGGCCTTAGTCATCATGACTAAGGCCAATGTCGGAGGCTGAAACATGTTGTTCTTTACAGGTATTGATTATATTTCATGTTTTGAAGGATGAAATAAAGTATGAAATAAAGTAACAGATTTTTTTTATGTCAAGATGTCCTGGTGCCGGATTTTTTTACTTTTCTATTGGATCTTTGGATGTCTTGTACAACGTGAGTGTGGGCACAGATGTCCTGATCTCATCTTGCTAATGTCAAGATGTCCTGGTGCTGGATTTTTTTACTTTTCTGTTGGATAATTTTTGCTATGTATACCACCCTCTCCAGTCGCTGTGTTCGATTATGGGGGGCAGTTAATAGGTGGTAAAACCTCAGTTTAACCCCTTGTTTTACTACCCCCTAGAGAGATATTCTGCACCCTATGTAAAAGCAAGAAAAAAGGGTTGGCAGAACATACACCTTAAGAGATTATTAGCAAAAAATAGCCTTATCTTTACAATGAATTTCAGTGTTTTATACGCACCTGTGCTTAAGAAGCAAAGCCAAACAAAACACATCTACCTTGTACTTCATGTCCTGTAATCAATCGCTGTCTCTATTTTTTCTTCCAGGTGTACAGAAATTTCTGCTTTTCTCTTCCCAAATGGCGGTCCGTGGGATTCCATTTAACCTCTCCTCTCAGGAGGATGTCATCATTCCCATCACCGGTGTGCCCTCCTATTTTGTGGGAATAGATTTCGATGCTCGAGACAACAGTATATTTTATTCAGACACTGTGAAAGACATGATCTACAAGCAGAAAGTAGACGGGACAGGTAATGGTTTTGTTTATACAGCTCTCAACACGTTGTTGGTCCTATTAAGCAAAGAAGTGCAAAGAGAAACACATATGATTCACTAAAGAAGTAGAGCATGTTTTGTTTGCAAAAGGGAATTTTTATTGTGCCTGGATTTTTTAACTTCTAAAAATGTGTTTGAAAAAGAATATCTAATCAATTGCAAATAAAAAAACAATATATTGCACATAATTGGATTATTGAAGCCAGAAGGGGTTCACCTCATTCACTGAGCTAAGTATAATTTGCATCAGGGACACATACAGCAATAAAGGGGGTTCTAACCTTCCCCTACTCTACTGAGAAAAAGTTAAATATTAGCAATACATACATTTTAGGGTTTTTTCTTTTTAGTTTTGGATGAAGTGGGGGAAGGATTCAAACCTTTTGTCAGGTTTTACTACTATTGAGGGCTCTGTAAGGGGAGGAAAGTTTAAAGACCCATTCCTGTCAGAACAGAAAGTGAGAGAAAATCTCCTTAATGGGCAGCACATTGGCTTAGTGGTTTGCCTTGCAACACGGGGGTCATCTGTTTGAATCCCAGTCAGGACACCGACTGCACAGAGTTTGGATGTTCTCCCTGTACATGGGGTCTACTACTACACTCCAAAGACATACTGGCGGGTTAATTGTCTCCTGTCTACACTGGCCCAAGTGTCTATGAATTAATTTAAAAATACTAACAACAACTTACAAAGCCATCCTCAACTCTGCTGCCAGCTACATCACTAGCCTAACCTCAAAATAGCAACCAAATCATTCTCTTAATTTCTCTCAAGACCTCCTTCTCTCCAGTTCCCTTGTCACCTCCTCCCATACTCAAATTCAGGACTTCCCCTGAGCCTCTTTTATCCCCTAGAACTCCTTACCCCAATCTGTCCTACTATCTCCTACTCTGTTCACCTTTAAGTGATCCCTGAACCATTCTCTTCAGAAAAGCCTATGTTTCCTCCACCTGACATCACCCACAGCTATTACCTTTTGAATCACTGGACCCTCCCTCCTAGATTGTAAGCTCTAATGAGCAGGACCCTCCAATTCCTCCTGTATTGAATTATATTTTAACTGTACTGTCTGCCCTCATGTTGTAAAAAGCTGCACGAACTGTTGGTGCTCAATAAATCCTGTATAACAATAATAATGTGGGTTGGGGAATTAAAAAAAAGAAAAATAAATAGGATTTTTAGTGGTGCCAGAATCTACCCCCTCGGAATAAATTTCAGGAAGTCATATCTTTAAAATCAAGAATTTTATTACAATGTAATCATTAAAATTCCTTGGAGAAAAAATATCCCCTTACATAAAACAGTGTAATAACAGATTAGCTTTCCTGGTGAATTATCCTCCCATGTAAAACAACACAACAGTACAACACTCATGTATGGATCAAAAAGGGAGGGGGATAGTTTACCCAACACGTTTCGCCATTGTAGCATCGTCAGGGGATCCGGAAATGTTGTTGAGCACAGTATTAGGATTTTCACAATAGGAAATATTAACTGAGCTGTTGGCAATCCCCGCAAAGACCTGTTATGGAGTAAAGAATGGCAGTGGATGTAAATTGGGTACAGTGCCCATGCTCTCAACTGGGGGGTTGTAAGGCTTCTAATGTCCGAGTGCAGCAAGCCAGAGATGCCTAGCAGCTATATATAGCCTCGGGATATCCTAGATGTTACCCACACGCATCCAACAGGTGTCTTGAGAGCACAGCGTCCCTGTCTATACCTGGTGCATGCTAAGGATAGGATGAGGAGAGGAATGTGGGTTGGGGCTTTAGATTGTAAGCTCTCTGAGGGCAGTGAGTGCGCAGTGTGTACATGTTTAACACTATATAAAAATCTATTATAATTATAATGGAGTTCCAGATAGCAGTAAAAACTCAACATTAGTTTTAACCCCTTCCCACTCTATACAAAGCTAAAAACAAAATTTTGTCTGGACATATACTTCAAACCAGAAGTGTTATATGTTTAATTTTCATTGAAAGGATTGCTGTTTATTTTTTTAAATTACATCAGAGTTATGTTATCTTGGCAGTTTAGATGCAAATTGTCAGAGCTTTTCCCCCAATGGTAACAGCCAGGTGTTTAAATCCATAAAATCCATATGAGTTTAGCAGCAGCTCTTTTTCCATTTGTTGTTATTTAGGCTTTCACAGCTCAGGTCTTTTTTAGTAGTCATCAGCCAAATGATGCCTCTAACCTGATAAAGCTGTCAATGTCATACAAGGCATTTAAGATAAATGTATCTTTGAAGAGTGTGGAATTCCAGCGGGAGGCTCCCTCAGTACTGGTCAGTGCCAGCTCTATGGGGGTACGAGGCTTTGCACAGTGTGTACGGCTCAGACCAGGCAAGACATTGCAGCTTGGTAGACTTTGCAGGTTCCGGAGGCTCTGATTAGAAAGAGATGAGAAAGCAAAACATGTTCAATAGGAATCTGGTATGAAATAACTTCTCAAAAGAAACCGTGAACACTGGCACAAGACTATTAGGCTGTGCTTTAATCAGAGTAATATGACTTACTTAGAGGATTGCAGTGTTTCTGTTTTTCTTTTTAACCCCTATTAAAGTTAATGGGGTTGATTTACTAAAACTGGAAAGTGCAAAATCTGGTGCAGCTGTGCATGGTAGCCAGTCAGCTTCTAACCTCAACTTGTTCAGTTAAAGTGATATTAAATTCTTGTTTTTGGGTGCTTGTTTTTTTTGTTTTTTAAATAACAAACATGTTACCTGCTCTGTTCAGTTGGTTTTGCACAGAGCAACCCAGATCCTTCTCTTCTTGTGTCCCTCACCAGCGTTCCTGGACCCTCCCTCCAGCGGAGTGCCCCCACAACAAGCAGCTTGCTCTGGGGGCCCCAAGCTGAGCTGCTGCTCCATTCAGACACTGAGCCATGGCTCACACCTGCCCCCTTTGTCTCCTCATTGGATCACTGACTTTGATTGACAGTAGCAGGTGCTAATGGCACCCGATGCTGTCTCAACCAATGAGGAGGGAGAGTCCCGGACAGCCGAGGTTATCATGCAACATCACTGAATTGAGATGGGACTCAGGTAAATATTTTGGGGGCTGAGGGGGGAGGGGCTGCTGCACACAGAAGGTTTTTTATCTTAACCACTTGCCGACTGCCCGTCGTAGTTTTACTGCGGCAGGCTGGCTCAGCTGCGCAAATCGACGTAGGGGTACGTTGGTTTGCATGAGTGGTGCTTAGGGGCAAGCGCGGTAGTGGGGATCCTGATCCATGGGACCAGCAGTTACAATTGCCACCGGGCACCCACGATCGCTCCCTGCTGAGAGAGAGAACGACGGTCAATTGTTGTAAACACAGCTGACCGTTCTCTCTGAAATTATCACAGAGCGCCTGTGATCCTCCTATATAGGATCACAGGTCTTTGTGTTCATTTCGCAAGTCCATACCCCTCACAGTTAGAAAACACTCCCCTAAGCTCACATTTAACCTTTTGAGCACCAATGGGTTAACCCCTTCCCTGCCGGTGTCATTATTACATTAACATTGCATATTTGTAGCACTGATTACTGTAGTAATGTCACTGGTCCACCCAAAAGTATCAAAAATGTCAGTTAGGGGTCCGATCTGTCCACCGCAATGTCACAGTCCCACTAAAAATCGCAGATCGCCGTCATTACTAGTAAAAAAATTAAAACACAATAAAAATTACCATTTTTATCGGCGTATACAACGCGCCGGCGTATAACACGCACCTCAATATTTGGAGAGAAATTTCAGGAAAAAAGCTTAAATTTAAAATAAACAGCTTTGAACTCAGAACATTTTTTTTTTAAATCAAATGACATCTCACCAGTGCCCATGAATGCAGCCTCATCAGCAGTGTCCAGCAATGCAGCCTCTCCAGCAATGCAGCCTCTCCAGCAATGCAGCCTCTCCAGCAATGCAGTCTCTCCAGCAATGCAGTCTCTCCAGCAATGCAGCCTCTCCAGCAATGCCCCCTGTCTAGCAATGCAGCCCCGCCAGCGCAGTCTCCAGCAATGCAGGCTCGCAAGCGCCATTGACACAATCCGAATCCATTTTTAAAAAGGCCAGGAAACCGAGCCGAGAGCAGAAGGGGGCGGGCCAGGCCGAGGGAGAACGAGCACTCGTTGTCATAGGAAGTCCCGCCTATAATAGACGCCACACGCCTCAGCCGAGGAGGCGGGATTTCCTATGACAGCTCATTCTTCCTTCTCCTCGGCCCGGCCCGCCCCCTTCTGCTCTCGGCGCTGCTTCCTGGCCTTTTTTTTTTTTTTATATCGGTGTATAACACGCACTGCTGCTTTTTCCTCCATTTTTAGAAGGAAAAAGTGCGTGTTATACGCCGATAAATACGGTACATAAATTGTTCCCCTAGTTTGTAGATAACTTTTGCGCAAACCAATCAAAATATGCTTATTGCGTTTTTTTTTTTTTTTTTTATACCAAAATAATGTAGCAGAATACAAATTGGCCTAAAAGGATGAAAAATTTTGATTTTTAAATTTTTTTTGGGGGGGGTGGAAATATTGTTTTTTTTTTTCAGAATTGTCGCTATGTTTTTGTGTAAAGCACAAAAAATAAAAATCTCACAGGTGATCAAATACCACCAAAAGAAAGCTCTATTTGTGGGAAAAAGGACACCATTTTATTTTGGTACAGTGTTGCAGGACCATGCAATTTTCAGTTAAAGTAACGCAGTGCCGAATCGCAAAAAATGGACTGGTCATTAAGGGGGCAAATGCTTCCAGTCTAGAACTGGTTAATGCATAGAATGCATTAGGATAAAAAAACTTTCTGCCTTTAGAACCACTTTAAGCTTTGACAATAACCCCGGGAATCTGATTGGTTTCTATGGAGAGCTTCTCCAGATTTTGTACTCTCTAGTTTTAGTAAATCAACCCCAATGTGTTTTTATATATTTAAATTTATAAAAAAAAATTAACATAACTAATGTTAAATATCTGCTTTTTTTTAATAAACATATTGTTTGCTGTATAATTCTTACTTGTATATGTACAGTACACAGGGCAGCCAAATTGGCACTTCTGGCTTCTTTACCATAGAAATCTATGAGTCAGCCAACCCATTGAAAACAATGCTCTATGACAGGGTTTCAAACTGAGGCCCTGGGGCCAGATGCTGCCCTTTGCTTGCCTTTATCCAGCCCTTGGGGCACTATTCATCAAAGTGATATGGGACACTATTTTGCCATCTGACACCAAAAATGGGTCAAAATTCCTTCCACTGACAAAAACAATGGGGCGCCATTTCTTCAACTGACTCCAACAATGGGGTGATATTTTTATTATTATTATTATTATACAGGATTTATATAGCGCCAACAGTTTGCGCAGCGCTTAACAAAATGAGGGCAGACATTACAGTTACACTACAATTTGGAACAAAAGGAATCAGAGGGCCCTGCTCATTAGAGCTTACAATCTAAAAGGGAGGGTCAATTGATACAAAAGGCAATAGCTGTGGGGGATATTCCTCCCCCTAATACGAAAGATTGGGCACTGTTTACTCCCACTGATGCCAGTAAAATGTTCCCGCTGGCCACAGTCGGGCCACACCTAAAGTCTGAAGGACAGTAAACTGGCCCTTTATTTACAAAGTTTGAAGACCCCTGCTGTATGAGAATGATTGTACATTGCAGGGCTATTAACACTGCTTTGTATATGGAGGCAGGGCTGCTGATAGAAATCACGGGGCCCCCTACAACCTACCTGGCAGGGCCCCCCTCGTGTATAGCAAAACAACATTTTCACTAAAAATATACTCAAATCGTTCTTGGAGGACACAAAGATAACAGAGAAACTGTGTGAATTTGCCTTTTTTTAAGTTGTCTTTTACATTTTTTAAAAAATATTTTATAATTAGAAAAAAAAGGTTTAAATGTTTTAAAATAGTTTTATTTTACATTTTTTTAAATTATTTTTTTACAATTTGTTATTTTTTTACGGGACAGGGAAGCCAGCAGGGGGGGCTGTGTCTGTGTCTCTCCCTGCAGCAGCTGAAAACCGGCGGGAGAGAAATAGGTTTTCAGCTGCTGCAAAGAGCCACAGAGGGAATCCTGTAATTGTCCCTCTATCTGACTGCACTGATTCCCTCTGCTGTTCGGGCCCCCCTGTGTGCCCGGGCCCCCTACAGGAGGACTGGTGGTCCCCCCCTATCAGCGGGCCTGTATGGAGGATGCAGGCATACAACTTCTCCCGGGAGGGCCTTCAAAAGAGGCTTTGCGAGACTGGTCACTCAGCTGGAGGTAAGTAAAAATCCTTATTCATGCACCCCTAGACTTAAAGTGGAGTTCCACTCAAAAGTGGAGCTTCTGCTTATCTGTCTCCTCCCCCCTCTAGTGCCTTTCGGGGGGGTAACCTCTTTTTGACAGGTACCCTGTCCCCACTTCCGTCAGACCTCGCTGCGGCGAGGTACGTCAGAAGTTTGGCCCCCTCCTCCTTTCACTGCTTCTAGGCCAATAAGAGAGCGCAGCGCACTTTGCGCATGTGCAGTAGGGCCCCGGCCGTGAAGAGGCAAGGCTTCACTGCTGGGTTCCCTTACCGGCAATGGCGGTGGCAGCACCCGACAGCCGGAAACATCAGCTGCGGTGCCAACATCGCTGGACTCCTGGACAAAAGGCATTTGATTCAGACAGGAATTGCACTGCATTCCTGTTCAAATCACATGCAATTCTTTGCAGTGCAATTTGATCCCATCATTTTGTTTGGGCTCAAATTGCACCTCAAAAGTATTGGTAATTGGTATCTGCAAGTACTTAAGCACAAGTATCAGTATTTGTACTCGCCGATAAAAAAACAGTATTGGTTCAAGGCTATACAAGTCCCATTTGTCACCACAGCAGTGGGACTCGTAGTTCTTAATGAAGCACAAGTGCAATGCCATCAACACATTTGTATTCCACCGGTGCTTCCTGCAGCTCATAACTGAAGGTCTTGGTATGGAACTGGGGCTGGAGGAATAGGCTGCAAGTGTATGTGCAGTGTACCCACAAACCTCTGATCACATTTGCAGTGCTTTGCAGGCTCGAATGCAAAATTTCTTTATTTTTTTATTTTCTTTAATTTTTTTCTTCTTCTTTTAATATTTCGTTTTTTTTTTTTTTTTTAAGTTGGAATATGCCTTTAAAATATACGTTACATTGCAATTCTGTCATGTACTTTAGGTAAGGAAATCCTCACAGCCAACAGGGTGGAAGGTGTGGAAGATCTGGCGTTTGATTGGATCTCTAGAAACCTTTACTGGACAGACCCAAGATACAGGAGTATCAGTGTCATGAGGCTGGAAGACAAATCCAGAAGAGCCATTATCCAGAATTTAAATCAACCCCGCTCAATTGTGGTACATCCAGTGATGGGGTAAACAAATCTCGCCTTCTCTTTATTTTTCTTTCTACGTCTGTGTTTTCCTAACCTGATTGCACTGATCACAAGTAGAATTAATGAAGGATGTTTGCTGTTTATTTTTCGTGATCTTACATGTTCCACATCCAGCTGTCTGTGTCTCAGTTTCTGGCAGATGAGAAGACTGTAAAGTAATACTTTGCTCAGCGGGAATATGTTAAAAAGTTATCCTTAAAACTTCAGTCTTCTAACAACATTTTCTTTTACTGATAGGAAGCCAGGAGAGTCAGGCTCGCCGACACATTATTCACTTTAGAGTGCTACCGTCTCCAGCTGAGATATAATGTTCTACTTTATACTTTAGATGCGGCTGGTGGTGTCTTACTTCCTGATGAAATGTTATCCTTTCTGTTTTATCTCTTATATCCACACTTACCCTAAGACTGGAGCATATTAGCCTGTACAAATAATGGTAACATTGAAAAACATACGGAAACATATTTCTGGAATCTGAATCTAAATCTATCAAACTGAAATATCAAAATTGAGAAAATGTATTGTTTTACCACAATGAAAACCTAGCGCTGGGATTTCAGTAACAGAAAAAAATGGGCGTACAGGATTAGACACCTCAAGATACAATAAATGGATAAGAAATGGCTAGAACAATTTGTAAAGTCCAACATTCATGAGAACTGTGAATATGGGGGGGGGGGGGGTAAAAACAAGTTAAATCCATGAAGTCCAAGGTTCAGGAGACTGAAATCAAAGGGTTCATATTCAATATAGTCCATACATCAGGGCTAGCTTTTCTCAGGAGCAAAAGCAGACTATAAAATTGAAAAAACAATAGGAACGAGAGAAGCACCTCTAAGTCCTCTTTCACGCTTGTGCGACCTAAAAGTCGCACCATTTTACTGTGATTTTGCGATAATTATTTCCACGAGATTGTGAATGGACATGAAGCAATGCCTATGTCTATGGACCTCAAAATGCATTAAAATCAGCCCAAAGTAGTGCAGGGACTACTTTGAACTTGTTGCGGCTTGAAGTCGTACAGATATGAACGGTAATCATGGAATACGACTTGTCATGCGACTTTGCAGTCCCAAATGGCAGGACAAGTCGCACTTAATGCATTAAGATAAAAAAAAAAAACCTTCTGCCTTTAGAACCACTTTAATGCATTCTCTGCATTAGGGGAAATAATCCTGTTAATAATAGCCCCGCCCCCAACTGAGCGCATTCTCGATCCATCGCAGTGCAAGTCTGTGGCAGCTCTCCTTCCCGCTCCTGGCACTCACAAGCTTGGCTGAGAACAGTGGGAGCCATTGGCTCTTGCTGCTGTCAGTCAAAACCTGCAAGCAGAGAGTGGGGGAACAGGGCAGAGCCAGGCTGTGTGTCTAAACAAACAGCCCGGGTTGGGATTGAGCATGCAAGAGTGCCCCCATAGGAAACTCCTGGTAAGTATAATATGTTTATTATTTTAATGAAAAAAAAAAGTAAAGCTTTAAGCCTAACTCTAACATAATCCTCATGCTAGTTAACCCAAAAAAGAAACTATCATTTGAACTATCGGATCAGTATGTATCATATCACCTTCCAATTAGTATTGGTCCCATTCTTTGCTCTGGTGCCAAAAACCCAATGCCTAAAACCCCTTCTTCATGTTTTTAGCAACCATACTGGTACCATGAGGTGGATATACAATTTGATATTGTTCCTTTACTATTGTATCTCAAAGAATCTTAGAATACGGAATGCATTTCGAACATGCAGTATGCAGTTTTATAAAGTATGCTATTATATCTTAAGCTTTATTCTGTTTGCTTAGGTTTCTGTATTGGACTGATTGGTACCGACCTGCAAAAATCATGAGGTCTTGGTGTGATGGATCTCACGCGTCACCAATAGTGAACTCATCTCTTGGATGGCCCAACGGTTTAGCTATGGACTGGGGGTAATTCACTAATAACTGTTTATTGCCAAAGGAATATAAATATATTTTATGATGCATAGTTGGTCGGTAAAGAGTACAGCCAGCGCTGTTATAGGGCATAATTCATGATTCGAGAGTTATTTATTTTATTGTTTTGTGAAGCATGTCAAAGTAAACCTATCCTGTCAATGATGTATTCTCAAGAGGTCCTCAAGGGGTCCCTGCAATTGACATTTCCCTGTGTGGCCTTGTAGTTAATAAACCCAGGCCACACCATTCAAATAATAACTTCCCTCCAGTTTAAGCCGCTCAATATCTAAGAAGTGGCAATGGGAGATTAGGGTGCCAAAGTTACATAGTTACATTATAGTTGAGGTTGAATAAAGACTACAGTACATCCAGTTCAACCTGTGCAGGTCTGTGTGTGTGTGTGTGTGTGTGTGTCAGTGACGTGATCATTTCCCATAACCCTGCATGTTGTGATCTGTGAGATGCACGTCCAAGAGTCTTTTAAGAGTAGCCATACTCCCTGCAGCCACCACCAATTGTGGAATAGAGTTCCACATTCTCACCGCCCTTACAGTGAAGAACCCCTTACGCAGCTCATTGTGTGGCCACGTGTCCTCTTACACTGCTTGAGACTAACTAGCTTTTTCCTATGCTGGAATCACCATTGAGGTATTTGTAAATCGCTATCATGTCCCCTCTCAGGCTTCTCCTCTTCAAGATGAATAAATTAAGTGCTTGAAATAGCTCCTTGTAATTAAGGTCCTCCAATCCCCTAATTAGTTTAGTTGCTCTTCTTTGGAATCTCTCCAGTTCCAACACATCCCTGCTGCTTGTTTGATCCTAAGCTTTCAATGCAGGTGTACACTTCAGGCATACTCCATTCCATTCACTTTAATCCATAAAGAAAGAAAAAGAAATGCAATATCTGTAGTTTGGAATTTCAGTTTACTTGATAATCAAAATGTCGAACAATTCCATGTAAGCGTATCAACATTTCCAGGGATCCTCACCCTTTATCACTATGGTAGCTTGATAAAGGTAAACTGTTGCTAAGCCTATGGAATTGTTGGACATTTTGATTATCAGGTAAACTGAAATTGCAAACTCCAGATATCACGTCCCTTTTTCTTTGTATATATCCTAATATCAAATCATCAGTACAATATTTAAAATAATCTCAATAGTAATTCCCAACCCACTAAACATTTTTTTTTTTTTTCTTAACAAGATTTTGATTTTTTTTTTTACAGTTCATTGAGAATATTCTGGGTGGATGCTTTCTTTGATAAAGTTGAACACAGCAACTATGATGGTTCAGACAGGCAAACTCTTAGTCGAATTACACAAATGACTCATCCATTTGGACTTACAATTTATGGAGGTAAGATGACTAACCTCATTTATGGTCTTTATTTTTTCATACATAGTAAATTACTCCTAAATGTTTAGCAGATCCTTCACTATGTCTTTTCAGCCTGCTTATGTCTATAAATGTTGCTACTTGCCATGGATCGTTTGTCAAGACAGTGAAGTCACTGGGCCAGCAAACATAGTGTCTTCTGACTTGATAGTCTGTAGCACATTTGAATGTTTTCTCTTATCCATATTCCAATGAAGAATCATCTGGGGCGACATTGGGGTTGATTTACTAAAGGCAACAGTTGCTCCAGAGCTTAGTAAATGAGCAGAAGCTATGCTGACTTCCATCATCCAATCATGTGCAAGCAAAAAGGTTGTTTTTTATTTTCCTTGCACGTGATTGGGTACTCTTTACAAAGTGGAGCTTTACTAAGCTCTGAAGCAACTGTACTTTGCAAATTGCACAGTCTATTGACTTTAGTAAATCATCCCCAGTGACTCTGTCACTAACCCTTTATTAAACTCTGCTGAGGAACACATGGAGAAAGTTTTGCAGACCGCAGAACAGGAAGTTCAGCTCATACCAGGTCTTGATTATTTCTGACCTAAGGCTGGGTTCACACTGCTCCAACATGTTAGTCGGATGACTTCCAATACAACTTTGCCCTATGACTTCAATGAATAGAATCAGACTTTGATCCGACAATACCAGGCCCTTTTAGTCTGGTATGAATCTTGAGGGGGGAGCCCTGTGCCAAAATGTAAAAAAAAAAAGGCATGCCCCCCACCCCCCAAGAGTGGAAACCCCACCTCAAAAAGAAAAAAAAACACATGGGATCCCCCCTCAAAATCCATACCAGACCCTTATCTGGGCATGTAGCCCGGTAGGTCAGGAAAGAGGAGGGATAAGTGAGTGCCCCCCCCCCCCTCCTGGACCATACCAGGCCACATGCCCTCAACATGGGGGGGGGCACTCTAAAGCACCTTGTCCCCACGTTGATGGGGTCAAGGGCCTCTTCCCGACAACCCTGGGCGGTGGTTGTGGGGGTCTGCGGGCAGGGGACTTATCAAAATCTGGAAGCCCCTTTTAACAAGGGGACCCCCAGATCTCATCCCTCCTATGTGAATAAGTAGGGGTACAATGTACTACTCATTCACCCAAAAAGTGTCAAAAATAAATAAAAACAGTACACAGTTTTTTTTATTAAAAATGAGGAATGTCTCCTGTCAGAGCTCCAACGTGTCTTCTTTCTTCGTGGATGTCTTCTCCCTCCGGTTCTTCTCCCTTCAATTCTTCTTCCTCTGCTGATGTCTTCTGCCGACGCTAGCTCCTGCTGTTGTGTTAGCTCCAGCGTTTGCCACTTCTTGTATAGCCTTGGAGCGTGGCCATCCGGTGACATAATCCAGAGGCCCGGGGCATGATGAGGTGATGATGTCACAAAGGGGCAGAATCTCCAGATTGTACCCAATGGCCACGCCCCATGACTATATAAGAATCGGCAGAGAATAGAGCTGGCACAACTGCTGGAGCTAGCATCAGGAGAAGACATCAGCAGCGGAGGGAGAAGAACCGGCAGAAGAACTGTCGGGAGAAGACATCAGCAGCAGAGGGAGAAGAACCAGAGGAAGAAGACGTCAGCAGGGGAAGAAGAAGCAGAGGAGGGAGAAGAAACAGAGAAAGAAGACATGTTGGAGCTATAACGGGGGACATTCTTCATTTTTAATAAAGGACTTGTTAAAAACCTCCTCTTGGTTTTTATTTGCACCTCTTTTTTTTGGGGGGGGGGGTGAATGGGCAGGGATACAATATTCCACATACTCATTCACATGGGATCTGGGGGCCCCCTTGTTAAGAGGCTTCCAGATTTCAATAGGCCCTCTGCCCACAGACCCCCACAACCACCGCCCAAGGTTGTCGGGAAGAGGCCCTTGTCCCCATAGAGGGAAAGGAGGGAACACCCATGCCATTTTTTTTTAAATTTTGGTTTGGGATTCCCCTTGAAGATTCTCAGAGCAAAATTTGCATGCCACAAGTCGGATCAATTAAGATGATGATCAAACTTTCATCCGACTTCAATGATATATAATGGGCTGAAAACAGAACAAAGTCGGACCAAAGTAGTGCAGAAACCCTTTTCAAAGTCAGACCGACTTGTGTCAGACCAGTTAACATGGCTCTCGTAGGGAACCATTAATTTATACATGTCACGTGACATGTGCTCTTCACATGGGATCTGGGGGCCCCCTTGTTAAAAGAGGCTTCCAGATTTCAATAGGCCCTCTGCCCACAGACCCCCACAACCACCGCCCAAGGTTGTCGGGAAGAGGCCCTTGTCCCCATAGAGGGAAAGGAGGGAACACCCATGCCATTTTTTTTTAAATTTTGGTTTGGGATTCCCCTTGAAGATTCTCAGAGCAAAATTTGCATGCCACGAGTCGGATCAATTAAGATGATGATCAAACTTTCATCCGACTTCAATGATATATAATGGGCTGAAAACGGAACAAAGTCGGACCAAAGTAGTGCAGAAACCTTTTTCAAAGTCAGACCGACTTGTGTCAGACCAGTTAACATGGCTCTCGTAGGGAACCATTAATTTATACATGTCACGTGACATGTGCTCTTCACATGGGATCTGGGGGCCCCCTTGTTAAAAGAGGCTTCCAGATTTCAATAGGCCCTCTGCCCACAGACCCCCACAACCACCGCCCAAGGTTGTTGGGAAGAGGCCCTTGACCCCATAGAGGGAAAGGAGGGAACCCCACGCCATTTTTTTTAAAATTTTGGTTTGGGATTCCCCTTGAAGATTCTCAGAGCAAAATTCGCATGCCACAAGTCGGATCAATTAGGACAATGATCCAACTTTTATCCGACTTCAATGATATATATAATGGGCTGAAAACGGAACAAAGTCAGACCAAAGTAGTGCAGAAACCTTTTTCAAAGTCAGACCGACTTGTGTCAGACCAGTTAACATGGCTCTCGTAGGGAACCATTAATTTATACATGTCACGTGACATGTATAACATACAAAATATATCAGTTTGTGTAATTGTTTTCATATTTTAAGTCTTGTTTTAGGAAGTATTCATCCCTTTATCTAACGGTACCAGTACATTTGTTTATTATCTTTATTTGGTCTAGGTTATGCATACATTACAGACTGGAGGCTTAAAGGAATAGTACGCGTTAGGAAATACGATGGAGGAGAGATGACAATTATTCGTAGAGGAATTAATAATATTGCACATGTGAAATCATTTGATGCCGGTATCCAAATAGGTAAGTCAATTTATATTGGTTGAAAGCAATTTGTTAACAGGGAAGGGCATGTCAAAAGATCAACAAACATATAGTAACAATAACCATAAAGAGAACAAAATAATTTTTCCTTAGCGGCCTGGGAGTGACCACTTTAAAGTGGAGTTCCACCCTAAAATTATACTTACCTCCATCTTCTTGTTCCGGGTCACCTGAAAAACAAATGGATAATCGCAATTTTTTTTTTTTTACTTACCTCGTTTAGAAGAAAATATACTCACCTTACTTCCTTCTTCCTCCCCTCGGCGGCCGCGGCGAGTGGTCACTTCCTGGCATGCAATGATTCCAGGGAGCTGAACGTCATCGCTCCCAGGAATCAATGCGCCTGCACCGGCCCCGACGTCAGTTCCGGTGCAGGCGCCGTCATACCTTGCAAAACAGCTTCTGGGCATGCCCAGAAGCTGTGCAGGGGTGACGCTGCGGCACCGGAAGTGACGGCGGGGCTGGTGCAGTGCATCGTGGGACTGAAGAAGACGGAAGAGGACACAGAAGAGGATCGTGCTGGCTTCAAGCTGCCCACACCTGAGATGGCAGCACTGGAGAATACATTTTCAAGGTAAGTATTTCTTCTAAAATGTAAGTGCAACCCGGGACAGATCAGAGGCTAGCCATTGTGGAATGCACTAGCCCTGACTGTCCCGGGGGTATTTTTATTAAAAAAAAAAGTTCACTGGGTGGAACTCCGCTCCTGACTCCAGTCAGGGAACCAGCATTTTTAGAGGAGGCTTCAAGATATGATTGCAGAACAGGTTTCCTTTAAAGCAGAGTGAGTTAAAGTCAAACAGCAGCTTTTTTTTTAAAGTTGATCAGATGGTATATTAAACTGTACTTGAAGGGCCTGAAAAAAGTTACTCGTTTTGGCAACAACTGGAACTTAGGCTTCCTTTGGTGGTGGATACCAAGCCCTATAGTATTTACCAAAAACCTTGGAGAACATTAAGATGGAGCAGACCAGTGAGTGACATTGCCCAAACTGCGATACTCCAGATCACTGGTGGTCAGCCTGCTTGCTAAAGTGGCCTTAGATGCGGTCCCTGACACAATCAAAGTGCATATCATTTTCTGTGTGTATAATGATACATAAAGCTGTCAGTGACTGTGCACATACTGAAGGAATGGTCAGAGATTGCGGACATGCTTCAGAAGATGGTGAGAAACTGCAGAAATGCTACAGTAGCTGTTATATACTGCATGTTGCAGGAGATAGTCAAAGACTTCAGACATGATACAGGAGATATTATTATTATTATTATTATTACTATACAGGATTTATATAGCGCCAACAAGATCCATGTATAAAAGATCAGAAAGTTTGAAAGAAATAAATAGAGATGTGCATGACAGAAAAATTTGTTTTGTTT
Organism: Pelophylax lessonae; assembly: GCF_965119305.1. Taxonomy (NCBI): domain Eukaryota; kingdom Metazoa; phylum Chordata; class Amphibia; order Anura; family Ranidae; genus Pelophylax; species Pelophylax lessonae. The sequence goes on along the minus strand of NC_138773.1, from coordinate 260,452,862 downwards.
TGAATTAGTTTAAGTTAATGATTTAGTTTCAACATATTTGTAATTTAGAATTTTGGATTTATTTTGTAAATTTGTTTTTCCGAATCGATACGTATTGCAGAAGATTGGCTATATTCGCTTTAAGGTGATAACTTGTTATTTTAGGGATTACTTATGCACTCTGTTTGGGTTGGAGGGAGGTGTATCTCTAAATCATTACATAATGAATGGAACAAAGTTAGTTTTAGATCCTCCTTCATCCAACCCAAACACAATAAGTAGGAATCATCATCTTAGCTCACTTTTATACCTTACTGTATTTATTGCAATATGTATCTATTTCATATGTTGTGCATTTTTTTTTTTTTAATAATGAAAAATGTTAATGCAACATAAAAACAAAATGGATCCGAATCAGTTCGGATCATTTGTTATTTAGTTATGTTATATTCAAACATCCTCATGAATTTCTTTGGCTCGTTATCATTTATTTCAGATTCATTAAAATTTGTTAACATTGTGATTTGAAGATTCGGATACTTCCAAATCTCCAAATAGCGAAACTTTCTAAATTTTGATTAGTAGCAAAACGAATCGCACATGTCTAGAAATAAACCAAACTATTTAACTAACAGAAGCCAGCCCTTAAGAAGTACCTTGTGGGGGAAAAACCCAAAGTTTGCACGTTCAGTACCAAAGGGATGCATACGGTTCTTGGGGCCAGAGGTTGGGCACCAGGGCTCCAGACCATGACACTGGCGACACAACAAAGTTGTAACTCTGGTTGTTATAGAAACTTGTACGTGTTTAAACTATTTTATACACATTTTTATATATTTTGAATGTAGGTCTTTTTTCACATTGGTAGCATTTTAATTAGATTTGGTATACTAATAATAAAAGATCATTGTTTATCCCAGGATCGAATCCCTGCAATAGACCAACTAATCCAAATGGAGATTGCAGTCATTTTTGTTTCCCGGTCCCTAACTATCAGCGGGTGTGCGGCTGTCCCTATGGGATGAAGCTGAGTTCTGGACAGGCCATCTGTGTGGAGGATCCATCAAATGAACCCCCAACATTGCAGTGTGGACAGTATTCATTTGCCTGTGCCAACGGCAAGTGTGTGCCAGGTTATTATCGCTGTGACGGGGTTGACGACTGTCATGACAATAGTGATGAGCAAGGCTGTGGATCACCAAGTAAGTAACAGACTGTGTAATAATAAATAAAAATAAGAATCACTGGCCTTTATTTATTAAGGAAACCCCATAGCAATCATTCTAAGATCATGTATTATTTTATGTGCATTTTTAAATTGTGTCCAAAAAAACCTTTTTTTGAGACATCAAAAAATATTCCAAATTCAAGGACATTTTCCTTAGGAATTCTTGGGTCCCAAGGAATATAGTGGATGCTCTGCACATGTAAGCATGGAACATGTAAGGGTGTACAATGTAATTTCGAGTTTTTGCTATTGCATATTTGTTAAAATTTGTCCATTGTGTGCATTCCTGTTCACAATGGATCTAATCCTAATGTTACGTGCATTTTTTTTTTTTCCTGCATCCATTTTTTGTTACTTCTTAGGGAAAACAATGTTTCTAATCACCTAGCCTCAGCTGATACATGGGCATGAATCAAAGGGGGCAGAGAGCTGAAGTTACACTCTGCAGATTTATAGTAAAGAGAACTCTGAGAGCTGATTGGAGGGAAAGACCACACCCCCTTCCAAACAGCACACAGGAACAGAGCTGAGGCTGTCAATCAGCTGGAGGTCCCTCCCCTGTCACCATTTTTCTCTTAGTGTCAGGAAAACTTGTCAGAAGTGACTCATGCTGATAGCAGAGGAACGATGCAGCAGACAGAAATAACACTTAGTTCTCCTAATTGGGACAAGTACACACTATAGAGGGACATGCTTTCTTCATATTTCTGAGGTTTACAACCACTTTAATAAAGTTTTTACACAAATGATTAAAAAAAAATATGAAACATATGTTCTAAATCATTCAGTAAAAAATATTAAAGTAAAATTTAACTAAAATCATTATAGTTTTTTATTCAGGAAAACTTGAATGCAAGGCAACCCATTGTCACATTATTCAATGTCAGTCCTTGTTCCTTCTTGCAGACAGCACATGTTCCTCCAGAGCTTTTAGATGCCGTAATGGGCAATGCATTCCTCAGAACTGGCGCTGTGATAAACACAATGACTGTCTTGATGGCAGTGATGAGCAGAGCTGTCCTACCCAGGGTCCTCAATCGTGTCCTGGCAGCTACTTCACCTGCAGCAATAACCACTGCATTCCTCGCATATGGCTCTGTGATACCGATAATGACTGTGGAGATGGATCCGATGAGGTGAACTGCAGTAAGTACCAATTTTCCAGTATTATCTTAGCTCTGGAGAGCCCAAAGTTCTCCTGATTTAGCTTTAAATCTGTAAATCTGAGCAGATAACTTCCGTATGATTTCATGAACATTGTCATAAATCACATTTGAGGTCAACGGGCCTAAAGCAGGAAGCAACGGGGGGAATCTATAAAGGGTGTTGTAGACATCCTTTAGAATTCTGTAGGGACATTGCGCCAACATTGTGGGTACTTGTGCCCAATTTATGTACATATCAGAGAACATTAATTTTGTTAAAGCCTGGGGCTAAAGTTGTCCATCCCTCAGTGCACTCCCTCCCCAAGGTTTCTATCTGTGATTTTTACATCTGTCAGTGAATGTCCGTTACGGACATACAGAATGCATGTCTGTAATGGACATTCATGGACAGAGGTAAAAATCATGGATTTTACAAACTGTCCATAAATTTACTGACAGTTGGCAACCTGCCCAGCCACTGTGCCCGTCACACAGGTAGACACATGGCTGAGAAGATTTGTAGTTTGGAGGGCAATGCCTAATGGGGAATTGAAAGATTAGTTCCCCACCAGCTTCATCTTGCTGTTGATTAACAGCACGTGGCAGTTGGTGCATCCATAACCACTATTCAGACCAATAGGCTTTGAATCTGCCCACTGCCACTGCCTGTCTATCTAAAGCAAGGTTGACCAGATGAGGAGCTAGTCTCTGAGTTCCCGATCAGGGTCAGCCTACCCAACAGCCGATGCTGCGATGGGGATTAGTTTATGAAGTTTTTGAAAAAAAGAAATGTGAAATATTTATGATATTGCTTCGGCAGGCTTAAGGCCCGTATACATGATCAGAAAATCATATGAAAAATACCGCTTTCAAATTGATCGTACAATAATCTGATCGCTAGTACACAGCTTTCGAGAGCTGACCACAATAATGCATGCAAAATTATCCAAAGGGACAAGCATGATACCAGATCGTCCCTGATACCAATTTCGTATAATCAGTACAATTGTCGTCCGAAAATACAATAAAAATACACTACAACGCATTAAATCACTTTTTAATTTTTAAGCTGTCTTACAAGAATTTTCATAAGTTTAATAACCTCTTTATTTTCTATATGAGACTAGCATGCGAAAAAAAATGGTTGATCATTCGTCTGATAATCTCATTGTGTGTACCAGCTATAAGGGTTCATGCTGATGAAAGTTCTTGTCAAGCGGTGCGTTCTCTATTTAAACCCAAACACAACATCTGAATCGTTTAACAATAAAAGGTACATTTGACCTGCTTTGCCTGTAGTTCAGACTCCGCTCAATAGGACATGCTTCAGGAACTTTCGCAATTCAAAGCAAAACAACCTGTATCATATGTGTATACAGTGTATTACATAATTACAGTAGATTCAATGGCAACTTACTGACCTGCATTTGATTTGCACTCCAAATTAAACATAAGAAAGCAATACCCATTGACATAAGCTCTACATGTCATGGATATAGGTGGCCGTTAAGAAGTTATACAAAATGACTGGTACCTGCTTCAGGTTTTTTTTAGGCAAACTCTGCATTTCTAGGTCTCCATGTTTATTAGACACTTTTATTCCTGTTAAAATAATCAGTACTGAATATTACATAATGTGTGTAATGATTGCAGATATTACCAGCACCTGTGAACCAGGGCAGTTCCAGTGTCCAGATCATCGCTGCATTGACCCATCTTACATCTGTGACGGAGACAAAGACTGTGTGGATGGTTCTGATGAGCAAGATTGCAGTAAGTATTTGTTTTAAAACAATATACTTAATGGATAGAGCAAATCTTTATTATATTGCAGCTGATGCTGCTCAGGCTGTAGGAATCCAAATGAATGAAGCCAACCACTGTGAGTGCAGGCTAGAATGAAGCTTGTCCCGACACCAGACAGCAATGTACAGGGAAGAAAATGTCCATATGAGCTGCACATCTCTGCAAACCCCAGGTAAGAAAGTGTAACTGGCACAGCCTGGGCTCCAGCCAGGCCACACGGCCAACGCGTTTCACTCTGCCCCCAGAGCTTAATCATGGGGATGAGGATTCCATGCTGATGGGTAGAATAAAGGCATAATTTTTTTACAAAGAATCAATTTTCATTGATGAATTATATGACAGCTGATGATGCATTTATTCTTACCATCAGCATAGAATCCCCTTCCCCATGATTAAGCTCCGGGTGTGGAGTGAAACACAATGGGGGCTTGGCCTGGCTGGAGCCCAGGCTTAGGCTGTTACACTTTCTTACTTTTTTTACTTTTTTTTTCTTACTTTTTTGAAGTTTTAGTTTGAAGAGATGTGCAGCTCATATGGATATTTTCTTCCCTGTCCGTGGCTGCATTTGTTTTTTTTTTTTTTTTTTTTTTTTAGGCTTTCTTTACTTTATTTTTACCTGGTAAACTGGCCACTAGGTTTGTTGTTTTTCAACAGATCAAGCTCACCTGTAAATGTAACATGTAGAGGGTTGGGACAATGTAGCATGTAGAGGGTTGGGACAATCCATTTACCACTGACAGGAGTGCTTACAATGATCAGCTTTGGTGACATTATTGTAAAACCTTTATCCCAATCCCATGCAATCCAATGCTGTTTGTGAGCTGGAGTTTGGCTTCAGTGTTTATTTAAATCTGCTAGTACATGAAACACTTCCCTTCCCCAAGCCTGACATTGCTGCTGTTAGAAGGTGCCATGTGCTCCTTTATTTGGAGGAGCGTCTCTCTAATACAGGAAGTGTGTTACTGGCCAGATCACCAGGTGAAAACAGAGGGAAAAAACACTAATGCAGCCACCACATCTAATGATTGGTAAGCTGCAATATATAACATGTTTGGTTTTGGGTTTGATACCATTTTAAAGGAATTGTGTCGTTTTGGAGAGATTGAGGAAGGGATGGCTCCTTAGTCTGACTTTTATTACCATCATACAACTACTTCCATCATTTTGTGTCCGAAAGTGAAGTGAAATCTTCTCAACTGGGCCACAGACAGCTTTCCAAGTCTAAAACAAAAGTTATGAGTTGAGTTAGAATGAAATGATTTATCCAGTTGTGTCCTAGTTGTAGCCATTAGTAATGTAATATATTTAAAGAGGAAGTAGAGGAAAACTGTAGTAGTATATAGTCCAGTCTAAGTGGTAAGTCACAGCCAATAGCCCGTGAGCTGGAGAGAGATTACATTACATACATATTGATCCTTCTGTCTTTAAGATTTCAATTTAGGAAACAAAATGATTTTGCTTTTTTATGCTTTTGTTCCGATTTATTCTTTGACATGCATAAAATTTACAATCCCATCTGTCACAATTTCTATGAGGCCTAAGTTTACCCAAAACAAAAAAAAAATACAAGTTAAGCACAAGCTGGATTGCATACCTCGGTGTGATGTGTCACTTGTGCTTCTGTCTCTTAGTTCAGTAGTAATCTACCTCCTCCAATGCCCCCCCCCCCCCAGCCGGAGTAATCTCTTCTGGTATGTCAAGGGTTAATAGAACTAAAACTGTCACAGGCACTTGTCAAGAGTTTGCCCTTTCCACCCCCCCCCCCCCATTCATAGTTCACCTTTCATTCATTGAAGCTGTAGTAGGACTTTTATGAATGGAAGAGCTGAGTGGAAGTGAGTGAAAGGGTTGGGCAGAGTCGAATACTCTGGATGAGTGTCTGACAGCTCAACTGTTCTTTTAACCCCCCCCCCCCCCCGCTGCACCATGTTTTTTTATTATGTCCCCTGTGCATATTTTTTTTTTTTTTAGAAAAACTTAGGCTTTAATGTAAACAATATTAAAATGGCAAGGACTAATATTGTTCTTTTCTTGCTTAGTTTACAACTGCACATCTTCCCAGTTTGCATGTGCGAACGGTAACCAGTGCATTAATGGCTTCTACCAATGTGATGGAGTCTTTGACTGTAATGACAACTCTGATGAAGCCAACTGTCGTAAGTAAATAAAGCCACATAATTAAAATTGTAACAATTTCTCCGTGATTTGGCTCAGGTTGGACAGTGTGGTAAAAAGAAACAAAGTGTATTTCTCAAACTGTAAACTCATTAAAATTAGCAATCAATGGATGAGTCGTTTTTTTGACAGGTTGAGCTTTATGGCAGAATAAATCAATTGAAAAAAGGTAGCTGACAGTACAGTAGTTTCTATTTAAACACCTACAGTTTTGTAATATAAGATAAGTTCATGCCTAAAGTAATAAACCAGGCTTTAACTAAGAAGTGACCAACTTTTGTTAGTCTATAATCCACATAAAAAACATGTTATGTAAGATAAATAGTCAAGCCTATTTAGCAAAGCAGGGCTGATATCAAATTATATGCCAAATGCAGTAGCCCATAGCAACAAATCAAAAATATTTTTTATCTGGACTGACTGCATTCATTTTTAATTTTATTGGTTGCTATAGGTTACTGCAGTTTGAACAACCCTATTCTAGTTTTGAATAAGCCCATACGAGTGCAAAAAGAGCTCTCAATAACCCATGGTTAATAAAAATTGTATCAATAATAAAGCGGAACTATACTCATCTGTTCTCCATCGCTGTGATTCCCTGGAGCTTCCCACCGGCTGCTGACATCTTCAGCCCTGCGCCTTCCAGATATAAACCCCCAGCCGTTTTAATTGGCCAGCCCGAGATGACGTCACTCCTGTGCATGCTGAGGACATTAGTCACTCTGCATTGCTGAAATTCTACACTGCAGCTCAGTTTACAGCGCAGACAGGCAGGTAAAGGAGCTTTAATGCAGAAGAGACATGGTATGTTTCTTCTGCATTAAAAATCTTGCCTGTTAACATCTTTTTTAAACATTTTTTCATTAAAGTTCCACTTTTCCAAAAGTGATCACGTGTAAAATTGGCGCGCTGCTCAAAGATGGAGGAAAAGTAGGAATACCTACTAGTATTCAGAAAATGGGAGCAGGCGTCAGGCGCTAATTCAGAAGCATGGACATATGTGGGTTAAGACACTGCTCAAAACCAACCCACTGCTTCAGATGTGGATATGGCTGAGGCCTTACACAACCATATCCACATCTGAAGCATTGGGTCGGTTTTGAGGAACAAAATGCTAAAAAAAAACATCTAAGGTGGCTGCACCTTTGGATTCTCTTGCTTCTTTATGGTCCATTGGTGGTTTTACTATAGGTTTACTATAGGTTTTTACTATAGGTTTTACTAATAGGTAAACTTTCTAAATTACTATGTAGCAAAAATCTTTTTTTGTGGAGTCTTTTAATCTTGATCTAGAAAGGTTAATTTGTGAGCCAGTTACCAAATAGTAAGTATGGGTGGGCATTAGTTAGATTAGCCATTTAAGTAATAGCAGGTGTGGGTGGGTATTATTTATTTGGCCATTTACCCAGCAGCAGGTGTGAGGGGCTTTAATTGGTGAGCCAGGTACAAAATAGTAAGTGTGGGTGGGTGTCAATTTACCAAGTTACCAATACCAGAAGTGAGTATGCATTAATTGTCAAGCCTGTTACTAAAAACAAGGTGTGGGTAGGCTTTCATTGGTGAGCCAAGCACAAAATAGCAGTTATGGGTTGAAGATAATTGCTAAACCACTTGCAAAATAGCACACATCCAGGTATTAGTGGGCATTATTTGGCAAGCCAGTACTAAATACCAGGTGTGGATTTTTATGTTTTGTATTACTCCTTAATTCCCTTTTTCAGGCTCTGGCAAGAGCTTACAAACCCATAAAGGCTGTAAACTGGATATTGTTGGCTCTATGAGCGCTATAAACCAATAGGCTTTTTTTTTAAATTAAAACTGTACTAAATGAAATTTGGACATCAAAATAATTTGTGTCTATGCTTTCAGCAACAAGACCGGCAGGAATGTGCCATCAGCATGAGTTCCAGTGTCAGTCCGATGGGTCTTGCATCCCATCAACCTGGGAATGTGACAGACATCCGGACTGTGTTGACGGTTCAGATGAACATCACGGCTGCCCAGTAAGGACCTGCCCACCCTCTAGCTTCCAGTGCGACAATGGAAACTGTATTTTTAGGTCATGGATCTGTGATGGAGACAACGATTGTCGTGACATGAGCGATGAGAGAGACTGCCCAACTCCACCTTTCCGCTGTCCCAGTTGGCAATGGCAGTGCCCAGGACTTAGCATCTGTGTCAACATCAGCAAAGTATGTGATAACACACCAGACTGTCCCAATGGGGCAGACGAGTCTCCTCTTTGCAGTAAGTATGTTCTTAGAAACCAAACTTCTACCATTGTTATGGTTTGTTGCAGTCTGAAGGCTCTGCCAGAGTTAGGCTATAACATCCTGGATAATCCTCATTGGGAAAATGTTCTTAGATCTTTTTCTCTTACATGCTAAATTAAAGCTTAACTCCATGAAGATGTTCAAAACAAAAGTTAATGTAGTTACGTATTGTGAAGAAAATCATTAAATATGTTAGCAAAAGAGGTGTGCCCAAAAAGTTTGGTGAATTGTATCAGAAAACAAAGAACGACAAGAAAACAAAGAAAACAAGATACAAATTACCTTTTTTGGCCTACAAAATAATCGCCATCCTTCACAACAAACGTTTGGAAACATTGATAAAGCTCCTGGAAACCGACAGCAAAGACCTCTTTAAGAATCGATCACAGAATGTCACACATTCTTGAATTGCCGCCACATCTGCAAAATGGGCTCCTTTCATGGCGCTCCTCAGGCAGGGAATTTTTGGGTTGCGGGGAAGACGATGGATGCCATTCCATCAATTGCTGCTTGAATTCCGGATCCAACTGGTAGCACCAGGTCTCTTTACCTGTGATGATGGTTTGCTAAAAGGATGGATCCTCGTCACACATGATAATAACATCTCCAGAGGGTTCCATCCACTTTGCTTTCTGTCCGTCTGTCAGCTTGTACAACACAAACTGGGAACAGATCTTCTGCTTACCCAAATCTTCGAGGATGATGCTGAGCACTGTGTCCTTGCTAATGGCCAATTCCTCCACCATCAATCGCACAGTCAGTCACTAATCTCATGCCAGTATTTGTCACACTCACTTGATCATGTCTGGGGTTCTGCTTGATGACGGCCGACCCGAACGTGGCTGATCCTCAGTCGTTTCCTTCCCGTTGCAAAAGCGTTTAAGCCAGTCGCAAACACATTTTCTGCTCACGACTTCTGTCCTGTACACCTGTACCAACATTTCATGTGTCTCCATCGCTGATTTCCCCAATTTGTAGCAGAACTTGATGTTCACTCGTTGCTCTATTGCACTGTGACCCTACCTCTCACACTGACTATGTTCAACTGCCAGCACAGGTTTACCCTGATGGTCACTTGTACTCCATGCTAGCTTATCAAAGTGTCTCTGGATAGCCAATTCACATGCGTGTGCACCTGGTCTGTGTTACCATTGAGATATCGGACCATTCAGCAAACTTTTTAGACACATCTCGAATACTGACTTGGTATTAGTCTCCAGTATTCCTCTGCACAGCAGACTAGGAGAAGTAGGGGCAGCAACCGGGGCCAATCAGGTGTCCTGGATTTACATCTGCCAGAAAGGAACATCCTGAAAGGCGGTGATAATGGAGTGAGCAGAAGGATGAGCTCATTAGTCCTTTGATTCACCTTGATTGTCCAAATATAGGCTAGAAGGTTACCAAACCATATTAAGTAAAGTGGTTTTAAACCCAAAAGCAAATATTTATTATATTGCAGCTTATCAATTCTTAGATGCGATAGCTGCGCTGTTCAGCTGTAATATATTACGTTTTTTTGGCATTGGATTTAATAACGCTTTAGATGCAGTGGAGAAACATCAGGTCACCAACCTGACTGTGCTGTGTGGCAGACAGAAATGCTAATCTTTTGGCAGGTAAAACTGTTCCAATATATGTATTTCAGCTGTATATTTAGCTTTCTATCTGGAGTTCAGCTTTAATTATTCTGCATGTAGTAGGTGAAACACCATCAAACAAAATCATGCTTGCATAATCACTTCTTAAAGTATAACTGAAGACAAAACAGATTTGTTCTTTTTTTTATTATTGTATAGAGTTCTGAAGGATTAGAACTTTTGGCTTTTTTTTTGTCTGTGTCCCCGTTAGGGAGATTCAATTTCTAACTGCAATGATCACCAACGTTACTGGGAATAAAGCTAGGGTAAATGTAAAAATTTGAGTAGTCACCAGAAAAGGATAGAGGGGAAATTTTCCAATGGGGACACCTGTTTCCGTGACAACTAAGAGGGGAATAATCTCACGATGGAAAGATACCCTCTCATTTCCTGTTGAATCTACGGGACAGAAAGTGAAGGTAAACCTCCCTAATGAGACACAGAGGAGAAAAAAACCCTTCCCTGTTCTATCCAAAATGAAAAAAAAAAGTTTTACTTTAGATATACTTTAAATTATCTTGATAGCTGGCCTTTAAAAGCCACCGTAATAAATGCGATGTAATGTCCTTTCATAATTTTCTTCAAATTATTATGATAATAATCTTCTAATCATTATTATTTAATCTAATGTGCATGATTCACTTTTGATTTTTAATTGATTCTCACTTTTTCTCTTTCTCTCTCTTAAATCGATTCAAAATTTCAGATGAAGCAAAACCAGGTACAGTCCTTTTTTTCTAATTATTTTCTTGTGAATGACTTCAGCTTTACTTTGAAGTTGCAGGAAGTATCTTTAATAATCTTCTAAGCTCTGTATATTTCTTGAAGCATTTTTTTGGCTATATCAAAAATGTGCCATAAAAGCCATACCTGTAAAAGATGAATGTAAATATGTAAATACGGTACTTATCTTCTCTGTTACCCATGTTTCTGAACTCTACTCTGATCTTAGTAAATTATCCTTCAAACTTTGCTAAGGTAACCAAAGAAACAGTGCAGTGGTCTCCGAACTGTGGCCCTGGGGCCAAATCTGGCCCTATGCTTGCCTTTATCTGGCCCTGGAGGCATTTTTTCTGCCACTGACACCAACAATGGGGCATTTTTCCTGCCACTGACACCAACAATGGGGCATAAATACTGCCACTGACACCACCAATGGGGCTCTATTCCTTCCACTGACACCAAGGATTAGGCATTATTCCTTCTACTGAGAACAAAAATGGGGCACTATTCCCCCCAACGACACCAACTATTTCTCTAGATCTTGCATTGTTCTCTCCCACTTGGCACAGTCTGCCCCCCCCCCCCCTTAAGTCTGAAGGACCCCTGTCTTAGTGGTTCCTCTGACTGACCTCCACCCACTACAGGATACAATAGTGACATGGGGGTCAGCAGAAAGATTCAATGAAAGCTGGGACGGGACCACGGAGAGTGACCGTTCCAGAGGTGTTGATTTCAGGGGTTCTTTTCCCAAGATCAGAGTTTAGCGGCACAGGCGGCAGGAAAAGTAAGTATTTAAACTTATCATTTACAGTTATGTCTTTTATGGCACATCTTGACACAGCAACAGTGTTGGTTTAACCACTTCACCTCCAGAAGGTTTACCCCCCTTCATGACCAGGCCATTTTTTTGCGATATGGCACTACGTTATTTTAGCTTACAATTGCACGGTCATGCAAAGCTGTACCCAAATAAAAGTGATGTCCTTTTTCCCCATAAATAGAGCTTTATTCTGGTGGTATTTGATTACTTCTGCTGTTTTTTTATTTTTGTGCTATACACGAAAGAAAAAGACCAACAATTTTGAAAAAAAAAAAACAATATTATTTACATTTTGCTATAAAACAATCCAAGAAAAAAGTTTAAAAAATCAAATTTCTTCATCAATTTAGGCCAGTATGTATTCTGCTACATGTTTTTGGTAAAAAAAAATCCCAATAAGCGTATATTGATTGGTTTGTGCCTGCGGTTATAGCATCTACAAACTATGGGATATTTATTTTTACTAGTAATGGCAGCGATCAGCGTCTTATAGCTAGACTGCAACATTGTAACGAGCAAATTGGATACTTAGTGACACTTTTAACACTTTTATGGGGACCAGTGACTAATACAGTAATCAGTACTAAAAAATATGCACATGTCAATGTACTAGTGACATAGGCAGGGAAGGGGTTAACATCAGGGGGATCAAAGGGTTAAATGTGTTCCCTGGGAGTGCTTGCTGACTGTGTGGGGGTGCTTTAACTGTGGGAAGAAAGAGATTACAGTCCCACAAAAATATCGCTGATCGCCGTCATTACTAGTAAAAAAATATATAAATAAAAATGACATAAATATTTCTTCTAGTTTGTAGACGCGAGAAATTTTGCGCAAACCAATCAATATACACTTATTGGGACTTTTTTTTTTACCAAAAATATGTAGCAGAATACAAATGATGAAAAAAATAGATTTTAAATTATTTTTTATTATGAATGTTATATAGCAGAAAGTAAAAAATATTGTTTTTTTTTTGCCGCTCTATTTTTGTTTAAAGTGCAAAAAATAAAAATTGCACAGGTGATCAAAAACCACCAAAAGATAGCTCTATTTGTGGGGAAAAAAATGTAATTTTAAATTTATTAGAGTACAGCGTCGCATGTCAGTTAAAGTAATGCAGTATCGTATCGCAAAAAATGGCCTGGTCATTAAGGGGGCAAATCCTTCTGGAGGTCAGGTGGATATATAGAAGTTCCATTTTAGAGTTTAGCCCAAACTTATACATTACTCTTTGCCGACCGCCCCAAGTACATTACTGCGACTACTCAGAATCACGTACAGGTACATCATTTTGCACTTCCGGTCTGGGGCGCGCAAGTGCACTGCCAGCAACCCGCTCCCACTGTGATGTGACACAGCAAGGAGGGGTTTTCTCAGCTAAGACCACTCCTGTGTGTGTATGCCTGAGCTAAGGGCAGATGGATTTCAGGAAGTGAATGCTACAATAGTGTTTGTGGTTGGTGGTGTTCTGATACAGTGAAGATCCGCTTTAACTGAACAAGTTAGAAGCTAATTGGCTGCCATGCACAGCTTCCCCAGATTCTGTGTGCTTCAGGTTAAGTAAACCTCCCCCACTGTATTACAAGTAGTTAAGTTCTCCATTCTCATAGTGTGAAACTCACCATGAGATCTTTGTGTTCTCAAAGCCATGCATTCCACTTTATAAATGTGGCACATTTCAAAAATATATAGAAAAATTGTAAAAGCTGTTGTAAAACAGTGTGCAAATGGTGAACTTGGAGAAAAGCTAAAATGACAGGCTGCCTAACAAAACCATTGAATCCACTTTTATAAATAGGACAATGGTAAAAGACATACCATAAAAGGACAAAAGATCACCATAAAAGTGCTGTAAACAGCTATTCCACCCATTTATATAGAGCCACAGTCTTTCAAAAAGAAAACAATAGTCATGGGGTTTCTGACCTACATTGGAACAATTACAGCTGCAATTTATTTGGTTGCCATCGACAAAAAATTCCCTTCCCTTTTATCTTGATAAAAATAGGTAGCAATTCCCAGTTAATTTGAGAAATAAATAAATAAAACTCACTTGACTCGTGCGTCTATAGGTAGATACGAGCAGCAGCTAGCACAAAACACCGGTAGTAGTAAAAAACAATATAAAACAAAATGCAGCTCTTCACAGTAGATGAGATGGAAATTCAAATAAATGAAAGATGTCCCAAAGTAGTAGTTGTGTCAGAATCTTCCACCATGGTGTATCATTCATATAAGGGGTACACACGATCCTCCACCATCACCAATAAACACACTGACTATTACCGCATACTGTGGACCATTACTTCCACAATGGTCAAATGCATATTGAGTGATTCAAGAGGATCACACGGCCTCTAATCCAGATGAATCCTTACAGCCAAAATGCTCATCAATATCTAAGATTGGGCACATAAGAATCAGGAGAAATCAACGGGAGAGTCTTATAGTGTAGTGGATTAGACTCAAGTTTATTAAAAAATAGAATAACACTCACCAAACAGAGAACAAATGTTGCCTGTATGTTGTAATGTAGTGGTGTTGTTTCAAACCAGCAAAATGGCCGACCTCCGTACATGACATTATATGCGTGGAACCGACTTCTCCCAACGCGTTTCATCATATAGACGTCATCAGGGGAATTATCAGGAAATATTCAATAGTATCTAACCTTAGGAAAAAACATGTAATATATTGCACCCTAACAGTCCTTAGATGTTATGTCTGCCATGTACACTCTTTGTACTGTCTTTATGAAGGTGTAATGTTGTCACTCTAGGACAGAAATACAGAACACACCCTATTTTTATATAATAGATGGTGTTGCTTTGTTCACAAAGAGAACTGATAAGAGAGCTCAGAAAAGATTTTGTTTTTGCACTTGGCAAAAATTTATATTAAAATGTCTCCAATGGTATGTTTAAACAGAACAAAATGGAGCTAACTAGAGAAGTGTATTGCTACCATTTAGAAGCACTTTATTAGGCTAACTGACTTAAAGTTCAGCTATTCAGTTTAAGGTTTGCCTACCTAATGATAAATTCCTAATTCACTTTAGAAATCCTAGTTTTGGAGACTTTTAACGAGCTGGTTTTATTGCTGTTTTGTATTTACAGATCAGGAGAGCTGTAGTGACAGCAATGGGGGCTGCACTCACGGATGTATTCAAGGACCATTCGGAGCTCAGTGTACCTGTCCTGTTGGCTACCAGCTCATGAATGACTCTAAAACATGTGATGACATCAACGAGTGCCTGACACCAGGAATATGCAGTCAGTTCTGTAACAATGAAAGGGGATCTTTCAGATGTGACTGTGACGAGGGTTATATTCTGGAACCAAATGGAAGGACATGCAAAGCTTCAGGTAAGCAGAAACTCATATGGGTAGAAGATTAAATCACTGGGCTTTCTGTACGCTTCAAAAACCAAAAAGGGGTTTATTGAACATAAGGTGAAGTAACCCATTCCAGACAATGACAATGTTGACATATTCTTGCTGCTCTAAACTAATGCAAAGGGAATTCTGGACATTAAGGTTTATTACACTTTGTACAGCATCCTTGCTCTTTGGTACTTCTCTGTTTCCCAAAAAAAATGAGCTGGCAGAGATATGTTTTTCTTATTTCTGGAGAAAAGTTTTCTTTCAGCTCTCTATGCCCTTTTTTTGACAATCCATGCCTTTTAAATGGAGAGAACTGATTTTTAAAGATTCTCCTGCCATTTATTTCAGTGGGGTTTGCAATATGGTTAGCAATTTGCAGGTTTTTGGACATGTTTACCAAACCTGCCTAAAGTTGAACCCAATTATATTTGCTCAGCACTACTGAGTAAAAGCAGACTGATACATAAGGATCTAACAGAATCTAGCAATAATAGAACATGGGGACATATTAGGAGCCATGTGACCTGGAGCTCCTTGCATTAAAACTTTTAGCTTAAAGTAGTTGTAAAATGCCTCAGGTTTTTTACCTTATTGCATTCTCTACATTAAATAATTACTAAAGTCTTGTTTTTTTTTTTTTTGTTTGTTTACCTGCTTTCCGCCCACTCTAAAGCTGAGAAACGGCTTCATTACGGGCTTCCAATGGCGGGGGGGTGCATCCTTTTGTGATCGTGCTGCCCACAAGCCACCTGCGGTGCTTGGGCGGTGCACATTGTGATCAGCTGATCACAGATCGGGGTAAAGGGCCAATCACAGCCGCCCTTTACCACATGATCAGTTGTCAGCCAATGACAGCTGATCACAGGATGAAAACAGAAGCCGGGTATCAGCTTTTCTCTCCTCGGGCTCAAAGTGTGAGGAGAGAAAAAGAGAGCCAGTAACCAGCTTGTGTTAGGGACATGTGCACTGATAATCAGGGTACTGTTTATCCATGTCCTGATTATCAGTGCAGTCCAATCAGTGCCTACTAGTGCTGCCAATCAGTGCCCACCAGTGCCACATAACAGTGCCCGTTAGTGCTGCCCTTCAGTGCCCACCAGTGCCACCTATCTATGCCCATAAGTGCCACATATCAGTGCAGCCTCATCAGTGCCACCTCATCAGTTCCCACCAGTGCCGCCTCATCAGTGCTACCTGTCAATGCACATTAGTGCTGCCTATCAGTGCCCATCTGTGCAGCCTCAACAGTGCACATTAGTGAAGGAGAAAATTTACCTATTTGGAAAATGTTATAACAAACTATGAATTTTCAGCCTTTTTATTTGTTTAGGAAAAAATAAAAAATCCAGTGGTGATTAAATACCACCAAAAGAAAGCTCTATTTGTTTAAAAAAAAAAAAAACAATAAAAACTTCATATGGGTACAGCGTGCATGACCTCGCAATTGTCATTCAAAGTGTGACAGCGCTGAAAGCTGAAAATTGGCCTGGACAGGAAGGGGGTGAAAGTGCCAGTAGGCAAGTGGTTAAAAATAACGGACATGTTATACTTACCTGCTCTGTGCAGTGGTTTTTCACAGAGTAGCCCAGATCCTCCTCCTCTTGGGTCCCTTGCTGGTGCTCCTGGCCCCTCCCTCCTGCCAAGTGCCACCCACAGCAAGCAGCTTTCTATGGGGGCACCCTAGCCAAGCCGCTGCTCTGTGTGTCCATTCAGACAGGGAGCCATGGCTGAGCCCCACCCCCTCTCTCTCCTCATTGGCTCACTAACTTTGATTGGCAGCAGCGGGAGCCAATGGCGCCTGCTGTGTGTCTCAGCCATTCAGAAGGGAGAGTACCAAACAGCGGAGTCTCTCATGCAACATCGCTGTATTACGATGGGGCTCAGGTATGTATTGGGGGGGGGGGCTGCACACTGAAGGTTTTTTTATTTCAATGCATAGAGTGGATTAAGATAAATACCCTTCTGCCTTTAGGACCACTTTAAGGTAAAAAATCTTCCATGGTTAACTAGTATAATTCTCCTATAAGTGCAGGCAGTTCTTTTAAAATGTTTACACGCAATAAAACACCTCATGTTTTTTTATGTTGCTACATTCATACTTTGTATATCCTTTAGTACAGAATAACATTTATATAACTATGTATCTTTTACTTTCTAGAGTTTGGAAACCTGCTGCTACTGGTGGCAAGCCGAGGTCAGATCATCGCTGACAATATCACCACTCTGGCTCACAACATTTACTCCATAGTCCGTGATGGCCGCAGTATAGTAGCCATAGATTTTGATTCTGTCACCAATCGTATTTACTGGTCTGACATAGTGCAGGATAAAATATGGAGTGCTTTTGTCAATGGAACAGGCAGGCAAATCGTAAGTTATTTCTATGGCTTCTTTATTTTTGCTGTGCATAAGGAGACTACTGACTACTTGTTGGGACTACTGAGAACATCCTCAGTCTCGCTCTCCCAAGTTAAACTGCGAGTGGAATCCATCTATCTGTAGAGTAGAAAAATTTTCCACGCTTAATATCATACTATGCCCTATTATGATTGGAAATGGTCACCTTGGTTTGATGTCCGTACTATCTTTGATTGACTTGATTCTGGTATTTAGTACTGAATATATCTCAGTTCTTTATATGTCGATGTGCTTCTTTTTGTCTTCCCAGAAATTATTGTATTATCAGCACTATTACCCATAGATGATTTTTTTTTTCTTTATGTATCAGGCTATTACAGCCATGTTTTGTCTTCTGAGCCATATTTTATAACAGTTTGACTCAAGATGCTATTGTCTTTGTACCTTTTGCAACTTTCTAATATAAAAGTTTGTAAACAACAAAAAAAAGACATGTTCAGTTATGGCGCTTTTCCACTGCATGGAACCGAATGGTTCGGCACGCTTTTGTGCTTTTCCACTGCTGGTACCGCATGGTATAGTGTCGGAACGGTTCGGTACGGTACGGCAGCGCTTTTCCACTGCATGGAACCGAACGGTACGGCTCTGAAAAAACAGTACCTACTCGATTGTGGTTCCAACAGGTACCATAACTGATACCATATCCCACAATCCTTTGCATGCAGTCACTTCTAGCCACTGATTGGTCATAGAATCTCACCCACCCCGTTGTTATCCCACCCACTTAACTTTAGTACTACTTTAGTGGAAAAGCAAACCTTTTCCGTACCGTACCGAACCGTTCCAACACCGTACCATGCGGTACCAGCAGTGGAAAAGCAAACCGGGCCAAGCAGGGCCGAGTAGAGCCGAGCCGGTACTTGCAGTGGAAAAGTGTCATTAGTGAAACTCCAACCATTACTATTAATTTGGGACCCATTCTACACCTACTTAGGACAGGCTATTTATTTCAAGTTTTTTTTTTTTTTTGATGCAGCACATCACAGTGCACAGTAGTGCATTATTATACGTTATCATGCATTGTGATGTGCTGCAACGCCTGTGTGTCAGAGCTTCAGTGCATGTGTTACTTCTGTGTGCTAACAAACATTACCCAGTGCAAAACTATGTTTCAAACGTGTAATCAAAAAGGTGCTGCACCACTAAAACACTGGTGTATAATAAATATAATAAAATTAATAATTCAACGTGATATTAAATGCATAAATATAGTGAAAATTCATTAATATAGTGAACAAAGTCCCATAATACATAAATTGAGTGCAGATGAAGTGCAAACAAACTCGTGCAAAACTGCAAATCCAATCCAAAATAGAAAAATGCTATTGCCTCAAAGATCAATCCAATATCTGTGCACACCTTCACCCACTATTGGATGGCTGCTCACCTCAGATTCTGAGCCATGTGTTACCAATAAGTCAGAACTAGCAGTTCCCTTATCGGGATGTAATCCTGTATATAACGGTCAATGTGTTCTCCAATAGTTGATGATCTATCCTATTCCTATTCCTATATCCTATTTATTCCTATTTAGGCACTGGCACTTTTCCATTTTGGATTAGATTTGCAGTTTTGCTCGAGTTTGTTTGCTCTTTATTGGGACTTTATGTATTATGGGACTTTGTTCACTATATTAATTAATTTTCATTATATTTATGCATTTAATATCACGTTGATTAATTCATTTTATTATATTTATTTAATATACACCAGTGTTTTAGTGGCAAAGCACCTTTTTGAATACACATTTGATTATTTTATGCAGTGAAAACATACTTGGTGATAGCTGCCGCTTATTCTATAATTTATACATATATATTTATATTTAATTCTATAATTATTATTTTTATTTTTTTTTGCACTTGCATTTGTGCAGTTTCTTTATTGTTTATTCATCACTTGGTTGTTCACTTGGTTGCGCTGATTTTCATCCGTTTATAAAACTATGTTTTAGCCCTTACTTTTGGATTGATTTAGGAAGGTGAATCTCTATCAGGTTTTTACTGCTGTCTGTGCCTTGTTAAGGAGATTTCCTGTGTTCCCCAGGACAGGAAGTGAGCAGAATTTCAGAGACACCGACAACAAAAAATCATTTTATAGTAGTCTTCATGGGGGAAATGACCTTCATTTCATGTGTAGCCCACTGAGTAGGAAAATATTCTCGTCCTTCCCCATTCTATCCAAAGTTTAAAAAATTGCTATTGTTCCAGTTAAAAACTCACTGTTATTTTACAACATACAAGTAAACATGCACAGTGACTAACCATTTGTTGATAATTTCAGATTTTTGACAGTGGTGTTACTGTGACTGAAAGCATTGCTATAGACTGGGTAGGGCGGAACCTTTATTGGACAGATTATATTCTTGAAACCATTGAAGTTTCTAAGCTGGATGGAACTCACAGGACTGTGCTGATCAGTGCGAATGTGACAAATCCAAGAGGACTTGTGTTGGATCCCAGAACAGAGTAAGAGAATGTTAAAGTTCTTTTTTTTTTTTTTTTTTATCCTTTTGTAATATTTAAATTCCCTTACCTAATGACTCGTTTACACTAAGCGGTACGGTTTGGTTCGGTACAGTTCAGTACAGTTCGGAACGGTACACCTTGATCAGGCTTGCGTTTCCACCGCCAACAGTACCCTTACATGATAGGTGTGTCCTGTTAAGAAACCCTACAGTCTTGAAGTGACGATTCTCTGTCAACCAATCAACGTTCTGCAGAGTGTAGCTCCACCCTGTTGGTACAGTACTATTGTGCTTGGCACCCCAACGAAAGGGTCCCAAAAAAGTGGTACGGTACGGTTTGGAATTAGGGTGCCATTCACAACTTTTGACAATGGAAATGGCAAAAATTGTGTACCAAACCGAACCGTACCGATCAGTGGAAACGAGACATTATTTGCTGACTGGCAGCTCTCATATCTTCAGCATTTATATATGAATTTGGAGACTTCACCTTTAATATATCCACGCAACCTTCAGGGTACAGCCCACCTCTATGATAATACTTACCTCCCTTCCCAATCCAGCAGATCTATCATCTGACATGGTCCTGTCGGCCCTTTTCATACTGCCTATGCATGCCACAACCTGATTTATTTCTTATGGGTAAGCTGTACTTTGAGAAACTGCTTGAGGTCACCGACAATTTGGATACCCATATGAATTAATGGAGGGAGAGAATAAAGAGAAGTTGGCTGGACCCATGTCAGAACTAAGATCACTGAATCGGGGAGGAAGGTAAGGATTATTCCAGGTGGATTGCAGGAAAGCTGAAGTTATCCTTATATAAAAAATATGAAGTTATGTAGTTGGCTTTGGAATTTGACCATTATGCATTCAAAATGTCTCTCCTTGTTACAGTGCTCGAGTGATGTTCTGGACAGACTGGGGCAGGTATCCCAGAATTGAGAGGGCCAGTATGGATGGAACATTAAGAAAAGCTATTATTTCAGAGAAGATCTATTGGCCCAATGGGCTGACCATTGATTAC
Source organism: Pelophylax lessonae (assembly GCF_965119305.1). Taxonomy (NCBI): domain Eukaryota; kingdom Metazoa; phylum Chordata; class Amphibia; order Anura; family Ranidae; genus Pelophylax; species Pelophylax lessonae. The sequence goes on along the minus strand of NC_138773.1, from coordinate 260,431,781 downwards.
CCCACGAAGCGCCTCTATTTTGCTGATGCTTATCTTGATTACATTGACTATTGCGACTACGATGGAAATAACAGAAAGCAGGCCTTGGCTAGTGATTTGGTAAGCTGCATTTTGTATGAGAACACAAGGGAAAGACTTGAGTTGGCAAAGCATGTATAAATGGAGAATCCAGAGAAGGGATAGCATAGGAAGAGAAGAACTTTACTGAAATACTGACCTGCAAAGCTCTACAATATCACAGCATTCATCTGTAATGTGGATCTGTTAATGTTATGATCAATAGGGAAAATATGCAGAGGTGAATCAAATTTATAGTCTTCAGTTACCGTAGAGGTGATGAAGAGTATAGTCCCCCTGCCCCCAATCCACTCCCTTCCCACTTATAGAATCCAGGTTTTTTTTTTATCCCTGCCAGCTCCTATCAATTTTTTATTCAGGACGGCTCGCACAGCCACATCATTTGTTTGCAAAGAGTTGTGAATGAAAAAAAAAACTATAGGGTTGACTTGCTAAAGGCATAAAGGCTGTTTACTTTGAAAAGAAAGTTACACTTTGTAAGGGAATTATCCCCAGAGCTTTGTGAATGAGGTTAAACTTAATTTTGCAAAGAATACCCAATCACATGCAAGGAAAAAAAAAAAACAGCATTTTTGCTTACACATGATTGGTTAATGGAAGTCAGCAGAGCTTCCCCTCGATTTACTAAGCTCTGTGCCAAATTTACTTGCAAAGTGAACAGTCTATTTGCCTTTAGTAGACCAACTCTAATTTGTCCTATCTGCCACCACGGCAGAAAAACTGTGGTTCTTAATGAAGCACAAGTGCAGGGATGTCACTTGTTGTCCATTGATACTTCCTCCAGTTCTGTTATAGAAGGTCCACACCTTAGTAGGGGCCTGAGCTGCAGGAAGGGTCTGCAGAAGCCAGAGCATGGCATCCACAATCAATTAATCACACTTGCAATGCTGTGCAGGCTCAAATGCAAAAAAATAATAAATGCAATAAATGCATATTTTTGCTTTTTACAATATTGGTGCATTTATATTTTTTATTGCAAAATGTGGAATTCTCCTATAAAGCTGAAGTTTAATCTGCATATATTTTGCCTTCGCAAATTCCTCCTTCCTCCTCGTCAAAATGCTAATGCAAATTCATTATTCTCATTTTAGACCCAGTCTTTACTGGATCTCTGTGCAACACTTTGCAATACAGTCAGATCATGGCAGGGTTCTGTGTATAGCTTCCTGAAAATATCACAGCACCTGATCTCATAAATCCTCAGAAGAGGCCATGATGCAAGCATTTTTTTCATTGTTAAATTGTATACATGCATGCATAAATACATTGCAATACCAGTTTACAGAAAACAATATAATCTTCAAACAAGTGTCAAGCATGTGTTAGCTAACTAAATGTTACAATAATAAAGGAAAATTAAGTTCGCTGCAGAATACAAAGGATATACTGAAAAAGATGTTCTCATGTATTATTAATTAAAAGTGTTTTTCCACTGCTGAGCTTTGAGTTCTGCTATGATCCAGCTATAACCATATTATCCTAACAGGTACTACAGCACCCACATGCTATTACTATATTTGAAGACTATGTTTATTGGAGTGAAAGATACACCAACCGGGTCATTCGTGCTAATAAGTGGCATGGCGGCAACCAGACAGTCATTATGTATAATGTAAACCAACCGCTGGGGATCTCAGCATTTCACCCAGTAAAACAGCCTCAAGGTAAAGAAGTTGTAAATGTATGGCCATCTCTTCAATGCTATGTGTTACAAGGTCTAAAGTAGACGCTTGTCATAATTATCCTCAAAAATATCAAATTAACAGCAACTCAGCCTTATCCAAAGCTTTTTGTTTGTGGACCCCTCCCGTCTCTCCTTACCAAACCCAATTGCACACCTCTCAGCATACATCACTGTTCTGTAACTCAGGACTTGCCCATGTCACCCCAAAGTGCAATCCATGGGGTTAATTTACTAAAACTGGAGAGTGCAAAACCTTGTGCAGCTCTGCGTAAAAATCAGCTTCCATTTTTTATTTTTTTTGTCAAACCTAAAGCAGAGCGCCAGTTGTTTTTGTGTTTATTAAAAGTCAGAAGCTACAAATAGTATAGCTGCTGACTTTTTAATAAACGCACACTCGTCCGTCCCAGGATCCAGCAATGTGGCCGCCTGAACCCTCGATTTTCTCATCCTCCTCTTGCTGGCACTGGCATTACAACTGTGGGCACTCAGCTGTGACAGCTTGCAGCTTAATAGCTGGGTATGCACTGCTCATGCGTGAGTCGTGCTGCCAAATGGTCAATGGACCTGTGATATGTCCCAGATGATTGCAGGGAGGGAGGTAGAGAGGAGAACCTCCGTTCGGATCGCCTAGGCAGTCCAAGCAGAAGTGGGAGTGGGTACCCATCAAAACTAGGTATCCACTCCCCCCAAAAAATAAATGGCATGCTAAATGGGGCATAGGAGGGGGGGGGGGATTGCTTAAGGCGGAACTTCCCCTTTAATTGAACAAGCTGCAGTTAGAAGCTGATTGGCTGCCATGCACAGCTGCCCCAAATTTTGCACTCTCCAGTGGCTAATGCATTGTGGGATGCGAGGTCTGAGTTGGAGCAAAGTCAAAGATGGGTTTAGTGAAGTCAAAATGAACATGTACAGTCATAAATCTGCAAACTGATACCTATTTGCTTGTATTTCTTTCCATATTTCCATGTACCACAGCCACCAGTCAGATGCATACTTTGATGGCATCATTCTCATTGGTGATTGATAGGAAGTGGCTTCAATTCTTAGTAAGAACACAATACTTACAGTAGGCCTCTAAAAGGATCTAGCCATAGCAACAATAGAACACTGTGATATATTAGCCACTTCCCACTCAAGGGCATGCCTATACGTCCTTGTGTTTCAGTGGTTATACCGGGATGGTGCCTGCACCTACAGCCGTCATCCCGGTACCGTTATTTTCAGACGACAATTCTCTACAAAGCAGAAGGGATCTGAGTAGCTAATTAGCCATCCCATTGTGAAGGCCGGGAGTAATGTGGCCAGCGGCGATGGCTGCCTAGGACAGAGAGAGAGGAACTGACGTAGTTCCCCTCCCTCTGTAACCCTGGAAACCGGGAGCGACGAGTATTTGTCACTTCCGTTTATGCCCCCTTGTTTACCTGGCCACCAGTGGCCAGAGAAGTAGCATGGGGGGCCAGAGGAGAGATTTGGGGTCTAGTAGACACCAGATCTCTCCATAAAGAGGACCTGTCACAGCCCATACTATCACAAGGGATGTTGTTCATCCCTTATGATAGCAATTCAATTTGTACAAAAAACAAAAAAAGTAAAAAAAAAATTCAAAGTGCCCCCATCCCACCGTGCTTACATGCAAACGCACGCATTACTCCCACACGCATATGTAAACGGTGATTGCACCACACATGTGAGGTAATGTTGTGAATGTCAGAGCGAGAGCAGTAATTCTAGTACCACACCTCTTGTGCCACTCTAAACTGGTAACCTGTAAAGGTGTTTAAAGCCTATGGAGAATTGTAAGCACCATAGTTTGCCGCGATTCCACGGGCAGACACAATTTTTAAGCGTGATATGTTTGGTATCTATTTACTCAACGTAACATCATCTTTCACATTATACAAAATAATTGGGCTAACTCTACTGGGGTTTTTTTTTTTGTTATGAATGTGTTTTTTTTTTTCCAAAAAAATTGCGTTTGAAAAACCGCTGTGCAAATACTGTGTGACATAAAAAATTGCAACACACATCATTATATTCTATAGGGTCTCTACTAAAAAAAATATTTATAATGTTGTGGGTTTAAAGTAATTTTCTAGCAGAAAAAAGTCGATTTTTACATGTAGGAGCGAAGAGTCAGAATAGGCTTGGGAAGGAGGTGGTTAGAGACCATGAGGTTGATTTACCAAACTTAAATAGACTATTTTTTTTAGCAAGGGAGTTTTCACTTTACAAGGGAATGTTCCCTTACCTTAATAAATGTGATAAAAAAAATAACTTTACAAAGTATACCCGAACGCATGTAAAAAAAAAAAAAAACAGTATATTGGCTTGCACATAATTGGATGATGGAAGGCACTACATTCACTAAGCAAAGAGAAAATTCCTTTACAAAGTGAACATTCTATTTGCCTTTAATAAATCAAGCCAACCTTGTGCTGCTTATTGTAAAGATGGCAGCTCAATAAAGCTTGGTGCAAAAGGCCTGTAATATTCAATAAAAATCTTTACAGTTTATTAATTATTACACACAGAGCAGCTTCATCTAGCAGTGAATATCAGTATTTACTGTTATGTGGGAGTATCATAGGGTAGTATGCACATAATACCAACCTGTTCATATAGTTGGAACAGAAATACATTTTTTTGGATTTTCAAAATCTTTTTCATTGTTTTGGATGTTATAAAGTAGTAAATTCCATTTAGTTCAATGGATTTTTGCAACTTATAACTCTTTGGAAATAAGACCACATGTGTGCCCAATCCTTATTACGATAAAGTAAGAACTTGAATAATACATATACTGTATGTTTTAATTAAATATATATATATATATATATATATATATATATATATATATATATATATATATATATATTTATATTTTGACACATAGTATTCAAGTCTGTCCTGCTTTCGGCTGAGCACGGTATATGTCTTATATTGTAAACAAAATTAACAGGTACAAAAAGTTGTTAATTTGCACAAAATATTAAATTAGCTCTTTATGTGATATATTTTTTCTGTAATTCCAGGTCAGAATCCATGTGCCTCAAACCCCTGCAGCCATCTTTGTTTGTTGTCATCAAGTTCCGCCAAGTTTTATTCCTGTGCCTGCCCCTCGGGATGGTCTTTAACTGATGATCAGGTGAACTGTCAGAGAGGTAAGAAAACATGGGGCGCAAAGCTCGTACTCTCCAAGTTGTTGGATCAGCGCACAACATAGTGGAAGTATTATGTTTTGGTAGCGGTGCAAACTAATTTTAATCACAAATAATTTTATCATGCAGTACATAAGGTGAATAGCTATTTACCTGTCTATAACCAGGTCTGGAAAATGGTTGAAAAAAGTAATACACATAAATACATTTGGGGCCTAGGAAAGTGAATGCCCTCTACCCATAGGCTTTGGATAATAGTTAAAATAGTTAAAATCTTAGTCATCTCAGAATGCTTGCACATAAGATCTTACTTAAAGTAGAACTAAAGGAAAAACTCTTTTTTTTTTTTTTTTCATTTTGGATAGAGTAAGGGAGGGTTAAAACCTGTGATTTTTTTTTTTTTTCATAATTTGTGTCTCTGCGGAGATTTCCCTTCACTTCCTGTCTTATAGCCAAACAGGGAGTGAGAGGAGATCCCTGCAAATGAAGGGCATTCCTTGGGGACCTCCAGGTCACCACAACTAGTGTCCCCATTGGAAGATTTCCCAGTATTACTTTTTTGGGGACAACCCAAAATTTGGGATTTTCTTTTACTTTCACTTTCAAGGATAAGTGGAAAGGGTGAATCTCCCTAAAGGGGGCACAGACAGCAATAAAAACTGACAGGGTTTCTAGTCTATCCAAAATGACAAAAAAGGTTTTGTCTTATATTTCAACTATCAGCAGTAAAATCGATCTGTAGATCTTTCATTTTTTTTAGACATTTTTTAATCCACCAGATTACTTATTGTGAATTCATACAGTATAAGCTTTGCTGTGCTCAGATCTTTTGTACCACCTCTGACACTTCTAAGTGACGGCCGACCACAGCTGACCCAACAACCCCCCTACTCAGCCCTGATGTCACTGGTTCTGTATTGGAAAGTCTCTACTCATCGCTCTTACAGAATGTATGATTCTGGCAGAGAAAATTGTAATGGTTTGTCTTTTTTTTCCTAAAAAAGTCTCCTCTCTGTGGCTGATTATAGACAAAGTGTATGTTCTGTTTGTTCTGTCCATCAAAATACAAAGATGTTACAGATGATGTGCTTCCACCTTCCAGTAGCCACTTCTCTGTCACTACAGAAAAACTGCAAACTGCTGGAAAGTGATTTTAAATTAAAAGTATGTATATATTGTTTTCTGAGTCCCCATAGGTATGTTTTTACCTCACCTCCTGCCTGAGTGACCCTCTGTCATTGACGCAGAAATGAAGTAAAATCTCCCCTGTGGGGACACAGACTGCAGGAAAAGCCTGACAGAGGGTCTTAACTAGGGCTGCGCCGATACCATTTTTTTATCAGTGAGTTTGAGTACCGATACTTTCAGTCAAATACTCGCAAATACCGAGTAACGATACTTTGCGGTGCAATTTCCATCAATACAAAAGAAATTGGTGCAAATTGCACTATGTCTGAATCGCATTCGATTTTTTCCTGCTGCTGTGTGTGTGTATACAAAGGGATTAAACGCCATCTAGTGAGGTTAAGCAATGTTAGAACTCACAGTACATTTCTGGTAGCAAATGAGGGCCGCTGAAGGTGCTCACAGGGCTGGAGAAGTTCCGGGACTCTGTTGGTATAGGGTGGAAGTGATGTCAGCTTGGGGGCGGACCACCTCTACATCTCCACCAGCGGCCCAGATTTGCTACCAGATATGTACTGTGAGTTCTTTTTTTCCTTTTGAAATTCTCCTACTACTGTAGTTAAAGATGCGTTGTGCTAAAAATCTCCCTCACACAGTGTTCCACCAGAGCACAAAATGCACACCCACCGACCGTCAACATCCATCACACCCTCGCCAACATGGGACGACAACAGATGTGTCAATCCCTAGACCACGACCCAGACAGTCCCTACACAATACTGCAGAGGCCCTTCAGATGTCACCCCCTCCCCCCACTTAATGGCAAAAGGAACCCAAAAAGCACAACAGATCGCAATAGCGTAGCGTTTCATTCAAAATTGGACACCCACACCCAGCGGCGCCAGCACCAGCACCAACACAAACAGCCCTAGAGCAGACGCAGGCCACCTGCAAGCACCCCAGCAACCAGAAACAACTGGTGAGTTCTAACATTATTTAACCTGACTAGATGGCGCTTTGTACGCACACACACATGGGAGGGGTGGGGAAAATCGCATGCAGTCCGAACAGGAATCACACCACATTGCTGTTCAAATCGCATGAGATTCTTTGCAGTGTAATTTGCGCCAAATCATTTTGTATTGATGCAAATCGCACCGCAAAGTATCGGTTTTGGCATCGATAGAATTTGAGCGTGTACCGATACTCACTCAAATACTTGGTATTGGCACAGATACGGATACTGGTATCGGTATCGGTGCATCCCTAGTCTTAACCTTCACCGCCCTATCCTAACTAATAAAAATTGTGCTTTATGTTGGATAGTTTATCTAAGGATACAACATACAACACAAATTTGTAATATGTATTTGTATGTATGCTGTACAGTGAAGAGTATACATATCAAATACATATGAAATTTAAGTACGTAAGTTTATAGGAAGTTTTATTAAACACTTTTCTCTGTGTTTTAAGCTCCAAGTTGATTGGCAAGACCGGAAATACAGATACAAAGCTTTAAGCTATCTGCTAACATCAGAGCCTCTTCTACATTCTCAGTACTTCAAAAGTGTCCAGAAGCTTAAAGTGGAGGCTTTATAATACAATCATGTCTTGTTCTTCTGCTGATACCATCTGGCAGCCTGTCAGCGAACAGCTTGGTGCTTCTTTGTAGTGGAAGGAGGTGGTAGATAGAGGTTAGACTTTTCATCATTGGGCTGCGCGGATTTAAAGAGTACAGAACAAAGTTAGTTATACTACTGATTATTAAAGAACATACAGATAACCGACAATCAGCAAAGGATAATTAACCTACATGTTGAAATTTGGCAACACAGGTCATTTCATGTGAACATTGTATTATTTTTATATTAGAATGTATAGAAACAGGACCACAAAATCATGTTTAATAGTAGTAGTGTCTTAAAGTGATACATTGCACTAGCCTAAGGCTTAATTCTAATGGCATAAACATTTTACTGATGTTATTACATGTGTACTTTCTAGGAGAAAAGTTCCTATGTAATGATCAGTAAAATACATATGTATAGATGCATTTCAATGTTTGAAGACACATATGCATACATAATGATAATTTCTTTTCCCCCTTTGTTTTGGCTTAATTTACATGCTCACAAATGTGTATACATGCGTTTATACACATAAGCGCATAATGCACATGTTCTTAGATGCAGATTTTTTTTTTTTTCTTCCAAAAAGATTTTATTGCATTTTGAGAAAAAGGTTTTACATACAGTATCGATAAACATTAATACATAGAAAGTATAACACGTTTCCTATAAGAACAAGCAAAACTTGCACAATAATAACGCATATCGGTAAATAACCAGGGGTAATGGAGTAGGAGGGTGAAAGGGGGTCAATAGTAACTTAGGACTGTACCAACTCGAGAGCAAGGGTATCAAGCGAACAGCGTGTCAGCTGACTTGAGCATATTTAAGGTTGAATGATATGTGTTATGGTAAGTAGATTATATTAATCAGGACACGGGGTACCCCCACACCACCATGATTAAGAATTTCAGATTGTTTTTCAAATCAGAATGATGTGCATGTTTACACACCTGTGTGGATTGCTCCATTGAAAAAAATGCAGCTGTGTTTAGATCCATGATTAAAAAACACTTGTATGTGCATTTTCTACAGCTGTGTGAACGAAGCCTATGCCTCGTACACTTGACCAGATAATTGGACAACTTATCGTTAGCATTTTGTTGCATGATACTAGTATCAAATTCAGCAATGCATACTAAACTTATGATTTTTTTTTTGTACGATTCTGGAAAAGCTTCCTGGTTGTGTAGCTACGTATCAGATAGTGCAAAACAAAAACAATGGCAGCCAGGCTTTTTGAGGGTTATTTTAGTGTTTCTGATCATGCGTGGTCTTTGTCTAACGATTTTTAGTTTGTCCCTTCGGATTTTGTTGGAAGAAATGTCGTGATCGGCTATCGAAAGCTGCGTACTAACGATCAGATTATTGTACGATCAATTTGAAAGCAATTTTTCTCGTACGATTATCTGATCATGTGTACAAGGCATTAGGCTGGCCTTATATGTTTCTTGTACAAATTTCTTTTAGATTTACCCTAAACTATGTAGTGCAAGGGCCTGCCTAATTGTTTTACAATTGAAAGTTTTTACTTTGTATTATATCGTTTTTGGTAAATCTAAAGGAAAATTGTACAAGAGTATTGAACATATATGGCCAGCGTTACTCTCCAAATTTAATCTGTACACATCCAATAAAAAAGCACTAAAAAAAGCAGAAGGGCTGCACTGCTCCTAAAGATCACCAAGTAGAATCTTGTACTGCCGTGGGGTGCCGGGTGCCTGCCTGGTCTGCAACCAAGGATACTATGTAGACAAAGGAGATAGTGGCACTCCCAGCATTAAGTCCCTGTTCACACTAAGGCGACCTGGTCGCCTCACAGGTCGCCGTAGGTCGCCTTCCATAGGGAAGCTGCGGACCCGTTCTAATAGGAGCGACACAAGTCGCTCCGACTTAGAAAAAGGGTCCGGAGCTTCTTTGGGGCAACCCGGCGCGACCGTCATAGACTTCAATGTTATGAAGTCCGTGCCGGCCGCTCCGAGGTCGCGGCGCGCTGCTCGCACCCCGACCTCGGAGGTCGCCCCCCCAAGTCGGATCGCCCCTGTGTGAACGGGGCCTAAAAGTCCATGTTTATTGAAAAATCATTAAAAACAAGGGTGAGATTTGCACAAACAGCTATAGGAACAACAGCAAACGCGTTTCACACTCCTATACCTATTCATTGCACATCCACTACCTAATGGCCCTGTAATCTGTTTTTCATTAAATCCTTTCCTATTGTGTTTTTCTCCTTCCTTGAAAGGTTTTTTTTCCAACTCGGTGCATGTTAGTTGCAGGCATGTGCACTGCTATATTGATATGATTGTTTGTTGCATAGCATTTCTACAAATTTATATCTTAGGTACGAAGTTTCGATTTTAGGGTCTCATTGGGTGCCTACCGTACATACATGGGTGTTTGTTAATTGAAAAATGCAGCTGTAGGATAATTTCAAACATTGTTCTAATGACTAATAGTGCACTCTTGCTATCAAAATGAAGAGTAGTGTTGAAAAGTTTTGCAATTTCATTTACATTACTCATCTTCTTTAAAGTTGGACTCCAGCCAAAAATATGAAATGCCCATTAAGTGAAAAAAAAAAAAACTGTTTTTGCTGTAAAGGTTAGCTGTGATCCTCCTTTTCCCATGTTATATTCCTGTAAGTACAGAAAATTCCTGTTGATCTGTCAGAAATGCACTCTGCTCCAAAGTTCTGTTCTGATCTGACAGCACACAGCATTTTTGTGGACTAAGTAGTGTCAGTATGTGGGGAGGTGCAGCGTGGTGTGGCGGCAGTAAACACTCAGAGTCCAAGTGCCAAAACAGAACCTCATTGAAGTTAAGTTCAACAAAGCACAACTACCCAAAAAAAGAAAACCCGACCTGGTGCACTCACTGAATGTTGCAGCGAAGAGCATAGCAGTGGGTCTCGGGTACACCTTCAACATCTGTCTCGAGGGGTGGAATGTGGCCTGGCCAGTCTGTGCCCAAATAGGGAGGATTCCAGGAAGGATGGTGTGTCCTTGCTTTTTCTTTACTCATGTGGAACCTCTCCCTGCCGCTAATTGCTGTCCCTGACAGATGGGCGACCTGTCCCTAGACTACCCACATGCAAAATGCACGCCAAGCCTGGGAGCCAGGGTGTTAACTTGACTCTGCCGACCCAAGATTCCTGCTAGAGTCCCATTAGATGCCAGCATCCAATCAGATAGCTCCCCCAGTGACCCAGGAAACCATAGATGATACATGTTCTTCTTGACTTCCTATCCCTCTGCAATGCCACTGTAGTTGAGCTACACCTCTTAAACACTCTTTCTCTCCTATTCTCTGCAAGACAACTTTAAATATCTGACTTAATAAACTGACTTTTTATTGCACTTCTTTACCAAAATTAACAAAATTGTATATTTACCAGCCCAAATGGTAGCTAAGAGAAGTTCATTGTTAGGGTTTACATACATAGTTACATAGTTAGTGAGGTTTAAAAAAAGACACCAGTGTATCCAGTTCAACCTATGATGAATGTGTGTATAAGTGTTTATGTCAATAGTACATTGTATACCCCTGTATGTTGTGGTCGTTAGGGTGCCCATCTAATAGTTTTTTGAATCTATCAATGCTCCCTGCTGACACCACTGCTTGCGGAAGAGAACTCCACATTCTTACCGCTCTGACGGTTTAGAATCCTTTACGCAATTTAAGGTTAAACCGCTTTTCTTCTAATTTTAGCGAATGGCCATGAGTCCTTTTATATTCCCTTTCACTGAATAGTTTGTTCCCTATGCTAGGGTCGCCAGTACGGTATTTGTACATTGATATCATATCCCCTCTAAAGGGTCTCTTCTCCAGAGAAAATAAGTTCAATGCTTGCAGTCTTTCCTCATAGCTGAGATCCTCCAGTCCCTTTATTAGCCCTTCTCTGGACTCTCTCCAGTTCCAGCACATCCTTCCTGAGGACCGGTGCCCAGAACTGGACGGCATAATGTTTTTTTTTTTTGTTTGTTTTTTTTATTTAAAAAAAAAAAATCATTAGCAGATTCTTGCCTGTACATGTATTCCCCCAAATGTTGGATGACTAGTTAATTGCTGATCAAGTCGCTGAGGAAGACTGCTCACAAGACCACCATCATTCCCCAGGTCTCTTATATCTATAGACTCTCCAAAACGTACAGTGTTTTCAGTGAATGAAAAGCCTTATGTTGGCAGCTCTGAAGCAATAGAGATGGTATCACCAGTTAATTTAATTGTGAAAGATTTTAATTATTGTTAATGGTTAGAAAAAAAGGCTTTGCTCAGTCTTCTGAGACTTATTATGAAACTAATCCCCGATGACAGTGTTATTTTTGTCTCTCAGCACAAACTTTCAGCACATAGATTAGATTTTGGTATGCTCATTCTTAACCATTGTCTTCATTTCAACATAGCAATATAGAGCACCTTGAGATCTGATATTACCTTGACTAGATTAAAACAGACAGCCTATGCCAATTAAAAGGTAGTTAAGTGTTCCAAACAGTTCAAAGCACACATGGTGGTATGTAAGAAATTAAAGATGGAGTATATGAAGAGAACCCAGAACTGGGGGAAATGATTCCTTGTATGAATTAGCCAGTAAGCTTGTGGTTATCACATACCAGCACATAAATTAAAAGCTTCGTATAGCAAATTCCAGTCTAAAGGCCCATTACAAGGGCATTCCAATCAGGTCCGCCTGTCTGTTTTTCTGGGGCATCTGATCGGAAGTTCCATGCAGCCCTATGGACAGGTGGATGTAAATAGACTTGTTTCTGTTTACACCCGTTTACCTCCGGGTCCATCTAGGTGCCAGTTTAGATTTTTTCAACCTAAATTTGATGGATCAGAGGTAGCAAAATTTAAACAGATGGCAGATTATTTTTAAATCCATAAATATATATATATATATATGTGTGTGTGTGTGTGTATATGTATGTATGTATATATATATATATATATATATATATATATATATATATATATATATATATATATACTGTTTACATCCGGCCGCCCATTGAGCTGTCACGTGTCCGCCGAGAACAAACTGAACAGGAATGGATGTAACAAAATTGACATCCTTCCCCTTAAGCTCTGATTCAGCATGGGATCTCCTCACAGATCTCCTGCTGATTGAATTAGACTCCACTTCATGTGAAAGGAGCCAAGAAAGAACATTTCCATAGATTATAATAAATTATTTCAAATTATTTTTATTAGGTTTTTTTAAATTTAGCACACAAATATAAATAAAGCCATATCACAATATATGCGGCTTCCATATCACGGGTAAATAGCGACAAGTAGATCCGTTCATGCATATAATCTCAGTAGACATATGCAACATTTTTTCCACAAATATAAAGGCATCAACAGCTCACAAAAAAAAAAAAAAATAAATTCAGCTCACATACAACCAAATCCTAGTGCCGCTCTAAATTGTTGCACGTAGGGATCTTAAAATGGTTGTAAAAACAGAAGGTTTTTTATCTTAATGCATTCTATGCATTAGGATAAACAGATAAAAAGCCTTCTGTGTGCAGCAGCCCCCCTTATGCTTACTTGAAGTCTATCTCGATCCAGCGATGTTTCAGGAGGGTCTCGGCTGCCCGGGACTCCCCTCCTCATTGGCTGAGACAGCAGCACGGCACCATTGGCTCCTGCAACTGTCAAACAAAATCAGTCAGTCAATAAGAAGAGAAAGGGATGGAGCCGGGCCACAGCCCCGTGTCTGAATGGACACAGGGGGCTGTGGCTCGGCTTGGGTGCCCCCATACCAAGCAGCAATACATAAAGGGGAAGGAAGTTGGGAGGAAATTGGTTCCTCTGTGACTTCCTGTGACCACAGGAGACAGCTGTTCCACGTGACTTCAGTGGCCATTCTGGGTCAGGCAGAGTCTATTTAAGTCTAGCTCCTTGGATTGGTGCTCTTTATGTGAGTGGCTAGTGAAGGGACAGGTTCCCCATCTGGCAAGTACAGTGCTTAGAGGAAGGGAAAGGTTCCGCAGGAGTAGGGACAGTGCAGGGACTACATCTTCCTTCTTTAAGTAGGTTCCCATGTGGGTGTGGACCAGCCAGGCCACATTCCAATCCTTGTTGCAGATGCAAGTCTACAGACCACTGTTACAGTTCATAAGTGGATCCAGACAGCATCAGAGGGTCGTGTCTACCCGCCGGGCCTAGTTATGTTGTTCTGGACCTTTCTACAATATATTGCTATTGCCTAACTTGAGTTTTCTCACAGGTGCATTTATTATTTTTTTTAAAGATGGGTTATACATTTAGGTAACATGTGCAAATCTTGGCTCTCCCCCAGCCTATGACTGGACAGTGAACAAGAAGCAGCAGATTGGTGGGCTTTGTCACTCTGCCCTCCCCTCCCCTCCTATTGCCATGTGTCATTCTAACATTGCAGCAAGCCTGATTGGCTCCTTATGCTGCTTCTCCCTCTCCCAATTTGAGCTTTGTTGTATACTGGATAGCAAGTGGCTGATACCAAATAAAATGTAGGCATTTATACTGCATTCATTTAAATAATACATTTATTGATGTATTAACTCATACAGAACTATGATAATCTGTATCTTTTATGTCTGCCTGGAGTCCATCATTAGCACATTTTGCTCTTTATTCATTTGGATAGTTGTGAAGAAAACAGCAGTGCATGTAATGGACTGTCTTATAACATATGCTTGGTTAACGTAGCAATGTTATGTTTAAAAGTTTAATTAGTGTGGTTTCTTTAAATGGAATGATAATGACAAGTGTAGTGAAGCGGAAACCCAGTAAAGGCAGAAGTCTATCCTAATTAAGACAGGTCAATTAAACATTCCATTTAACCTATAATATAAATGTTTTTGTTGCTGTTACATTTCACGGATGGTTCCTTTGTAAACCACCATGGGTGAAAATCTGGCTTTTCTTACGGGAATAATGAATTAAAAGTAATGAAAGACATGCTCTGCACGTATTGGATACATGCTGTAAATCACATTGGGGTTGATTTACTAACGGCAAATGGACTGTGCGCTTTGTATGTGCTATTGCACTCATTTTCTCCAGAGCTTAGTAAATGTGGTAAAGCTCTACTGATTTCCATCATCCAATCATGTGCAAACAATTTTTTTTTTATTTCCCTTGCACCTGATTGGGTGTTCTTTGCAAAATTAAGCTTTATCACATTATGTTTACTAAGGTAAATGAGTGCACCTGCACTTGCAAAGTGCACAGTTTAGTTGCATTTAGTAAATCAGCCCCAGTATCTTACTATGAAGTGTGTTGTGTATATTGCAGGAAAGGCAAGTGTTAGTGTTGGCCATCGACAGTCACTTACTTGTTTGACATTCACATCGGTTTACAGCTGGATTCACATTGTTTCTTTGTGCTAACACATGATTGGCAGCACGGTGCCATTCATTTTGAATTCATTTTTGTCTGCACTACAATGTAACCCCACGTTAGTACATATCTCAGATCACTCATTCACATGGGACTTGTTGGAATGTGATATTTAGATCTGCAATCAGCAATTCCCAAAGAGTGGCACAACAGCACAATCACTTGATCACAAGCACCTAATAACCTGCACAATGGCTCACATTAATTTGTTACAATGTTTGTGGCCAATGTTACTCAAATTAAGGGCCTAATCCCACTTGTGCATTGTGGCAACATGCGTTAAAGTGCATGTATTAACGTGTGTGCACCTGCTCTATATGCAGTGCAATGCTGAGCTGTACATTGTGAACAACACCCCAATGCATTGTACAGAAGTTTGCAACACAAGACGCACAGCAGTCGCATCATGCACCACAATGCACATACTATACATAGTGGTGGCCTGAGTTCTGAAAACGAATTTCATTCAGATTGAATAGGCTGCCTTAAAGCAACAAATGTTAACATAATAACATCAATTCAGTGTCAGTGGGCTCTTGGTTGTTTGGTTAACAAGATTAAAATGCATATAAAGCTTTTTGAATAAATAAGGCAATGATTTACAATCTTGTTTGTGTTTATGTCCTTCACTTCCTGTCCTACAGAGAAAACAGAAAATACCAGAAAATCTCACCACAGTGAGGGTATATCAGAATAAGTTCACATTTCCCTTCACCTCTTGTTCCAGAAACAACTCAAACTTTTTCGATTTTTAATCCCTTTCAATGCCAATAGTAGTCAATGCCAAGAGAGAGGGTGAATCTCTCAAGTGTTAACATTCATGGCTATAAAAACATGACTGAGGATCTAACCCTTCCACACCCATCTAAAAAAAAAAAAAGAAAAGTTTGTCTTTGCATACACTTTAACCACTTTCTGACCGATGTGCATATTTAAACATCCCTTCAGCAAATTGATATACCTGAATCAGAGCTTCATCATTTTTTTTTTTTTTTTTAGTCCATGATCAGTTGTCTTTACAGCCACCCGATCACTTTTACAGTGCTGTGAATAGTAGTAATAATCTGACAGATCATCTAACCCTTTTCCATTTTACTAAAAAAGTATATTGTTGAAGTTTGTATACCCACTGGAGAGGTTTCCTCTCACTTCCTCTCATGACAGGAAGTGAGAGTAAATCTACGCGTTAGAGATGCAGGCTGTAAATCAAAACTCAACAAGTTCTATGTCTTCCCCACTCTGTACTAAACACAAAAAGTTATATTTTTAAACATTTACTATTGAGATGAAAAATATATTTCTTTGCATCAAAGACATTACTCCTAGTCATTGCTAAATGTCTAGTGATAGGTTGCATTGATTAAAAATGTCTAAGTGCCGGTTCACACTAGTGCGATGCCAGACATTGCATGTGATTTGCACCGCATTGCTGTGCAGATCACATGAAATGTCTGTGCGATGCGATTTTATGGCTGAAATCGCATCACATTCTCACCAAAATGGTGCAGAACCCTTTTTTTTGGTTTGCACTGGAATCGAACCGCACGAGTGTTCACGCCTATGTGATCAGATCCCTGCACCATTTCACAGTTCGCACTGCGATCTGCGAACCGATCTGGGGTGTCATTAACTTTACATTGACACCCCCAGCGATTTGAAGATCTCAGTGTGAACCACTGTGTGATTCTGGTATGATGCGGAAAGCGGCACTGATTCGCAGGGTTTCCCACATCACACCAGTGTGAACCTGGGACTAAGTGTGAATGACATTTTTCTCATTTAACTAATCTGTTTGTTTCCTTTACCCAGATGACAAGCCTTTCCTCATTGTCATAAGAGATAATATCATATATGGGATGTCTCTTAACCCAGAAGTATTGACCAATGATGCCATGGTACCAATAGCGGGTATTCGCAATGGGTATGATGTGGATTTTGATGACGAGGAGCAAATGCTATACTGGATTGAACATCCAGTAAGTAAAACACTTTTAAGTAAATGCTGTAATTTATTGATTATGAATCTGAAATAATTACATATTTCTTTTTTATATTAAATCAGAACTAAACTGTATCTGAGCACTACAAACGGAAATTGCAATTTGATTAAAGCGATTGTATTTGTAAAGTCTTGGTTTTTTTTTCTATTAAAATGTCAGACATGTTATACTTACCTGCCCTATGAAGTGGTTTTGTACAGAGCAGCCCAGATCCTCTTCTTCGAGCCAGTTCACACTACTCCAACTTGGGACGTGACTTGTGTGCCCTCAAGTCGCCCCAAGTTGCTTGTCATTACAAATTCAATGTAAATGAATGAGAGCCGTCTTAATATGGACTACTGAAGTCACTCCGACTTCAGAAAAGGTTCCTGTACTACTTCAAGGCGACCTCTATCCGACTTGTGCACATAGACTTCAATGGGAGTCGCCTCTAAGTGGCATCCTTATCTATTTTCAAGCGACTGTGATCAGAAGAAAAAGATTACCCAGGCATTCCCCACAGACAAAGTCGCCTATCTTACAAGTCTCTTACAAGTCTCTGCTAAAAAGTCGCTCCTTCATGGGGCGACTTTCTGGTCGCGGTAGTGTGAACAGGCTCTTCTCAGGTCCCTGGCTGGAGCTCCTGGCCCCTCCCTCCTGTTGAATACCCCGCCGCCTCTCTCTACTGATTGAAAAACTGAGTTTGAGTGACAGCAGTGGGAGCTAATTGAAGCACAGCTGTGTCTCAGCCAATCAGGAGAGAGAGCCCCGGGTGGCTGAGGCACTCGTGAACATCGCTGGATAGAGAGGGGGCTAAGGTAAGTATTAGGGGGGCTGCAGCACACAGGAGGTTAATGCATAGAATATATTAAGATTAAAAAAACCTTCTGCCTTTACAACCACTTTCATTTTTTATATTCAAAGTAAACTCACCATTTATCCATGACTTCCTGCTTTATTTTGTTGAGAAATCACTCCCTTAGCATTTCTATCTGCAGTCGTCTTGTGTAAGGGCAGATTATTCATGTAGCCTTTACTTCCTTGATTCTATCTGCCTTTAGCTAAGGCATGCAGGCATAAGGGTGTGCTTAGCTGAGAAATTCCCTCCTCTCCTCATCCAGATGAAAGAAAAATAATAAAAAAACATCCATGAATTTTCCTGGGATGTATGACATCATTTTGGCATAGAAACCAGAAAGCAACTGAAGAAATGTAAAAAAAAAGTTTAGAACAAGTAAATCTAATATACCTTCTTATTTACACATTGTACTAATGCTAGCAGCATAAGGATTGAACATAATTAATGCTAACTGAGAATGTTTAGTTCTGCTTTAATACATTGGGGTTTATTTACTAAAGGCAAATCCACTGTGCACTGTAAGTGCACTTAGAAGACATAAGGTAGACCTAAGATCTGAAATGAGGGGAAACTCTGCTGATTTCTATCATCCAATTATGTGGAAGCAAAAATTGTTGTTTTTATTTTCCTTGCATGTCCCCCTCGGATCTACAGCGACTGCACTCCCGAGTGCACCTCCAAGTGCACTTGCAGTGCAGAGTGGATTTGCCTTTAGTAAATAAACCCAAAAGCATACATTTTGCAAGCAAAATAGAACTGAAAACATGGTTTTTGTAGCTGTTTTCATGGAGTTGGTGGGTAGGGGTGGTATTTTGCTATAGACCTCAAACACCCTGTAATCCCATGGAGGGGCACAGCAGTTTGCCAAACCAGTTTAAAATGGAATTGCTCAAGTCCTCCTTTATTATAGATCTCTGAACGTGTTTTACCATATTGCTGTTATTTGAATATCTAAGGCTTGTACCAATTAATCTTGTTAAATGTATATTTAATTGAAGCTAGTATAAGTACCTAAATCTCTCTTGAGATTAGCCTCCTGCAACAGCGTTCAAACCGGAAGAGGAAGGAACAGTACTACCAGTGAATCTGGCTTCGACAGCACAATGGCAGGAGGGGAGAACGTTGCACTAGCCTATCACTGTGCTTCTGTGTCTTCGTTGTGCAGTCACTTGTTGACCAGACTTGGCTTCTGCAGTGGATGTCATGGACCTAGATGTAATGTCTAGTTTGTAAAACTGGCTGCACAGAATTAGAAATCCCTTGGCAGATAAACAATCCTGGATATGTATTGTAATAACAATATTGTATGTATTCAGCTGATTACATGCAGTTCATCCTAAACATTGTCTTACAAAATGTTTGCACAACAATATGGAGAGTATGGATGTTCCCCTTAAGATTTTTTATTTTTTTTTGCTTTCAGGGTGAAATACACAGAGTGAAGTCAGATGGGACAAACAGAACAGTTTTTGCTCCAGCCGTCGTCATGGGAACTCCTATTGGCTTGGCTTTAGACTGGATTTCTGGAAATTTATATTACACAAACCCTGCAACTCAGTCAATTGAGGTAAACATTCAATAGAAAATAAAAAAAAATAGTAGACCATCAGAGCTAGTATTACATGTTGGAAAATTAAAATATAATCAATTCTATATGGGACAGTAGGCAGAACACCCAAGGAAAATTACTTAAACCAAACATAAATAAAAGAAACAATATCAAAAATTGGATTTGAACTGGCCACGGCCCTTTATTAGCATTAATATAAAACCAGCAATGTAAGTATAAATACTATACATGAACCTTTATTCGAATACCACATACCATTAGCAAATAACCAAATATTTAGCTTAGCTATAACAGCTCAAGCTAATAATAAACATTTAATAACAAATACATCCGAGAATGAACAATAAAAGGACCGCAACATGGGAGGGAGGACGGGACAATTCCTTCTTCTGTCCCCGCCGTCGTCTGTTGATCCAGTGGCGCAGTAGATCATTTATAAACCCCTTAAACTTAAAGAAAACCGCTAGTCATGCCTTTTTTAAATTATAACCAATCAAATAATTATTTTTTATATATATTTAATGAGCTATCTTCCTATTGGTCTGCCACTGTCCCATAGGTGTAGGTAGCGCAAAGTATGCCCTCCCTCACCTTATATTCCCTCTATACATGTATACAAGTTAAAATGTGTGCTTCCCCTCTCTTCATACTCAAATTTTTTTTTCCACTTGATAGAAAAAAATCAATTATAGACAATATGACGGCCAGTGTATTATGGTAATTACAGTTAACAAAAAATCTAGTGGAGAAGTTAAACTGAGATCCTGCAAAATCTTATTTGTTCTTTTGGTCTAGTGCAGTGATGGTGAACCTTGGCACCCCAGATGTTTTGGAACTACATTTCCCATGATGGTCATGCACCATGCAGCATAGTGGAGCATCATGGGAAATGTAGTTCCAAAATATCTGGGGTGCCAAGGTTCCCCATCACTGGTTTAGTGAGTGAAGACTAAATGTTCTTTTTGTTATTTTAGATTTTAAAACTACGTGGAGAAGTAAAATATAGAAAGACTCTTATTACAAATAATGGTACACCTACCGGGGCTGGACATCCCGTTGGAATCACTATTGACCCAGCCAGAGGGTAAGCTATACAAAAAAAAACATAAAACATCAAACAAGGTTCAAACCTTTTCCTTTGTGTCTATTTTATAATGTGCACCCTTGATTTTTCAGTAAATTAAGCTGATTTCTGTTTGCATAGATGCTAACTGTCAGTGTTGCCAACCACCAGTATTTTTACTGGCAGCCAGTAAAAACTGGGCAGTTTTCTCCTGCCAGTAAATGACAGTAATAGGAAAAGGTTGCTAGGAAAAAAAATTGGCTGTGGTGCTGAGCTCAGAATTGCGCATGCAGGTCTGGTGGAGGTGGTGCCTCAACGTGAGCCTAGGTCAGGCAGGTGCCTCAAGGTGGGCCTTAGTTCCTGATGATGCAGTGTCCAGGGTGGTGTCCCAGGATCACAGCTTCATCCTTATTTGAGTTACAGTGCATGCTCTGTTACTCAATAAAGCATTCATGGTGATCGAGGGCTATGAGTGGGTTGTCCCTAAATAATTTGAGGTGGTATTGAGCATGCCAAGGGGGCAGTGTGTAAGCAGGACCCGGTCAATGGCTGGGCCTGAGAAGGACTGTAGGAACAGTCAGAGTTGGCCGCCCAGCCTGAGTGATCGGGGGAGAAGGGCCTATGTCAGGCAGGTGACCAAGAACCCGATGGTCATTTTGACAGGGCTCCAGTATTTCTCTGTGGAGAGAGGAGAACCTTACATAAGAGCAACCATCTCTACAGCACTCCACCAATCAGGCCTCCTCAGTAAAAGACACATGACAGCCCTCCTGGAGTTTGCAAAAAGGCACCTGAAGGGCTCTCAGACCATGAGGAACAAAATTATTTGGTCTGATGAAACAAAGATTGAACTCTCTGGCCTGATTGGCAAGCACCATGTCTGGAGAAAATCAGGCACAGCGTATCACCTGGCCAATACCATCCCTAGAGTGAAGCATGGTGGTTGCAGCATCGTTCTGTGGGGATGTTTTCAGTGGCAGGAGCTGAGAGACTAGTCAGGATCGAGGGAAAGATGAATGCAGCAATGTACAGAGACATCCTTGATGAAAACCTACTCCATAGCACTCTGGACCTCAGACTGGGGTGAAGGTTCGCCTTCCAACAGGACAATGACCCTAAGCACAGAGCCAAGATAACAAAGGAGTGGCTACGGGACAACTCTGTGAATGTCCTTGAGTGGCCCAGCCAGACCTCAGACTTGAACCCGATTGAACATCTCTAGAGAGATCTAAAAATGTCTGTGCACCAATCCATCCAACCTGACAGAGCTTGAGAGGTTCTGCAAAGAAGAATGGGAGAAACTGCCCAAAAATAGGTGTGCCAAGCTTATAGCATCATACTCAAAAAGATTTGAGGCTATAATTGGTGCCAAAGCTGCTTCAACAAAGTATTGCGCAAAGGCTGTGAATATTTATGTACATGTGATTTTTTGTTTTGTTTTGTTTTTTTTAATAAATTTGCAAAGATGTCAAACTTTTTCACGTTTTCATTATGGGGTATTGTTTGTAGAATTTTGAGGAAAATAATGAATTAATTGGATTTTGGAATAAAGCTGTAACTTAACAAAATGTGGAATACACTATATATAGTGTGGTAAATATGTATTTTGTTCTTTATCATTTTGTTGCTCTTTTGTTTTATCCTATTTCATCATTTAGTTCTTATTTGATAATATCGTTGTTCCTCATTTGTTCTACTTATTTTATAATTTTGTTCAGCTAGCCTAGTGTGAGACCATAGTATCAGCCCATAGTTACCAAGCCTACAGTAAAGAAAGTATAGATGGTTCTACATTCTACACTCAATTATAAATATGCTGCAACGTTTTCTTCTTTGCCCAGTCTATGTTCAGAACTCTTTGTGTTTGGAAAACTGGAAAACATATTTTCTGAATGTGAAAAATATAGACTGATAATGCGTTTTGTTATAAGATTTACTCTACTTTTTTGGCAAAGTATTTTCTAAATAAGCGATTTTATTTTTTTAGAAAGATGTATTGGACAGATCAGGGCACTGAAAGTGGTGTCCCACCGAAAATTGCCACCGCTGAAATGGATGGCTCCAATCCAGCTATCCTTTACACCACCAATCTGGACCATGTGGAGTTTATAACAATAGACATTGCTGAGCAAAAACTTTACTGGGCAGTGACTGGCAATGGAGTGGTAATAATGTGTTTCTGTACATATTTTATTAGCAATGTTCTGTCATACTGTTTTGTGCTGGGGTCGAGGTGCAACAGGTAAGGCTTGAGGCCTTACCTGCCCCTAAACGTCCCTATCCACAACCTATCTATAACAATAAAGCTTGAATACTTGGTTACTTTAATACTTAGCATGTCCCCACCTGAAACCTTAAAGTATATCTAAATACAAGAACAAAAAGTAATAGCAGCTTACCAGTCCATAGATGTGATGGCTGTGTTAGCTTTCTATATGTAGACTTTTTTCTTAATTTCACCTGGTAACTGCCAGTAATACACTTCCAGTCAAAGGGTGACAACACATCATATTGAATCTATAGAGGAGCAGTGTGGTCCCCCCAGGACAGGTGATATGCCCCCTCTTCCCTTCTCTATAGCACGAGGGGCTTTTCTGTAGTTCACAAATATAGCTGGGAAAAATTCAACTGTTAAGGCCAGCCATACACGAATTTGAATCTCAGCAGGAACCGGCCGAGATTCAAACTGTTAATGGGCAGGCTGAATGTGCCAAGTTGATTGATTACCTTGGGTACAACCAGCCTGCCGGTTTCTCTTGAGAATATCGCTAGCGGCTGTGAGAATAGATACATGGCATCTATTTAGTTAGTTAACTTGATGGACATATATTTTCTTTCTTACCGTATGTTACTAATTTTAGGGGTAGGTATTGAACTAACAGGATCATACATAGGAGCTTTTAGGATTTCCTGTGTAAATGCAGTTGATTTAACAGAATGATAACTAATCTTTTAGATTGAAAGAGGGAATGTGGATGGCTCAAACCGAGTTACTATAGTGCAGCACCTCTCGCACCCCTGGGGAATAGCCGTCTTCGAGAACTTCCTCTATTACACGGACCGTGATTATGAAGCCATTGAGCGGGTGGACAAGTCCACGGGATCTAACAGAGTAGTGATTAGAGACAATGTATCGGGACTTAAGTGTCTGCGTGTCCACCATCGAGACAGTGAGTATTTAGTGTTAAAAATTATATAATTACAGTGTATACTTTAATGCAATAACATAGTGATCTAACTGTTATATATGACTCTTCTAAAAGTAAGATAACAAAAGAATAAAAATAACCCCCCCCCCAAATCATTCGATTTTTTGGGGTTTTATTGTTATTCTTTTTTCTGTTCTCTTCCTTTGAATAATTTTTGATTACTGTAACTGAAACACCTTCAGAGATAAAATGTTATACATTATGTTCCTATGGCTTGTCAATTAACTTTTGATGTCTTTATTGTATAACTGCATCCATTGATTCTTGAATCTGTTATCTTGAACACTAAATTATGACTGTGCTAATGTACTTCTAAAGCATTTTTTTAGGGAATGCATTTTTTAAGTTAATTTTCTTGAGCTTAAATTGCTAATAAAAGTAAAAACATGTAGTGTTACAATAAAAAAATGGCAAAGATATTATTTAGCTATAATTAAATTGCAAAGATCTCTTCACTTTAATTGAATCATTAAAGTGAAAAGATTGCTTCTTGATACTACGTTTTTTGCACCAACAGAAAGCAGGCTTTTCTAATGGGAATAGAGCTTTATTGAATATTTATGCCCAACTGTTTTTGCTGTTTTGCTGCCCCCTTCCCTCAATGATAAGCAAATGCTGGGTAATCGGACCTCCTTTTATATTATCTCTGCTCCCTGAAGCACACTCTGACAAATCAGATGTGTTTATCCACCAATAAAAAAAAAAAAACAATTCTATAGTAGTCAGACCTTAGAGATCTGCAATGTCTATGGTTAGGTTATATCATCTGATTGAGGCTGTGTTTTTAAGTTCTGAAATAGTCTTTAAACATAGGTTGAAAATTTACTTTTTTTCTCTCCTTGAATAATACCTTGTTGCAGGCAATAATAGCCAATGGCCCCTGTCTAAAAATCAAAGAAAAGCATTTGGGCTCCCATTTAAATGCTTCACATTGTTACTCCAGGTAGGGCCATATCCTCTTGCCATGGTGTCATGTGACCTCACATCACAAACTGCCCTTTATGTTTTATGTGCCTGCAAGTGTTTCCTGTTTTGCTTTTTTTCCCCTTATCAAATCTAACAGTTCACTACTTTTTGCACTATTCACCTTCAGTGGTGTCATCATTCTGACACCATGTAATGCACTGAAGTGGCTTAGGAAGGTCCTCTAAAAGCAGGAATGGACATGGAAAGGAAGGTTTAAGGTTAAGTTAAGGCATAGACTTGAATTCAGTTCACACTACTGTGATGCGACTTTGATGCAATTTACAGTGCGATTATGTGGTGTAACTGCATATTCTAAGTTGAAACTGTAAATTGCACTAAAGTTTTGCAGGAACCTTTTCCAAAATCGCACCATTATTAAAAACGTATTACAGGCTAAAGGTGTAGCTTACAATAATTAATATTTCTGTACCAAGAACCCTTGTTTTACCCTGAAGTTGCGTTTGTTTTGGTGTTACCATCCGTGATTGGTTACATTACATACCAGAGTTCTTACACAATGAAGAATCTGTTGAAGGTTCCAAGCTCTCCTTAAAGTTCCCCTGATCAGCAGTAAGATTAAAGGCTTTTTTCTCTCCTGATCACTGTGTCCTTATGGGCCCCTCTGCAGCACTGATACACTATTGCTTTACACATTTGTGCACTATTCTGTGCTAAGAGGTCAGGTCAGTTGTGTAGGGAGACACCCGTGACCTGACCTGTTTCAGCACTTCACAGGTTGTGTTGGGTTTTTTTGTTTATAAGGAAAGTGGATTCATTTTTGTCTTTTACGATGCACATTATTATGGGGTTTTTTATTTATTTTTATTTTTTTTCAGAAACTACAGGTAACTCTAATGGCTGCAGCAATAATCCAGACACCTGCCAACAGTTTTGCTTGCCGAAACCCAGTGCCCAATTTTCCTGCGCCTGTGCCACTGGATTCCGCTTGAGTGCCGATAACAGAACTTGCACACCATACAACTCATTTATCGTAGTGTCTATGTTGACTGCAATTAAGGGATTCAGCTTAGAAACTGCGGATCACTCAGAAGCGATGGTGCCAATGGCTGGACGAGGTACGTCATGTGATTTGTGGATTTTGCAGCAATAACATTTTCACTAAGAACCTTGCAGGAAATGTGTACTTAGAGAGAAGCAGAGGCTGTTAGTTGCCTATTTGTCTTGCTGTTCTAGTGGTTTAAATACTTTGAGTCACTGACCTGAACAATATGTTACAACTTTTTTCTGACTTCACTAGACATATATGGCAGGGCTTCCCAAACTTTTTTGGGCCAAGACCGACTTCTGAATACAGTTATTTTTCAGGACCCACTTGCTTGTAATTGAATATTGAAAAGCGCTACAGAATTTGTTGGCGCTATATAATAGCAAACAATAATAATGCATATTTTAAAGGGAGGGGGATGTTAAATTAAAAATATCAATTTACTACTTTTCAATGTATTATTGAAACACACTCAGAAACCTGTGGCATATAAGCGGAGTTGTGAGTAATCAGCACCCTAATAGACAGTATAAGGCAGGCAGGTGACATAAATCAACCACCCCAGGACAGTGATCAGCAGGCTATATGGCACTCACCCTCCTTCCTCTACCAGCAGTCCACAGTGAAGGTGAAGCCCCTGTTTGCCCTCTCCAGGGCCCAGCACACCTCACCCAGAGTCTCCATGATGAGGAGCTCTATGCTGGTCTTGGTGTCCTAGCTCTTCTGCTTCAGATCCTCTGTTGGGGTCACAGAAGCTGCCATGAACTCCTGACACCACTGGGCCACCTGGTCCACCTAGACACTGAGGCTGGTGTCTCTGCCCGCTATTGCTGAGGGAATCCCTCCACCAGTCTAGCCACCACCGCTGCCACCAGCAGGACTGAGGAGCTGGCTCTGCACCCCATGAACATATCCTACATAACAGCCCACATACGTACTCACTGATGCAAGTAGTCTCCTCGTGGGAAATGCTGACCAGCCTCCGTAAACTGCGTGGGCAGGGTTCTGAATCCATCGCGATTTGACTGCTCTGGCTCTCTGTAATTTGTGCAAACTCGCACAGCACAATTAAAGCGGGCCCGCGCGACCCACTCAAACGCAGCTCGCGACCCACCTGTGGGTCCCGACTCACAGTTTGGGAACTCCTGACATATGGGGTTGGTTTCCTAAAACTGGAGCATGCAAAATCTGGTGCAACTGTGCATGGTAGCCAATCGGCTTCTAACTTCAGCTTGTTAATTTAAGCTTTGAAAAAAAAAAAAAAAAACTGGAAGCTGAACTGGTTTCTCTGCAGAACTGCACCAGATTTTGCAAAATTGGGCGATGAGCATTTGTCAACAACATAACACTCTGTATATAACACTGTTTATGTTGTGATTTTATTATTTGGTGTATTTCTTTGCTCCTTTTTCAAAATGTGTTACAAAATAAAAACAAATGTTTTTACAATTTATGTGTTATGTTACCCTTAGGCCCCGTTCACATAGGGGCGACGCTACCTCGGAGGTCGCGGTGCGAGCAGCGCGCCGCGACCTCGGAGCGGCCGCCACTGACTTCATAACATTGAAGTCTATGGCGGTCGCCTCCTGGTCGCCCCAAAGAAGCTCCGGACTCTTTTTCTAAGTCGGAGCGACTTGTGTCGCTCCTATTAAAACGGGTCCGCAGCTTCCCTATGGGAGGCGACCTGTGAGGCGACCAGGTCGCCTCACAGGTCGCCTTAGTGTGAATGGGGGCTAAAAGTCCCATTCTCTTGCTAGTTTCAAAGTATTTTTATTTGGGATGTAGGTGTCTATGATTAAGTGGTGTATTTCAAATTATTGGGAAAAATATAGATCAAAGAAATTCTGAGTTTTTATTTGCTGCATGTGTTTCTGGATTGTGACAAATATGTAATAAAAGGAAACATGCCAACCTTTTCAAAAGGAGTCCAGCAATTGAAGCCACCATACTTCTCCCATAATTTAGTTTACACTGTTGTGCCATGACCAAAACACGCATTATGCACATTGGTGTACTCCAGTGCAATTCTTTCTTATTGACACAAGCAGCCCCCCCATAATGCATGGTAATGCACCTATAGTGGTGCAGTAACGTGCATCATAATGTGCATTGTACACATGTTCTAATGCACCATAACTGTGTTGAATCCAGCTTTAAGCCCTCCTCTTCATAGGTGCATGCAGGCTTGCACATTCACCTAATGCAAATATGCATGTTTGTACCACAATCTTTTGTTAAAAAAAAAAAAGATCAGTGGTCTCGCAGTACAACATTACAGGAGTAGTTTCTGTGAGACAGAATCTTCCTGATCTACTATTTTATCATTCAACTGCTTTCCCTTATACCTACAGTATATTTGCCATTGTATGGCAGGGGTGGTATGGCTTTCACTCTCTATATGTATCCATTTTTATTGACGTTAATAAACAGATTATTATGAATTTTGTTTTTACATAGGTCGCAATGCTCTCCATGTAGATGTTCACATGCCATCTGGCTTTATTTACTGGTGTGACTTCAGCAGCACAACACCTGCATACAATGGCATCCGACGTGTGAAACCCAATGGCTCTTATTTCAGAAATATTGTCACTGGTGGTATTGGGAGAAATGGAATTCGAGGCATTGCTGTTGACTGGGTCGCAGGTAGGTGGAACCAAAATCTACATTTATGTAAATGCCTTCAAAGCTTGCCAGACAAAAAAAAAAAACACAAAAAATAATGGGCCATGTAATGCAGAAGATATGCTGCACTCCAAACAGTGTGGGGGTCCACCAAAGTGAGCACCATAGTGAAAAATAGCGGAAAGTGTTGCAGTCTAAATGCCAAAGTACCATAACATCACCAGCACATTGCAAGCTCAGTGAAGAGCTAAACATTAGTCACAAATACAAACAGTGATGTTTAGGAGCCTAAACAAACCCCTTCACCTGGCAGACATTGTCTTATTTATGTGCTGGTGATATTTTGCTAATTATTATTATTATTATTATTATTATTATTATTATTATTATTATTCAGGATTTATATAGTGCCAGCAGTTTACACAGCACTTTACAATATAAAAGGGAGACAGTACAGTTACAATACAATAAAATACAAGAGGATTAAGAGGGCCCTGCTCAGAAGAGCTTACAATCTAATGGGGTGGGGCAGGTGTTACAAGAGGTTGTAACAGTGGGGAATGAGCTGATGGAAGATTAGTGATAGGCTTCCCTGAAGAGATGAGTTTTCAGGGATCGCCTGAAAGCAGCTAGAGTAGGAGATAGCTGTACAGGTTGAGGTAGAGCGTTCCAGAGGATGGGAGAGGCCCTGGAGAAATCCTGGAGACAAGCATTGGAAGAGGAGACAAGGGAGCTTAAAAGTAGAAGGTCTTGAGAGGAGCGGAGAGGACGGGTTGGGTGATATTTGGAGACAAGATTGGTGATGTAGCTCGGGGCAGAGTTGTGAATTGCTTTGTATGTTGTGGTTAGTATTTTGAATTTCAATCGCTGGGCAATCGGGAGCCAGTGTACGGATTGGCAGAGAGGGGAGGCAGACACTGAGCGGTTGGTAAGGTGAACAAGCCTGGCAGCAGCATTCATGACAGACTGAAGAGGCGATAGCCTATGGAGTGGTAGGCCTATGAGAAGGGAGTTGCAATAGTCGAGGCGAGAAATAACAAGGGAGTGAATGAGTAGCTTGGTGGTTTCAGTTGTTTAAAAAGCTGCGAATTTTAGAGATGTTACGGAGGTGAAGTCTACAAGTTTTTGACAATGATTGGATTCAGGGCTGAAAGAACAGGTCAGATTTTAGGACTACACCTAGTACTCTGGCTTCAGGGGAGGGATTGATGGTTGCATAACCAATTTTGATGGAAAAGTCATGGAGGGGGGCATGGGTAGGGGGGAATATTACCAGCTCAGTTTTAGAGAGATTTAGTTTGTTTAATGTTAATGAATAATGTGTTTCCTAAGAAATAATTAATTACATTTTTAGATTTCAACTAGAGCAGGTAATTTGCTTGACATCAGCCACTTATAGTCCCCTGTGCAGCAGCACCTAGACTCGGGAAGATAGGGACAATACTAATAAACAATGAAAAAGAGAACAAATAGATGAAGTCATCCCTATGCTGCTGTTCCTTCACTGTCCAGTTACAGGCTGGGGGCAGTGTAGTGACTAAGCTTTGTTGCCTAATTGCAGAGGAGAAAACTTTGGTCACTAATATGGCTCTCCTCTTTGAATCTCAGCACTATATTCAGATAATCACTTTTAATAATTTCACACCTGGGCTTTCATGTTTGCCATCCACTCAAATGAGAACTTATAGGTTTGGAGGAAGTCTTTTTTTTCTACATAACATATATGCGAAACCATCAGTCAGTTTGCAATGGATGAATTTCCTTTCCAGTTTTGTAAGGGTATATTCTCACCAGATGCTGTAGAACTGCGTTGGGCGGCTATTTCCGCACAGTCCCACTGCAGGACAAGGCAAAATGTTGCGGTGTTGTGTGCTGATAAAAAGGTATAGCATGCAATATTTTTTTCAGTGCAGCACATTGCGATGTAATTCACTGTGCTGTGGCCAATAAAACCTAAGGAAATGCCACTGTATCACATTTCAATAAAGTTTGTTAAAAAAAATAAAATAAAAAGAGGAAACAATATGCCACAATGGACGCATCAGCACTGCTGTCATCCTGCCGCACACTAGTGACTGTGTTCTAACACAGCCGCTAGTGTGAACCACCCCTAAAGCTGAAGTCCCGGTAAATATCTAAATACACAGATGAAATACATATATATAGGAACTGTTTTACCTTCATTTGTATTTCTGTTCTTCCAGTTCTGAGAGTTACACAGCTTTGCCACATCATTTAGATCTCTCTGGCAGAGCAGAGACCTTATTTTTATCTGCCTGCAGTTCAGCAATGTTTATAAGTCTCAGCCTATGACTGGACAGTGAAAGGAGAAGCAGAACCATGAGCTCATCTCTCTGTCACTCAGCTCTCTCGCCTTTCAGCATGTTCCTTACACTGCATCACAACCAACTGGCTTCTTGTGCCGCTTCTCCTTCTGCCAGTCTGTGCTCTGCTGTACAGGGACTGCAAGAGGTCGAGGCAAATTCCTGCACCTTTACATATATACTTTTTTTATTTTAATTTTGCAAATGTACAGTGTAAGATGTTAGTCTATTTCATCTTTTTCTCTTTCCCTGCCTAGGAAACCTTTATTTTACCAATGCCTTTCAGACGGAAACCTTCATTGAAGTTATTCGCATTAATATGACTTACTATCGACGGGTCCTAATGAAAACTACAGTAGACATGCCAAGGCACATTGTGGTGGATCCCAAAAATCGATACTTGTTTTGGGCAGATTACGGTCAAAGTCCCAAAATTGAGCGAGCATTCCTGGACTGCACCAACAGAACAGTTCTGGTGTCAGAAGGCATTGTTACACCGAGAGGCTTAGCCGTGGACCGCAACGATGGATATATCTATTGGGTTGATGATTCTTTGGATATGATTGCGAGAGTTAGAATAGAAGGTGGTGATATACAAGTTGTGCGGTATGGCAACCGCTATCCAACTCCATATGGGATTACTGTATTTGAAAACACCATCATCTGGGTAGACAGGAACCTAAAAAAGGTGTTTCAAGCCAGTAAAGATCCTAGTAACACCGAGACACCAACTGTTCTTAGAGACAACATAAATCTCCTTAGAGATGTTACAGTGTTCAACGGCAGCTATCAGCCTGTGTCACCCCAGGAAATCAACAATAACCCATGTCTGGTGAACAATGGGGGCTGTGCACATTTCTGCTTCGCTATGCCTGGTACACAGACACGGAAGTGCGGATGTGCTTTTGGGGCTCTCAGCAGTGATGGAACAAGATGTGTGATTTCTACGGATGATTATTTGATCTATGCAATGGAGGCTTCCATTAATAGTCTGTCCTTAAACCCCGAGGATCACAGTCTTCCATTCTCTAGAGTCACTTCCCCCAGGACATCCATAGCTTTGGATTTCGACAGCCTAGATAACAGAATATACTATACTCGGAGTGTGGGAGCTGGAAGAAGTCAAATTCGCTACTTCACCCTTTCAGCACTTAATCAACACACCACAGTGGCATCAGGTAAGCTGGATATATAAAATATGAAGTTTATTTAGGCAATAGGGCTGTTCACTTTACAAGGGAAGTGGACTTTTCAATGGAATTATCCCCATAGCATAGTGAAAGAGGTGAAGCTCTGCTTACTTCTATCATCTATTTTTTATTGCATGTGATTGGGTATTCTTTTCAAATGAGATTGCACTGTATTCACTAGTCTCTGGGGTAAATTACCTTGCACAGTACAACTTCCTTTGCAAAGCAGCAAACGGCGTATTTAGTAAATCAATATCTATCTATCTATCTATCTATCTATCTATCTATCTATCTATCTATCTATCTATCTATCTATCTATCTATCTATCTATCTATCTATCTATCTATCTATCTATCTATATAGATATATAGATATATATATCTCTATCTACTATCACACAGAGTGAAGAGCTCCAACACTTTATTAAAGTCTTTTTCAAAGCATTGGTATTCCGCACCAGAGATACTTTCATCATTGTAGAAAGATGATCCGCACACCTGTAGTCGCTTTTAAAAAATCTTCATCTTTATTCAGGAACCACAGAACACAACTGCTGATAAGATCAGTTAACGCGTTTCAGCCTAAAAGGCCTTAGTCATGAGTTATGACTAAGGCCTTCTAGGCTGAAACACGTCAACTGATCTTAGCAGTTGTGTTCTGTGGTTCCTGGCTAAAGATGAAGATTTGTTAAAGAAACTACCGGTGTGCGGATCATCTTTCCACATATGTACTCAGTTAAACGGCTGTGGATCGGGCACCCGGGAGCGTGTTTATTGGTGAGCTGCATGGGTAGTAGCACTGCTCCTTCTGTTTGCATTTTATATTTTCATTGTTGCTTTACTTTATTGCAAAGGAATGTATGATTATAAGAAGCAATGATACCTTCTCTTTACATAAAATACCTTGTGTACATTCCTTTGTCATAAAGGGAAGCACTTGAAAAGAATCCTGTAGTACTGCATACCTATGGTTATAAATAAATAAATATATATATATATATATATATATATATATATATATATATATATATAGTGTATCTGTATATTATTTTATAATACATGATGAATTCATGGAATACTGTGAGTAACCAACAGAGACCGCACACAGAGCAGTTTGTTTGGAAGCTATTTGATTGAAACGACAGAGTGAGCCCTCCGGTTAGGGATGCATCACTACTAATGAGTCACTGAACTATGTAAGCCATGGGCTTTCATCAAAGAAGCAACCTGAATTAATTACTTGATGCATTCTCTTAACAATTACATTGTTTTATGTACATTTCAATCCATTTTAAACACATTTGCTAAGACAAGTATTATATTTGTTGGTGTATTTTTGCAGGGCCACTTATGTATACAGTTACCTATATATAGTGTATATAATCTATTTATCATGGTGCAGTTTGGTTTTTAATGTATGGGTTCATGCATTTACTAAGTTCATTGATATTTGACAGCAGTTTTTTTGTGGGTATTTAATCTGCTGTTTATCATATTGTTAATTATAATAGTCATTTTCATGTTATGTTTGTATATTTTTTGTGTGTAGTTCAGCTTTAACTTAAGGCTTTTTGTGTATAGCCTTTGGTAATGTCACATAAACTATATCACCAAAAGTATTGGGACACCTGCCTTTACACAAATTTAATGATATCCCAGTCTTAGTCCGCAGGGTTCAATATTGAGTTGGCCTACCCTTAGCTTCAGATTTTAGGAGGAGGTTTATGAGTGTGTCTATAGGAAAGTTTGACCATTCTTCCAGATTTGCACTTGAGAGGTCAGGCACTGATCTTGGACGAGAAGGCCCGGCTCGCAGTCTCTGCTCTAATTCATCCCAAAGGTGTTCTATTGGGTTGAGGTCAGGAATCTATTCAGGCCAGTCAAGTTCCTCCACACCAAACTCGCTCATCCATGTTTTTATGGACCTTGCTTTGTGTACTGGTGAGCAGTCATGTTGGAACAGGAAGGGGCCATCCCCAAACTGTTCCCACAAAGTTGGGAGCATGAAATTGTCCAAAATATCTTGGTATGCTGACTCCCTAAGTGTTGCCTTCATTGGCCAAGCCCAACCCCTGAAAAACAACCCCACATCATAATCCCTCCTCCACCAAATTATTTGATTTTTGTGAAAGTTTTTTTTGTCAGTGGACAAAAATGTTGTGTGCTTTTTTCGTTTTGTCACTGTAAAAACTTAAGGCAGCTGATAAAAATTTAGACAAAAATGTTTTCATCTGCAAAGTTAACATTGGCTGTCATCAGAGTCCCCATTGGAAGAATTCCCCTCTATTGGTGTTCTGGGGACAATCCAAATCTTGGGATTTTCTTTCACTATCACTTTTGGTGATGACAAATAAAGAGGGTGAATCTCCCTAAAAGGGGTGCAAAGAGCAATAACAAAAATCCTGACAGGTGTTTTAATCCCTCTCCACTCTATCCAAAACTTAAAAAAAAAAATTGCTCTACTAGTTTACTATACTTTAAAAAATACACTTTGTTTTATATCTGTTATTCATGCTTGCATGTGGTAATAACCTAACTTTTTATATATGTATATATTTTTTATAGACCTGGGAGCTCCAGATGGGATAGCATTTGACTGGATCCATAAAAGGATTTACTATAGTGACTATCTAAACCAGACCATTAGCTCTATGGCACTAAATGGATCTGATCGCACCGTGATTGCTCGAGTACCTCGGCCTAGAGCCATCATGTTGGACCCATGCAGAGGGTATGTCTCATGTACTCAGGTGCAAGAAAATACTTATTTTACATCTCAGCATCAGTGTTAGAATCAGGTGATTGAACCCCCCACTCCACAGCAAAATCTCTGGAAGCTTTTAAACTGAAAAGTGACCAGAGAACATGCATAGGGGTCAATGTACTACAACGGTAGATGCCAAAATCTGATGCTGCTGTACATGGTAGTCAATCAGCTCCTAACTTCAGCTTGTTCAATTAAGCTTTGACAATAAAATTTGGAAGCTGATTGGTTTCTGTGCAGAGCTGCACCAGATTTTGCACTCTCTAGCTTAAGCAAACCAACCCCACTGCATTTTGGCGAACATTCCTGTGCTGCTCATGACGCTGTAAACTCCCATTTAGATTAAGGAAGGAGATGGATGATAACCAGAGGTATTTGTAAGGAGTAAAACATACAGTGATTAGAAGAGAAAAGGACTCCTGTTATTTTCAGTAACTATCAGCTAAAAAGTGGAGAAGAGCTAATTTCTAGTCCATTCATTTATTTATTTATTTTAGATTGTAATGCAGCTATAGAGTCTTACCTTATGTTAAAGAGAGAATCTTCAGTTCCCCCCAAAAAATTAAAAATCAGCTGCTACAAATACTGTAGCTGCTTATGTTTAATAAAAGGACACTTACCTGTCCAGGGATCTGGGACCGTCCTTACCCAGGCCTGTTCTTCAGGTCCCTGGTGCTGGTATGTTTACTTTGGGAAGTCAGCTGTAACTCCTCCACTTTAAAGTGAAGGCTGACAGTATTTTACCCTAATGCATTCTATGCTTGAAGGTAAAAAACCTTCTGTGTGCAGCTTCCCCCACAGCTCCCCTAATACTTGCGCGATCCAGTGATGTGCACAAGAGTGGCTGTTCTCCCAGGTCTCTGCCTCCTCACTGGCTGAGAGACAGCAGCTCGAGCCATTGGCTGCCGCTGCTGTCAATCACAACCAATGAGGAGGGAGTGGGTGGCGTGGCCAAGTGTCTTAAGCCTAGTACACACGGACCACATTTTGGGCAGCATGCACTGTAGTCTTCTGTCGAAGGAGCATGGCCAAAAAAGTCTGCCAATTAGCTCCTGATTAGCACTCTCAGCCAATGGCTGAGAGTGCTGACCGTAGTGTTCTGATGGGGGGCGTTCCTCTATCAGAAAACAATAACACAGCAGGGGAGATTGCTGTACTAACATCAGATTGTTATTACAGTGGCTCTGACCTGAGCTGTCAGTGGTGTGTACTAGGCTTTAGGATCATCCAAAGATGTTCTTATTCTTCCTCACTCCAGCCAACAAAAAGAAAATGTTCTGGTCAGAGCTGGGCTTTAATAATCAAGGTGTAGGGAGGTGAATCTCAAAACTCATGCTGTATAACATTAGTGAAACAAAAAAAAAAACTTCTAGTGTGTTCGTGACTTAAAGGACACACAGAGCAGGGCTCAGGAGCCAGCATGCACCAGTGCCCCCATAGCAAGCGGCTTGCTAAGGGGGCACTCGGAGAAGAGGAAGAGCCAAGAGCGCTGGCAGGGGGACCCAAGAAGAGAAGGATCGGGCCTGCCTTGTGCAAAACCAATGCACAGAGCAGGTACGTATAACATTTTTGTTATTTAAAAAGAAAATACCTTTGATATCACTTTAAGGGCATAACTATTATTGTTTTTAATGTTCGTCTTATAACATAGTTCCTATATTTTTGCATTAGTTACATGTACTGGACAGATTGGGGAGCAAACGCTAAAATAGAGCGAGCAACCCTTGGAGGCAATTTCCGCACTGCCATTGTGAACACAAGTCTGGTATGGCCAAATGGACTGACCCTGGATTACGAAGAGGAGAGGATTTACTGGGCTGATGCAAGTTTGTATGTACTATCACCTCTCACAGGGCCCTACCTAACTTAATATTACTTCTAGCATAATCTTTCTGATTTTATTGTGGCTAATAAGTTGTAGTATCACAAAGTATATAAAACCTTTTTATACTGTAATAAGAAATTGTAATTATTGAGAGAATTCAAATAAAACTTAACTTTACCCCATTATTGCCCCATTGATTAACCTTAGCTATTGATCTTTTCAAATTTGGGAAAGTGTCTTTTGCTAACCCCAGTTAGCAAAATCATTGCAAACAGTGAAAACCTATTAAAATAAACCTGTCATACGAGTGATAGGGAGGCTGCCATCACTGGTCATCTTCTGAAAATGCAAGTTGCTTGGCTATGCCTAACTTTAGTAATGTTGAGCCAAATACCTGGAATAAACACGCTGTACATTTGTCAGAAAAGTGTCAGAATTCCTTTTTGCTATACTTGTTTTGGATTAGTGACTTTGATAACCAGAATTCTCATAAGGAAAGGTCAGCAATGGCAGCCTAAACAATTCTCTCATTAAAGGTGTACTTTAGAACAGCAATGTTATCTTGTACAAAAGTTTTTATTTCTAGGTATTAGTCCATTAGTCCATTAGCTTCTTCAGTGGGCTCATCTCCAAAGTCCAGAGGTCTCATCTGTTCTTGTAGATCACGATCACTGTTTGAAGAAAAGCTAGTTCAAAAAGTGTTGAGTTCAAATGATACCCTTATTGGCCAAATATAAAGATGCAAGCTTTTGGGACTCCCTTTTCTTAGGCTTTAAACCATTTAAAAGCAAGGGCTCTAAGAAGCTTGCTGTACAATACTCTACTTACACCTGTAGTAAATATACAGTGGCCAGAATGGCAATTTAAGGAGAATCGTGCATTTGTTAAATGCATAGAAGCCATAGAAACCAATATAGATAACTTTTGTCAGATAATGTATAATAACGTCAGATGCAGATTTTATTAAGAAGTCTAATATTAAAAAACACATTCAAATATATATTTTTTCCCCCTTTACAGACAGAAAATAGAGCGCTGTTCTTTAACAGGTGCAAACCGAGAAGTGGTGGTCGGTACAGCAATTTATCCATTTGCCATGACACTCTATGACCAGCACATTTACTGGACCGATTGGAACACAAGGAGCATCTACCGAGCCAATAAACATGATGGGTCAGATCAGATTATCATGGTGCAGAACCTGCCTCAGCGTCCAATGGATATTCACATCTTGGCTAAAAGCAAGCAGCAGCAGTGTGCCAGCCCGTGTGATCAATTCAATGGTGGCTGCAGTCACATCTGTGCTCCAGGTATCTAATTTTATAGCCAGGGTGTTCAATAGCAAGCAAAATCATAGCAAGGCAGAAACTGATATAGGGTCACCTGACCCAAGCTACTCTTACTGAAAGCCAAATGGTGCTATACTAAATAAGCAATTGTTGCACATACAAACCATTTTTAATGGTAAGCTGACTGTTTGGAGTATAAAAATTTGTATTGACATACAGATTTCAGCAGTGCTAGTGGTTAGATGAGATGTCATATTTTATACAATTTTCATTGCTTGGGGAAAATGCATGAGACATACGTGAAACTGTGGATGTAAGTTGATCGATCTCATTCTCCCATGTGATTGAGCACCTTCAATGCTAAACTGCTTGGACGCTGGCCTGTTCTATGTGGTTCTATGTGATATGGTAACCCAAAAAGACAAAATTTAGGTGCCGCTCAGGTAGAGAGGTATAGCAAATATACCACTGTGAGTGTAAGCAGGAACAGGGAGCTCATTCTAGCTCCAAGATGCATGGCTAATGGACCTTTTCCTTTGACATCTATGTTATATTGGCTTATTTCATGAGGCAGAGTAAAAAATGTGGCTTAGACACAAAGGGGTTACTAAAACTGAAGCACTCAGAAAATGGAGCTATGCATGGTAGCCAATCAGCCTCTAACTTCAGCTTGTTTAATTAAGCCTTGGCAATAAAATCTAGAGGCTGATTGGTTTCTGTGCAGGGCTGCATCAGATTTTGTTTGCTCCAGTTTTAGTAAATCACCCCCAAAGTGTGGCAACTTACAGCAACCAATCAAATTTCACTTTACCGGAAACCAGACCAACACTTTTTAACTTGACCTTTGACTAATTAAATATAAGTCATTAAATGGCCATTGCGAGGCTTTCATTTAAAGCTCTGTTATTCCCATATGAATTACAAATAGGAATTTAAAGCAGCTCTCCAGGCTATGCAAGTATTGTCTAAATACTACACTTCTTGTAATAAATACCAGTCACTGTGATCTCTTTCCTGGTGCAGGGTGACTGGTCTTGTATTCATCCCCTTTAGTTTTCTGAAGAGAGCCTGTAAAGAGAGGACCTGCTACATCCCACCCACAGCTCTGCTCTCTGCTCAGGCTATTGATATCACTTGTATTTTAATTTCTCTTTTGTTCATTGACGGACACAGCTCCTGATCTTCTTGACCATTGGGTTGTACTGCCCCCTATAGGAGTAGGACACTAGGCAGAAAAAGAACTGGACTACGCCTATGGGCAGTCCCAGGAGGTATACTCCCCCTCTCTGCTATAGGTACTCCGTTTTGTTACAAGCAGTGTCAGAAGTAATAAAACCCTATAGAGGGGTGGGTGCTGTGTCCGTCAATGAACATCAGAGAAATGGATTTTATGGTAAGTCAAAAATCACATTTTCTCTTCCGTTCATTGACGGACACACCTGATCTCCTTGACCATTGGGACATCCCAAAGCAGTGTAAAACATGAGGGGTGGAAAAAGCAAGAAAAAATTCCCAGGGCTAAACCGTAGCCAACCAGGTAACAGAAGCTCAACCAAAAACCAAAACTGGAGCCCACCTGAAAAACATTACACCCCCAAAGAGGGAACAACCCGTCTAAACAGCCGCCTGCAAAACCTTGCAGCCAAAAGAGGCATCCGCAGATGGCAACACATCCACTTTTTAAAACATTGTGAAAGTTTGCACCGACGACCAAGTAGCTGCCTTGCACACCTGCGTTACTGACGCCTAATGATGAAAGGCCCAAAAAGCACTGAGCGCCCGTGTAGAGTGTGCCTTAATCGAATAGCCCTGAGTCACCGTCTGTCTGATCCATCTAGAAATAGTCGCAGAGGAAGGGGATAGTCCTTTTCGAGGCCCATCCGTAAGCACAAATAGTGAGTCTAACTTCCCAAAAGACTCCCTAGCTGCCAGGTACTGGAGCTGTGTTCATTAATGAACATCAGAGGAATGGATTTTACAGTAAATCAAAAATCCCATTTTTTTTCATTCTGGGTTTGTAGAAACACATGGTGCACAGAAATGAGAATTGATATACATTGTGGCAGTTGAGGAATGTATCTAAATGAAGGTTTTTGTACCTTGAGTCTAGCTTTAATAAGGCAAAAAAGAGTGTGGTAAGTGCAACATTCCATACCAACCATTTACAGAAAACCTTTGTGGTTTTTTTTTTTTTTCTTTCCTGCAACAGGTCCTAATGGAGCGGAATGCCAATGCCCATCAACTGGGAGTTGGTATTTGGCCAACAACAACAAAGATTGCATTGTAGACAATGCCACAAGGTGCCAGAATGGGCAGTTCACGTGTCTTAATGGCCGTTGCATCCCTGAGAGGTGGAAATGTGACAATGATAATGACTGCAGGGATGGCAGCGATGAACTGGAACGTGTATGCGGTATGAGTTAAATGTGCTTTTTGTCCAGTCATCTGAAAAAAACAGAAAATGTACATACTTTTTTTTATTTGTTTGTGAAATAAAATACTACATATTTAGGTTTAAACTTTACATATGTCCATTGCTTTCAACCAAAAAAGTCAAACTCCAAGTAGATGTAAACAGCAGTTTTGTATTCATTAAGAACAATTATTTTTATAAAATGAAGCTAGGCTACATTATGTACATGGCTTTACCTTTATATATATCCCCTGTAATTCTCTATGCAGCAACACTCAGAATAGGATTTCTCACCCCAGTGTTTAAACTGCAACTCTTAGCAAATCACAGAGCCTGACGCAGGGGCTGATCTGTGCCAGATATCTGTGAACACAGCCAGGAACTGCACAGACACCAGGAGAGGAAGGGCCTTTCAATCAAGCTTTGCTGCAGTGCACATTTTGTATGTTGACAGGGGAAGCAGAATAAGAGCTTAGGAGTCTGCTGTTGCTTTTCTAGTCTTCATCAAATTGTTTTTTTGCAGCTGAGGCTGGGGACCTAGCTGTGCTGCCTTGCAGGAGTGCCAGGATCAAATCCACTATATACACAGAATTGTAGAATTTATAATATAATTTGGCATGTTTACATATAACATGTATTTAGCTGCTTATATAACTGCTTCCCTTGAGGTTAGCTTAAAGAGCACCTTTAGCTCTGGGAGAAGAAAATATGCCGCAAAAGATACGTATTGCCTTTTTGGAAGGAGGTTCTTAAGAGGGTTAATGCTGAGCACAAACTTGCTTCCAAAACTTTCCTTGTTGTGATACTATGATATTTGATCAAGATGGAGGCACATACCACTAGAGCAAGTTTCAACTGTAACTAAAGGCAAAACATTTTTTTTTTCATTTTGGTTGCCAGTTTTTTTCCCATCTGTATCCCATAGGGGAGATTTTATTTCACTTCCTGTCCCATAGCCAAAACAGGAAGTCAGGGAAAATCCCTCCAAAGGATGGATTTCCAGGGTATCACCAGGGTCACCAGAACTAGTGTCTCCATTGGAAGATTTCCCCTCTAATACTGTTCTGGTGTCAACCCAAAGGTTTATTTTACTTTTGATAATAACAGTGAACAGGACAAATATAGAGGGCGAATCTCTCTAACAGGAGCACAGACAGCAATACAATCTGACAGGTGTTCTAATCCTTCTCCACTCTCTCCAAAACGAAAAAAAAAAAAAATAGGTTTTCCTTAGCTACGCTTTAAATAAGGCTGGATGTACACATTTCCATTTGCTTCCAGTACACTTGTAGGCAGATGGAATCCACATAGTTTCCTACTGCCATTTACATTGAATTGCAGTGCATAAATGTGGACCAGACACATAGGAGATAATAGGGTTTCTAATGGACCTACATTTTCATGCAGCAAAATAAAGAATTTTGTTCCATAAATATGGACAAGTGTACATAGGCCCTTAGATATTTTGAGAAAAAAACTGTTCGGCCCCTTTCACACAGGCGGACCGTTCAGATCCACCTGTCAGTTTTTTAGGTGGATCTGAACGGATGCCCCATGCATCTCTATGGGGCAGCGGATGTCAGCGGAGACATGTTCGCTGACATCCGATCCGATCCTGTCCGTCAAATCCGGACGGATGGAAACCCTATTTTCCATCTGTCTGGCGGATCGGATCGGATGGGATCAGATGACAGGTGGTCCGTTCTCATCCGATTCCCCCATAGAGGAGAGCGGGGACCTGACAGCTCCATCTCCGCACACAGTGCGGAGACAGAGCTGCCATCCATCTGCTCAGCGAGGTATCGGCGGACCATTCCCCGCTGAGAAAAACGAAGTCCGCCAATGGAGCGGACAGTGTGAAAGGGGCCATAAACAAAAAAATTAGGGAGCCCCTTTTTGAGCATGTCTAGCCCCGTGTAAGCTCTGACGGATCTCAATTTATCCTTAATACTATTACAGC